>NC_044318.1:22490356-22799412 GCF_007474595.2 Lynx canadensis | reverse complement strand
ACTTGGATGTAAATTTGAAAAAATAAAATTAAAAAGAAAATAATGTATCCCGCTTTGCTCAACATTACAAAGTAAGACAATGTATCCAGAAGAGTCTTCTGTGGCCTCTGAATTAGAGGATCTGTCACTAGCTGAGCCATCACCTGCATTTTCAGAGTCTTGGTTTTCTCATCTGTAGAATGAGGTGAGTAGTAACTGCTTTTCCTGCCTAGCTACAAGTTTGTCACGAGTTTCAAATGCCTCTGTGCGTTTGAAATTGCTGTTCAAATGCCAGTGATGACTAACACCTTCTGGCTTGCCGGTTGCATTATTACAGGCCTTCAGAGAGAAGCAATCTCTCTGAGGTGGGGTGTGTGATGCCCACATGAACTGTACGCACCAGGGTGTGCCGGGGTGTGCTTCTGCCAGGGTGTGCTTCCTGCTCTGCCACCATCAAGGAGCCCATCAAAATCTAGGCATTGACAAAATTCACCTATTAAAAACGCCCATGTTACGCTTGGCTCCAGTTACGAGGCCTCGCTGTGCCCTTAAAGGAAGAAATTCTCAGCTTTTCTTTACTCTGCTGACCTCATTCCCATCCATCCTGTTGAGAAGACCAAGTTTTGTTTGTTTTTTTTTAACTCACAAATTGTTAGGATCTTGCTCTAAAACAGAAAGCTCTCAACAGTTCTGAAGGCCGTGAAGGAATATTTGGGTTGGAATACAGGCTAGCCGTGATCTTGGGCAAGTCACTTGACCTCCTGCCTAGGCGTCACCATCTGCTTCTCTAAAGGGTTGTTGTGGGGGCATCTGGGTGGTTCAGTTGGTTGGGCGTCCGACTTCGGCTCAGGTCATGATCTCACAGTCTGTGAGTTCAAGCCCCGCGTCGGGCTCCGTGCTGACAGCTCAGAGCCTGGAGCCTACTTCAGATTCTGTGTCTCCCTCTCTCTCTGCCCCTCCCCTACTCGCTCTCTGTCTCTCTCTCTCTCTCAAAAATAAATAAACGTGGAAAAATTTTTATTTATTTATTTTATTTATTTATTTTTATTTTTTAATTTTTTTTAATATATGAAATTTATTGTCAAATTGGTTTCCATACAACACCCAGTGCTCATCCCAAATGATGCCCTCTTCAATGCCCATCACCTACCCTCCCCCCCTCCCGCCCCCCATCAACCCTCAGTTTGTTCTCAGTTTTTAAGAGTCTCTTATGCTTTGGCTCTCTCCCACTCTAACCTCTTTTTTTTTTTCCCTTCCCCTCCCCCACGGGTTCCTGTTGAGTTTCTCAGGATCCACATAAGAGCGAACACATATGGTATCTGTCTTTCTCTGTATGGCTCATTTCACTTAGCATCACACTCTTCAGTAACATGGAAAAAATTTTACAAAGAGCTGCAAAATATATGAATAATGAAATAAGATACAGAAAAGCACAAAAATGTGCTAATGATTTGTGTAAGAAAAAAGGAGGGGAGGGGCGCCTGGGTGGCGCAGTCGGTTAAGCGTCCGACTTCAGCCAGGTCACGATCTCGCGGTCCGTGAGTTCGAGCCCCGCGTCAGGCTCTGGGCGGATGGCTCGGAGCCTGGAGCCTGTTTCCGATTCTGTGTCTCCCTCTCTCTCTGCCCCTCCCCCGTTCATGCTCTGTCTCTCTCTGTCCCAAAAATAAATAAAAAACGTTGAAAAAAAAATTAAAAAAAAAAACGAAAAAAAAAAAGAAAAAAGGAGGGGATATATCTCTTCCATCTCTCTACTGATATACCTCTCTGTATAAATATTCGTACATAAAAAGATACAAATATATGTGTGTATGCATATTATAAGGATTATATTGATAAGATCTATCAGAAATCTTGCTATCTACACATCCTTACTGATATAACCCATATACATACCCATACACACATATATCTATCTGCATTCTTTCAGGTATCTTAGCTATATACAGACAGAGAAAGAAAATGTGGACGAGGAACACTGTAAACTGATAATTGTGTTTGCCTCTGGGGAGAGAAGCTGAGCGTCAGTGGTGGGAAAGAGATTTCTTTTTCCTCTATAGTCTCCTGTGTCATTTACATTTGTTTTAAAGTAGCCTTCACGCTCAGCACCGAGTCCAACATGGGGCTTGAACTCACAACCAACCGTGAGATCAAGACCTGGGCTGAGATCAGAGTCGGATGCTTAACCGACTGAGCCACCCAGGCGCCCCTGTATCATTTACGTTGTGTGAATTAATTAATGTAATTACATTCTGTAATCATGCACACATATTATTGAGAGAAAGACCGTCCATGTGAAAGGGTTTGACACACACTAAGCACCTTAAAGATATTTGTGGATGTGAATCTTATTCATTAAGACCTCTATTTACCTAGGAGTTCCTGAGTGTGTTTTTATTTAAAAAAAAAATAACAAAAGCTGCATCCAATGTGGCATATTAAGTTGTGACAACCCTGGATGGGTTGTGGGTCCATAGATGTTCACTAGAGTACTCTTTATTCTTGTCTCTATGTTTGAAATATTTTATAATAAAAAATAAAATTTCATAAAATAAATGATTAATAAATAATGGATCATATTAGTAATTTATTAATAATAAATAATAAAATAAATGGTGAATAAATAAATTCAATAAAATAAATTAATAAAATAAATTTTATTGGGGCGCCTGGGTGGCTCAGTGGGTTAAGCGTCCGACTTCGGTTCAGGTCATGATCTTGCAGTCCGTGGGTTCAAGCCCCGCGTTGGGCTCTGCGCTGACAGCTCACAGCCTGGAGCCTGCTTCAGATTCTGTGTCTCCCTCTCTCTCTGCCCCTCCCCTGCTCATGCTCTGTCTTTCTCTGTCTCAAAAATAAACAAAAACATTTAAAAAATTTTTTTTAATTTAAAAATAAAAAATAAATTTTATTAATAAAATTTAATAAAATCTACTACCCTGCTGGGTAGTAACTGGAGGCGAATGGAAGAACAGACTTTAGAGGTGGGGTGGGGGGGCTCTGGTCATGTTCTGGTTTTGATGTGAGTGCTGGTTCTATAAGTCTGCTCACTTTACGAAAATTCATCAAGCTGTATCTGTCACTCATCTGAACCTATGTTACACTCCAAAAAAAAGTTTACTAAAAAAACCCTTTCCTGTTAAATTGAAATTTTTCATAATCACTTAGTAAAAGATTGGTTTTAAAAAAAAATTGAGTATGAGATGCTTTTTTTGCAAATTATCAGGGTCTGGGGAGTAACAGGAAGCCACGCTAAAATCAGTAGCTTTCCTTTAGTGTTAATTTGCATTATCTCATTGATCTTTATCTCACCCAACCTCCTTCACCCTTTACCTTGGGCTCCCTTGGCAATTTCAATGCACTCTTTTTCTGTTCTCGGAGGTGATGAAGTTGATGTCGGAATCAAATGGACCTGTGGGGAGAGAGGGAAGGAGAGAGGAAGAGAGAGAGAGACAGACAGAGAGAGGGAGATGGGAAGAACAGAGATGACTGGCCAAGATGTGCAGAGAGGCCCTGCCACATTCTAATCTCAGTATACCAGTCGCTAAATGTGCCCGAGCTTTCCTGTTTCTGGGATTTTCATACTCTTTTCCCTACCCAAAGTGGCCTCCTTCTTTCCCTTCAGTCTGCTGCTAATTCCCACTTTTTTCAGAGGAGCACTGTGCTTTCAATACTAAACACGGGCCCAGACATGCAGCAAATACTGAATGAATGAAACTACCTTTAAAAATATAAGACAGTCCCTGTGGTGGTAAAACCCCTGATGATGGTTTCTTCAATCCACCCGGATTTAAATCCACAGGACTAGAAGGACCTGAATGATCTGGTATGGTCCATATCTAAACTATTAATGCCTGATCACTTTGCTGATAGCACACTGGCATTCTCTTTACTCCCAGAACCTGGCCTCAGGACGTTTGCACTTGCTGTTTCTCTTTCCTAGAAGAAGAGTTAGAAACGCTCTTTCCCTGAAAGACCTTCTGCATGGCTTCCTTCTTTTTGTCATTTGGATCTCAACTCAAACGTCACCTCTTCAAAGAGGCCCTGACCTTCCTATCCAAAACAACTTTCCCACCTAACCAGCTACTTTAATATCTTTATGGTGCTTATTACTATCTGAAATTATGTTTACTTGTTAATTTATGCCACTCCACTAGACTGAGTTCCTTGGGAAGTTAGGGACCATTTCCGTCTTGTTCACTGCTGTATCCAGTGCCTAGAACACTGCTGGCTCATGATAAATGCTTGATAAATACGTATTTGTGTTATAATGAGTGAATACTAGCTAATTATTACATGCTTATTTTGTACAAGGCACTGCCCTAAATGCTTCACATATATGAAGCCATTTAACTCTCATGCAACCCCGTGAGGTAGGTGCTATCATTGTCATTTTACAGTTTGGGGAGAATGAAACACAGAGAGATCAGGAAATTCGCCTAAATTCACACAAAACGGTGGAGCTAGGATTTGAATCCAAAGTCTGATTCGAAGTTTGCTCTAAGCCTAGCTCCAAAACCTAGCAGCTCATCAGTATTACGTGGGCACTTTAAAAAAGTAAACTCCCGGCCCTGAAATTATGATTCCGCAGGAGGTGGGTGAGGATGTATCTGAGTAACAAAACGTGACGACATCGCGCAGTATGCTGTTGAGACTCTTGAGGAACCGCCTTGCCTGCCAAGGTGACGTCAGGCCGGTCTCCGCCCCTGAGTGGCGCGAAGACCACTGGGAATTGTAGTCGCCGGTGTAGTTCAGCAGCATCTCCGGGAAGTGACGTAGCGTCCCGCCTTCCCTCTCTTTCCGTTTCCGCTGTGCCGACTACGCCGTGTGACTCCCGAGTTGCGACGGTGTGTTTTTCTTGGGCCTTGTTCTTTGAGGAGGGGTCGCGGGTCGGGGTACTTCCGGGGACAGTGAGAGGTGGGGGTCGAGAGGTGACGACCCCAGTCCTTTTTTGTGGCCTGTGACTCCGGCTTTTCCCACAGGTTCCGCTGCGCCCGCCGCAGCCTCTCAGCCCGTCGCCATGTCGCGGTTTTTCACCACCGGTTCGGACAGCGAGTCCGAGTCCTCCCTGTCAGGGGAGGAGCTCGTCACCAAACCCGTCGGGGGCAACTACGGCAAACAGTGAGTGGGGGGACTGCGCGGGGGTGACCAGTCGGGGCGTGCGGCGTTCGGCAGGCTCCGCACGGCCGGGTATGTGGGAGAGGTGGGGAGGGGAGGTGGGAGCGAGAGCGAGTTCTCGAGAGTTCGAGGAACCAGAGCAGTAGTGTTGGCGGGACAGCCTTCATGCTTCGGGGTGCTGTGAATTGTGTACCACCCGCCGGGTACAAAAGACAGAGTCAGAGGTTTCCCACTGGCTGGGTCTGTTGCATCAGCTTCCTAACTGGCTTATATGTCCACAGCTTCTGTACCACCTCTCCTCTGCTCGGCATGGGACTCCAACAAAAGTCGTAGTTATTCTGACCGCTAAAAAACCCTGTTCGCAAAAAGAAATCCAGAATGCTCGTTTGGTATTTCAGAGCTGCTTGATGTGGCTCTGAAGCCCAGCCACCTGGCGTTGTGGGCTGGTTCATAAACATCTATTTAAAGATCTATTATTTTCCTTTTTTTTCGGGGGGGGGGTGTTCTCTTAAATACCCTTTCCCTATCTCTGCGAATTAAAATTCTTTGCGTCTTTTGCAACAGTGGAACGTTGTTTCTCCAACTTCCTTCCCACACGTGTCACCTTCACGATTTTTATATCCCTGTGCAGTTTGAAAACACATACACGTACCCATGTGTACCTACCTGCATGTGATTTTATATTATTGCCGCAATCGGAAAACCAATATGACTTCTAACATAGAAAATAATTGGAAAGGTTAATAAAATGGAAGGAAAAGAATGGAAGTGTGTTGCCAGCTGAATGCTGTCCGTGGTCTTATTAAAGAAAAGCGCTGGTAATGGAGATGTTAAATGTTTAACCTTGCCGTTGGCCTCTCACACTCTGGGAAACATTGCTTTCTGTGATCTAATTCAAATACCACCTTCTTAAAGCCATTTCCTTTCATTCTAGTTGTGGTACCTTTGTGTGTGTGTGTGTGTGCTTAGTTAGTTGTGTCTTCATGTAATAAGTTTTCTGACCCTGTGAATAAGCACCTTTATTTTTGAGAGGATGGGGATGGTCATTTTTGTAGGTGCAACAGTGACAAAAGGGCATTCTTGAAGTAGGCTTCAATAACGGAGTTTTATATGATCAAGTTTTGAAGAGGAAGAGTCAAGGATGAGTGTGGTATGATGGCTCGAATAATTCCATTTTTTGTGTCCCGTCTGAGAAGGGAACTGGAGATCACTTGAAAAGACTGGAGCCAGGAAGGGAAGTTAGTGATCTCTGTTGTTTCAAACAGGCCATTGTTGCTCAGCGAGGATGAAGAAGATACCAAGAGAGTTGTCCGAAGCGCCAAGGACAAAAGGTGAGGCCAGGGGGAGGCCGGGTGCTGGGGAGTCTCTGCAGCAGTGGTGGCTTTTCTGGTGTTGGTGGGCATGTCCAGTGCGATTTTGGGCTCCCGATCTAGGTTTGAGGAGCTGACCAACCTCATCCGAACCATCCGTAATGCCATGAAGATCCGGGATGTTACCAAGTGCCTGGAAGAGTTTGAGCTCCTGGGGAAAGCATATGGGAAGGCTAAGAGCATCGTGGACAAGGAAGGTGTCCCCCGGTTCTACATCCGCATCCTGGCTGACCTGGAGGACTATCTTAATGAGGTGTGATTCCTGTGGGTAAGGGTGGATCCAGAGGGTATCGTGGTCCTAGGACCTGCTCCTAACCCACTTCCAGGGATCCTGTCGCCTCTTGGTTGTTTGCTGTGTGTACGGTACTTCCTAGAACATAAGAAACGGGGTGATGAAGCGAGGAGAGGGACCTTTTACGGCCAAGCATCTTAATCGTATTTGTTTTTATGTTGTTTATTTGTGGCTTCTCTTCTTTTGGTGGTAATACGCAAAGAATCTGTTTTAAAAAAATTGGGGCGCCTGGGTGGCGCGGTCGGTTAAGCGTCCGACTTCAGCCAGGTCACGATCTCGCGGTCCGTGAGTTCGAGCCCCGCGTCGGGCTCTGGGCTGATGGCTCGGAGCCTGGAGCCTGTTTCCGATTCTGTGTCTCCCTCTCTCTCTGCCCCTCCCCCGTTCATGCTCTGTCTCTCTCTGTCCCAAAAATAAATAAACGTTAAAAAAAAAAAAATAACAAATATGGTTGGTAAGCAGTACAGACGGTGTACGGATAGCAAAACTCATAGTGGTGTGCTGAAGCCTGGAGTTTAAGAAGATACCGCTTAGTCACAGCCCCCTCTTCCCCCTTTCTGCCCTCTTCTTTCCTTTAGCTGTGGGAAGATAAGGAAGGGAAGAAGAAGATGAACAAGAACAACGCCAAGGCCCTGAGCACCCTGCGTCAGAAGATCCGAAAATACAACCGAGATTTTGAGTCCCATATTACAAATTATAAGCAGGTAGGGATGCTGGAGGCAGACCTTCTGCCCTGTGGGGACGGTGACTCCACGAGTGAGACAAAAGCGTTTGCAAACGGAAGGTGTGACTAGAGAAGGAATCAGGTCACGACTCTCTGGGGTGAGGGGGTAGGCCGGGGTGGTGCTTGGCAGGCCTCGTGAATTATCCTCTCGTTTCCCTTTGTCAAGAACCCTGAACAGTCTGCAGATGAAGATGCGGAGAAGAATGAGGAGGATTCAGAAGGTGAGAGGGGACCCCCTTACTGCAGGCGGTTAGAGGCCCAGAGCTAGGGCTTCCCTCGGCCTGGCTTCTTCGCTGCCCTCAGCTTTGCTCTTGACCATCGGCTGTCTCCTGGCTCCTCTGCCACCAGCCTCTTCGGATGAGGATGAGGATGAGGATGGAGTCAGCGCTGCAGCTTTCCTGAAGAAGAAACCAGAAGCCCCTTCTGGAGACAGTCGCAAGTTCCTCAAAAAAATGGAGGTAAGAGCCAGGGTGAGACTACGAAGGGTGATTTGCCTCCTGTGGACCGTTCTTGGGTTTTTGGGGAGAAGACTCCCAGAACCCTAGGGCTGGGAGGGGTGGGGTTAGTAGAGTCCGGTTTGGGAACAGGCTTCCCCTTGGATTAGAGCACTGAGCGACCTGGGACAGAGAGAACAGAATAGATTCGGGGCCCAGCTCTGCCCCTGGGGAGCTGTGTGTCCCTGGAGCAAGCCAGCCCTTCGCTCTGGGCCTTGGCGGTCCAGTCCAGCTCCTAAATTGCTGATTCACAAATGACCACTCGTGTTCTGCTCCTGAGAGACTCTGGAACGTGTGTCAGCTGGCAGAGCGGGTCGGCCAGTCGGCCTCCTCATCTTCTTCCTGCCGATTCTCTTGTTTCTCTAAGGATGAAGATGAGGACTCGGAAGATTCAGAGGATGATGAAGATTGGGACACGGGTTCCACATCTTCTGACTCAGACTCAGAAGAGGAAGAAGGAAAACAGACCGTGCTGGCCTCAAGATTCCTTAAGAAGTAAGAAAAGTAGTGGTGCTTCAGGCGACAGTGGGGAGGGTGGGAAAGCCTGGCGTCATCTTGAAGGCTGTTGCTTTTTCCACAGAATCCTTGCGGGTTGTTCAGGCCAGCGGGGGGACCTCGGGATCAAGTATGTTGGGTGGCTAAGGGCACAAAGCTGATGTGTCTCACGAGTTTGAGGATGGGATTTGAAAGCCCCGGAGGCAAATATTTAACCGGGACGTGACTCCCCGCGTGTGGACTGAGTGTGAATCTCTTTCTGGCACCAACTAGCCATGCCTGCGATACTGGACAAGCTCCTTAACCTTTCCAGGTTCTCTCATCTAAAATGAGGGTTACTTGACCCTGCCTCCAAGGGTAGCTAAGAACGATGACATAGGGAAGTGGCTGAGCCCGGGGCCAGCACACGGCACTGCCACTCTGACCCCTCTCCCTGAGAACGTCGTAGTGTGTAAAACAGAGACCGCAGCAAGTCTTCCTGAACTTGGCCGGGACCGTCTTGGAATGGGGAAGGAGTCTGGTTTGGATTCTGGTTCCAGCCCTTAGTCCTGTGGTAGCTGTCAACTTTGCTACGTCACTGAACCTCCATAGGCTTCTGTTTCTTCCTCTAAGGTCAAGGTGAAGAGCTGCCCCTGTGCACCTGGCAGGGGTCCAGTGTGGAGCTCACTGGTAACAGTGTTGCTTTCCTATAGGAACTGTTGCTGTTCTTAGGATTTGCTCTGCTTTCAGAAGTTAGGGTTGTGTTGCTTTAGGAGGTAGTGAGTTCCCTGACACTATAGAGGACCAGGCACAGGCTAGTCTGGGAAGCATTTTTTATTCTGTGCTCCCCTTGACCGATCAAGTCCAGTGAGCATGTGTGTCTGATACGCGTTTACGCACAACACTTCTGACACCATACGTGTGGGTTTTTTTTTTCTTCACACCTTCCACTTTGTCCAACTGTCTGGACACCAGCGTGGTGTTCAACATGCAGTTCAGTTCTGAAACTACCCAGAGTTAACTGCAGACCTCACAAGACTGCCCCCATCTCAGACACCAGTGACAAGTCCAAGCTTGGCTCCTGGACTTCTGACCAACCAGCTGTAAATTCAGAGTTTCCACAACCCCCTCCTCAGTTGAGAATTTGCCAGAACAGTCCAAAGAACTTGGGAAAGCACTTTACCTGCTATTGCCCATTTATTTTAGAGGGGACAACTCAGGAACAGCCGGTTGGAAGAGATGCGTAGGGCAGAGTATGGGAGAGCAGGCACAGAGCTCCCGTTCCCTCTGGGTGCCCCTCGTTCCTGGTACCTTGATACATTCACCAACCAGGGAGCTTTCTAGACTTCATCATTTAGGGATTTTGGGGGAGGTTTCATTACCTTAGCATGATGGATTAAGTCATTGACGTCAGTCTCTCCAGCCCTTCTTCCCATCTTAGTGGTCATGGTGGGGCTGAACATTCCAAAACTCCAATCATGCCGTCATCTTTCTGGCAACCAGCCCCCCTCCCTTTCCCTGGGCAACCACTGATTTGCTTTCTATCCCTAGAAAAGTTCGCGTTTTCTAGACTTTTACATAAATGGAATCACAGTATGTTACTTGATTGGGAGGGATTTGGCTTCTTTCACTCAGAATAATTATTTTGAGATTAAATTCATTCTTTTACTTCTCACTTTTTTCCTACTTTTTAACCCATTTCTAGATTGTCTTTTTTCTTCTCAGTTTCTCTACTGGCTTGGGAGTTACATCCTATTCTTTTGGAGATTACCCTTGATGCATATTTTTTTAAACATGAAATTTTATTTTGTATACCTAGCCCAAAAAACACCTAAAATTAGATTTAGTTAAAATTCCACTTGACAGAGGTCGCGTTAACTATAGGATCCTCAGAGGTCTTTGACATTGAGTTTGACTTCATAATGTCAAAGAATAATCCAGAGACACTGTTTTGCTTGTATCACAAGACCAATTAAAAAAGTCTTTTTTTCCATTTTTAACGTTTATTTTTGTTTTTGAGAGAGAGAGAGAGAGAGAGAGAGCACGAGCATAGGAGGGGCAGAGAGAGAGAGAGAGACACAGAATCCGAAACAGGCTCCAGACTCTGAGCTGTCAGCACAGAACCCGATGCAGGGCTCGAACCCACAAACTGAGATCGTGACCTAAGCCAAAGTCGGACACTCAACCAACTGAGCCACCCAGGCACCCCACACAAGTCCAGTTTTTAAGATTGACTTCCAACCAAGAAAAAGAAAAAGATCTAAGTAAGAAAAAGGAACAAGGAGAAAGACAAAAACCACAGATGATATGGAACAGTGAATTCTGATTGCATGTATTTTCTCATTAACTAAGCCAGCCAGCATTAGTGTCAGTTGTTAATGGGTTTTCTAGAAGCATGATAGTTTTTCCATAATGTTTGCAGGATCCTTTTTCACCATCTCCATAGTAAGCCAGTCTATATACCCTTTTCCTCAGAATCTCTCAGCTTTGTTTTTTTTTTTCAATGTCTTAAATTTATTTATTTTGAAAGAAAGAGCATGAGTGTGTGAAAGAGGGGGAGGGACAGAGAGAAAGGGAGAGCAGGCTTCATGCTCAGTGCTCCAGCTCACTTGGGGCTCTGTGTCACAACTGAGAGAGCCTCACCTGAGCCGAAATCAGGAGTTGGACGCTTAACCGACTGAGCCACCCAGTTACCCGTCAGCTTTCGTTTCTCTGATTAAAACAAGCATATAAAGGAATGGATTTAATCTCAAGAGTTTGTCTCTTTTTCATGAGACGTTGTCTCTTAATGTCTAGCGACATTAAGGCACCTGGATATTAGGTAGTGGCTTTGGGCAGAAAATATGAGGACAATCAAAGATATTATAAGAAACACAAGAGTCTATGTTTTATAAAGAAGCAGCTCTGAATTTTTTTTTTAAGTTTGAGAGAGCGGGGGGGGCGGGGAGAGAGAGAATTCAAGCAGACTCTGCACTTTCAGCACCAAGCCTGACATGGAGCTCAAACCCATGAGTCATGAGATCATGACCTGAGCCAAAATGACGCTTAATGGACTGAGCTACCCAGGCACCCCAGTTTAGTGAACATTTTGTTTTTAATATTTATTTTAAGAGAGCATGTACACTCTTGCATGTGTGAGTGGGGCAGGGGGAGAGAGAATCCCAAGCAGACTCCACACTTAGTGTGGAGCCCATGCGGGGCTTGATCTTACAACCACAAGGTCATGACCTGAGCTGATACCAAGAGTCAGATGTTTAACTAACTGAGCCATCCAGGTGTCCCCCAGTATAGTGAACTTTTAAAATCAAATACCTTTTTTCTTTTTTCCTCATGTGGCTTCTTTTCTTTTTCTATTATTTATTTTCTGAGAGCACGTGAGACGGGGAAGGAGTGGGGAGAGAGAGAGAAAGAATGAATCCCAAGCAGGCTCCATGCTTAGCATGGGGCTGGATGCAGGACTCGATCGCTTAATCCTGGGATCATGACCTGAGCTAAAATCAAGAGTTGGACGCTGAACCGACTGAATCACCCAGGCGCCCCACAAGTGGCTTTTTCCTTCCTTCCTTCCTTCCTTCCTTCCTTCCTTCCTTCCTCTTTCTTTCTTTCTTTCTTTCTTTCTTTCTTTCTTTCTTTCAGACAGACCGAGCACGAGTGGGGGAGGGGCAGAGAGACAGAGAATCACAGACAGAGACACAGAATCCAAAGCAGGCTCCAGGCTCTGAGCTGTCAGCACAGAGCCTGATGTGGGTCTCAAACCCACAAACTGTGAGATCATGACCTGAGCGATCATGACCTGAGCCAAAGTTGGGCACTCAACCAACTGAGCCAACCAGGTGCCCTCGCTTTTCTCTTAATTGATTTATTTTTCAGCGTATTTGTCCAGGTACAATAAGATGTTATTCATTGCACGTTTTTATTATAGTCTTGACTTTATTATGGTATTTATTTAGGGTTAATTAATTCTTAGCTAAGGAAATTAATATGAGGTTGGGGCTAAAATGTGTATTTAATTTGCTGTATGGACCACATTGGAGGTAAATGACAGATTATACAGTAATGTTTCTGAATTTATAATTGGGGTAGGAATTCTTAAGTACAGAGTAATGAAATCTAATGTCTTAAATCCCTTCTGATAAATTGCCAAGTTAGACTTTTTTTTTCCATTCATTCCACAAATATTTATTGACTACCTGCCATGTTAGATGTATTGGTTCACAACAACCTTGGGAGTTCTGAGGGTGAAATCTGAAACCAGTCTCTGTACATGGAGGACAGGGAAAGACCAAGGAAAAAGGCAGATGATTCCAGGTTGGTATGTGGCAGGTTTAATAAGCAAAGGGACTCATATACAAGACTTCTCTTGGGAGGCTACGAGACTAGTGTTATCTCCGCACCCGCCCACCTGAATCATAAAAGTATAGATAGAGGTCTTAACGTGATAGTGTCACATATACAGACCAGATGGTCTTAACACATCACTCACAAGGTTGCATTCTGGAAACGGCCCCCAAAGTGGGAATGGTGGGCAGAATGTACGTTGCAAGGACAGGGGAGAGGGTAAGGAGCCTCCTGTTGCCTGTGTCCAGCTCAAGGGTTAACTGGCAGTCTTATCCTTTTGATGACCTTCCAACAGTGAGCTATCAAGATTTTTTTGAAATTTAGATAATACTTAATTGTCAAAAGGTTAGCAGCGGAGAAAAAAGGCAAAAAAGATTAACATATCTTTAGTTTTGGGGCACCTGGGTGGCTCAGTCAGTTAAGTGTCCGACTTTGGCTCAGGTCATGATCTCGTGGTTTGTGAGTTCAAGCCCCGCATCAGGCTTTCTGCTCTCAGGACAGAGTCTGCTTCAGATCCTCTCTCTCTCTTTCTCAAAAATAATAAACATTAAAACAAACACATCTTTAGTCTCTTGGCCGTGTGTTTAAGTAGAAGTTTATTTGGTGATGCTCTTTTGCAACAGTAGCTTGTCTCTGTTGGATGTATAACTGAGAGCATAAGCATTAGTTTTCTGGTAATTTCTAACAACATGTGAATATACCAAAGTGTTATCTGTCATAGAGAGGTCAAGCCAAGTTTTAGTCTTTCAGTTAGAATTTCGTAGGGTGAGAAGGGGTGCCTGGTTGGCTCAATCGGAGTGTGCCACTGTTGACCTCAGGGTTGTGAGTTCGAGCCCCATGTTGGGTATAGAGATTACTTAAAAATAAAATCTTAAAAAAGAAATTTTTTCTTTCATAGGGTAAGAGTTCGTTGTGTTTTTGAAGTATAAATCCCAACACCCTCAGGGTTAGGAGTAAAACTTTAGGCTGAGAAAGATGAAGGTCTTTGGAAGTTTAAGCTGCATTGGTTTTTATTTTTTTTTTTTTTAAATTTTTTTTTTTCAACGTTTTTATTTACTTTTGGGACAGAGAGAGACAGAGCATGAACGGGGGAGGGGCAGAGAGAGAGGGAGACACAGAATCGGAAACAGGCTCCAGGCTCCGAGCCATCAGCCCAGAGCCTGATGCGGGGCTCGAACTCACGGACCGCGAGATCGTGACCTGGCTGAAGTCGGACGCTTAACCGACTGCGCCACCCAGGCGCCCCTGCATTGGTTTTTAAATAGCATTAGGTTTTTGATCTTCTCAGAGCTTTAGAGTTGATATGACCAAGAGATTTGAGTTTAATGAACATACTTTGCATGTTTGCAAAGTATTTGACCTATAAAGTGAGCTTTTATCATCAGTATGGCAGTAGCATGGAGAGAAAACGAACAAGCTGTTGTTAAGAGTTCTGGCGTACGTCCTTTGGCAAGGGGAAAAGTTTAATCCAGCTGGCAGGTGTATAAACTATTCCTAAAATATATTCAGACCTTTTAAACAATTCAAATGAAATTTATTTTTATTTTTTATTAATTTTTTTTAATGTTTATTTTTGAGAGAGGGCAAGTGGGGGAGGGGCAGAGAGAGGGAGACAGAGGATCCCAAGCAGGCTCTGCACTGACACCAGCAAGCCTGATACAGAGATGAAACTCACGAACCTCGAGATCATGACCTGAGCTGAAGTTGGACACTCAATCAACTAAGCCACCCATGTGCCCCAAAATTTATTTTTAGATGTCTAAATGGCAGTTGGTGGGGTGCCTGGATGGCTCAGTTGGTTGAAAATCCGACTGTTAATTTCAGCGCAGGTCACGGTCCTAGGGTTGTAGGATCAAGCCCTGTATTCGCGTGGAGCCTGCTTAAGATTCTCTCTCTCCTTCTGGTCCTCTCCCCTGCTTGTGTGCCCTCTCTGTCGATAATTTGTCTTTTGAGACTGGAAAGATTTTTTTGTTAGTATCTATGTAAAGTTTGTGATAACTTTTCTCTGATTTGGGGTTTGTATTTCATTAGATAAGTATTAAAGCCTGGAGATGGTTTCAGACACCAAGTGGCTTAAGACCACTTTGGGGTAGCCACTGATCTTTTTCACTTTTGTGGGAGAATTTTCTTGTCTTACACTATTGTTTTTTAAATTCAGAACTTAGGTTAATTGTTATAAGCAGGGAGCAGACAATCTAGGAACAGCAGTTTTTTTACACTAAGTTCAAACTGATTAGTTGGTGGCTGGTGAAAAGATCAGTCTGGATAGAGCAACTAGTATTAAAAGACAGCCACATAGCTTATCAATATAGGTTTTTCTGGAAAACCTGAGAGGTTAGCTATGGGACAACATGGCAGGCTGCTTTTGTGTCTCCCACGGCTGAGTGGGCCCCTCTACCTCATTAGACCAGGCCACACTGTTTCCGCCATAAGAGTTTCTTAGTGGGCGTGATATGGTGACAGACCTTGGTAAGTGGCCTGTCAAGTTCACAAGCTTGATAGTCCTTGCTTTGGTTATGGTTAACTCAAGCTCATTCTCACAGATTGTAACTTGAACCCAGGGCTGGATGGAGGGAAAGGGGAAGTTCATGGGAAGAAGCAGCCTCAGAGGTGGACTGGGACTGATCTTTCACCTTCTCCCATGTCTCCTGGCAGGGCCCCTACCACCGAGGAGGACAAGAAGGCGGCCGAGAAGAAACGAGAGGACAAAGCCAAGAAGAAGCACGATAGGAAATCTAAGCGCCTGGATGAGGAGGAGGAGGACAATGACGGCGGAGAGTGGGAAAGGGTCCGGGGGGGTGTGCCCCTTGTTAAGGTGAGGACGGTGGTATCAAGATGAATTGGGAAATGGTTTGGTAGAGCATACAGCTGTCTCCCCGCCCCACTCAGGGCTTGGGAGAAAAGTTAGGGCGAGAATGATGGGACATGTGTTGCCTAGGAGAAACCAAAAATGTTTGCCAAGGGAACTGAGATCACCCATGCTGTTGTCATCAAGAAACTGAATGAGATCCTACAGGCACGAGGCAAGAAGGGAACTGATCGGTAAGATTCACGGGCCTGGACTGGGAATGCTCTTTTTCTTTAAGACACAGGTAGAGATCAGTGGGGAAAGAGTGCTGTTTTGGGAAGATCTATATGTGGCTATAGTTGAAGGAATGGTATACGTGGAACTTACTGGTCCATTTTCTGCTATTGACTCTCTCTTTGATCTTAAACCAGTCACTTAACCTTTTGGGATTGTTTGCTCATCTGTAAAACGGAAATGATGCTCTCTTTAGTTATTTGGTGCCTAAAGAGGATGGCGGATTGTTAGTGTTATTGCTGCTTCTGTTTGGAATTTATAAAGGAGAAGCAAGGACGCGGGTGGTGAGGTTAGGGGGTTAGTGGGAATGACACTGCCTTGCTTGTTGGCAGAGGGCACATTGCGTGACAGGAGGAGGGTTTTGATTTGTCTCCGATGCCTCACCCACCTGTGCTCCCCTCCAGTGCAGCCCAGATTGAGCTGCTACAGCTGCTCGTTCAGATTGCATCTGAAAACAACCTGGGAGAGGGTGTCATAGTCAAGATCAAGTTCAATATCATCGCCTCTCTCTATGACTACAACCCAAACCTGGCCACGTACATGAAGGTGAGGGCAATGAAGAACCATCACAGAGCTGAGCTGGTGGCTTGGGGGTGTGGGGTGCCTAGTGTCTTAAAACTCAAGGGCTGTGGAAGCAGTCTTGGTAGTTGAAGGCCCCGTGGATTCCTGGTGAAGGAGCTCTTGGGAGGCCTCCGTTTCTTCCACCTTCACACCTCTGACTGCCGTCTGATCTCTTGCAGCCTGAGATGTGGCAGAAGTGCCTAGACTGCATCAATGAGCTCATGGACATCCTGTTTGCAAACCCCAACATCTTTGTTGGAGAGAACATTCTGGAAGAGAGTGAGAACCTGCACAATGTTGACCAGGTAAAGAGAGAAATTGGAGGCTAATTGGAGGTGTATGTTTTTTCCTTGGGAAGGCTCAGTGGAGACAGGAGGGTTGAAGTCTGGCACTGAGATCTGGGCTAATTTATTTGCTCCTCCCCTACCTCCTTTTCAGCCACTGCGTGTCCGTGGCTGTATCCTAACCCTGGTGGAACGAATGGATGAAGAATTTACCAAAATAATGCAAAATACTGATCCTCACTCCCAAGGTGAGCCTGGGCAAGCGTGGGCATCAGTTAGAGGAAAGGTGTAGGGAATAAAGGATTATATTAGCAGAGTGTCTGGGGAGCCAGCCCTTACTTAGCCCAGCATTCACACACACGACCTGGGAAGATGCTAGGCCCCACCCCCATCACTTCTGATTCAGTAGATCTGGGGAAGGGGCTCCAAATTTTGCATTTCTTACATGTTCCCAGGTGATGCTGCTGTCTGGGGACTACACTTTGAAAATCCTTGGGGTCTTGCCTCAGTTCACTTTGCTTAGCTTGGATCCAAAGGCATTTGGGTTGGGGGAAATACAGGACACTTACTCCGTGAAATTGGAGTGTGCCACATGTCCCCTGGGTCAGGCGTGTAGTGATGAACAAGTCATCCGGAGGCCTTTCAGGCGCGTGGAGCTTACGTTTTGGTGCTGGAGAAAGGAGAAAGCCATTTCAGTAAGTAAATAAATGAGACAGTTCTAGATCACGGCTGGAGAAGGCGACAGAAAGCAGGGGCCGTCGGCATGGGGAGAGGTTCATCGGAAGAGCACACCCGACGGGAATGGAAAGCGACTTCGGTGTGTCCAGAGAAGGGATGGTGTTTTCAGGGCACTGTGAGGAGACTTTGCTGATGGGCGCAGAAACCACATAGAGCTAACTGGGTTGGTCGGGGACACACGATTAGGAAAGGCGGGTGCCTGGCTGAGATGAGGGACGTCCTCCTTTCCAGAGTACGTGGAGCACCTGAAGGATGAGGCGCAGGTGTGTGCCATCATTGAGCGCGTGCAGCGCTACCTGGAGGAGAAGGGCACCACTGAGGAGATCTGTCGCATCTATCTGAGGCGCATCCTCCACACCTACTACAAGTTTGACTACAAGGCCCATCAGCGGCAGCTTACCCCCCCTGAGGGCTCCTCGAAGGTGAGTCTTAGCAGCCAAGTCACAGCGGGAGGGAAGTGCCTGTCAGGACTTCCTGGCAGATCTGTTCCCTGGGAATTCTCTGGGGTGGAGCAGGGAGGGAGACTTGGAGGGACTAGACGGAGGCTGCACGGCGTCTCACCTTTGATCGCGGAGGCCTGAGCCATTGTCTCTACGGTACTTTTCTTTCAACGACATCCCACCCCTCCCCCCAGTCTGAGCAAGACCAGGCAGAAAACGAGGGCGAGGACTCCGCTGTGCTGATGGAGAGGCTGTGCAAGTACATCTATGCCAAGGACCGCACAGACCGTATCCGCACGTGCGCCATCCTCTGCCATATCTACCACCACGCTCTGCACTCCCGCTGGTACCAGGCCCGCGACCTCATGCTCATGAGCCACCTACAGGACAACATTCAGCATGCGGACCCGCCAGTACAGGTAGGATGGGAAAGAGGCGCTCTGGCCCCGGTGGCAAAGGGAAGACCAGGCCAGGCCCCTGTCTGGAGGCAGAATGGCTCGGCCAGGTTAGTCACCTCTCTGGCTGGTGAAGACGTGAGCGGGCGCTTGGTTCTTCCCAGATGCCAGCATTCTCTGATCCCCCTGCACATTAGCATATTATTTCCTGTTCTGACACCACTGGAGTCCTCTAGGATGGAGCTTTGGGTTCAGCTAACATTTTTCATCCCTACTGCGTGTCTGGTTCAGAGCATTAGGAGAGCTCTTATTTTAATAGGAGGAGAACAGTAGCAAGTTGTTAAACTAAGGAGAGAAGGGACCCAGATGCAGGGTGATGTGTTAGGACCTCTACGCGTGTGGCAGTAGTGGGGGACGTTTTCACGTAGGAGTGCGGTTTCATCTAGGTGCAGATCCTGTAAGTGCGTATTTGAAACAGTGAAGCAGTATTGACGTGGTGAATCCATGGTGAACCCGAGCGGTGGCGGTTTTTAAACAGCGCTTCCATTTGTTCTCTTTTATTCCAGTGTATGAATTTATCACAAGTTCTTGATGTGTTTTCTTCTTGGTAGATGCCTCGTCTGTTTCCAGTATGGGGCTGTTATAAAGAAGCTGTCATGAGCATTTATAAGCCTTTGTGTGGTTGTATGTTTTCTCCTGGGTAAATGGTTAAGAGTAGAATTGCCGGGTGCTAGTTTAGGTGTGTGTCCAGTCATTAGAAACCCAAAAGTGCCGACGCCACTTTACACTCCTGCCGTAATGTGTGGATATTATAGTCCTTGACGATATTTGGCATTTTCAGTCTTAATATAAGCCACGTTGGTCGTTATGTGGTAGTATCTCATTATGGCACTGAATTGTATCTCCCTCATAACCTGAAGTTGAGTACTTTTTCATGTTTATTGGTTCTTTGTCTTTTTTTTTTTTTTTTAACTTTTGTTTATGTTTGAGAGAGAGTGTGCACGCGCGCATGCAAGAAGGGGTTGGGGACAGAGAGAGAGGGAGACAGAGGATCCAAAGTAGGCTCTGCTCTGACAGCACAGAACCCAAAGCAGGAGTCAGTTCAAACCATGAGATCATGACCTGAGCCAAAGTCGGACGCTTAACCGACTGAGCCACCCTGGTGCCCCTCTTCATGTCTCTTCTTTTGTGAAATGTCTGGTCACCCCTCCCCTATCCTCCATTTTGAAGATTGGATTGTTCCATTTTTTTATTATTGGATACCAGTCCTTTGTCATATAAATGTTTTCCAAATATTTTGTTCCTGTCTGTGGTCTGCCTGTTCATTTTTAACACCATGTCTTGTGGTGTAGTCTAATTTATCAGGGTTTTTTTAATGCTTACTACTTTCGGGATCCTATCTAATGAAATCTTTGCAGTTCATGAAGATACTTTTTTTTTTAAGTTCTTAAAAGTCTTAGCTTTCACGTTTAGATCTATGATTTTGATATATGGTATGAAGTTAGTATGTTTTTGTTTTGTTTCCTTCATTCATCTCTGTCCTTAGGCAAGTCCCACACTGTCTTGATTCCTCTGTCCGTAGAGTAAGTCTCCCAAGTCAGGTAGTAGGAGTCTTCCCACTTTGTTCTTTTTTAAGATGCTTTGAGTATTCTGTGACCTTTGCATTTCCACATAAATCTTCAAATTCTCTTGTCAATTTCCACAAAAATGCCTGCTGGAATTTTATGGAATCTGTAAATGAATTTTGAGAGGACTGACATCTTAACAACATTGAACCTTTGGATCTAAACACTTTATCTTTTTGTTTTATTTGTTTCTGCAGCGTTCTGTGGATTTCACTGTAGATGCATTACACATCTTCTAAGAAATTATTCTTGAATGTTATGAGTTTCAATGCTGTGTAAATGGACTTGTTTTTTATCTCAGTTTCTAATTGCTAATTAACTACTTGTATATAAAAAAAAAAGATTCATTTTTGTATTTTGGCCTTGAATGCATCTGTTGGGCTAAATTCACTTATTTGGTTTAGCATTCAATAGATAATCCTTAAGATTTTCTGCTAAAGCAGTCATGTCATGTACATGTAGTCAGTTTTATTACTATGTCAGTCTTTAGTAGGACTTGCCTTTTTTATTTCTTGCCATGTTGTGGTAACTCAAATTTCCAGTACTTAGTGCTGAGTAGAAGTACTGAGAGCAAGCACCTTGTCTTGCCCCCAGCCTTAGGGGAGCAGTCAGCATTTTACCACTGAGTGTGATTTTAGCAGTAACATTTTTGTAGGTACATTTTCTCAGATTGAGGAAGTTCTTTTCTGATTCTAGCTGACCAAGAATTTTTGTCCTAAATAGATGTTGAATTTTGTCCAGAGCTTTTTCTTCATCTGCTGAAATGATGCAATGATTTCTCCTTTATTGTATTCATGGGATGAGTAACCATGGTTTTAGATTTTTGTATCAGCTTTTCATTCCAGAGATACATCCCCGTTGATCATGATATGTCATTCATCTATTGCTGCATTTTGTTTGCTAATATTTTTTCAGGCTCTTTGCATCTGTGTTCATGACTGATACTGACCTGTATACTTCTGTTGTTATAATAAAGAGTTTATCTGCCCCCACCCCCAAAAATCTGCACCACCTGAAATCTTCCCATCTTAATTAGTGGCAAGTCCATATTTTCAGTTGCCTAGGCCAGAAGCCTCGGAGTCGTTAATTCTTATTTTTCTCTCATGTGCCACATCTCATTCCCCAGCCGTTCCTGTTCAGAGTCCATACCTGACCACTCATTACTTCTATCGCTCCCCCCTGGCCTGAGCCACTGTCATCTTCCTGGTGTCTGCTTCTGCTCTTACTTCCCTTCCCTTCCCTACAGCAGCCAGGGTTAACCTCGATAAGTCAGATTATACCACTTGTTTTCTCAGAACCTTCCCATGGTTTCCCATCTCAACATCTTTAATGTGGCTTCCAGGGCCGTGTGCTTGCCTATCCAATTATGCTCACATCTTTACTGGCTCGGGCTGAATCACACTCCTTGTTCCTTGAGTGCACCTGGCACAGTTCTTCCATAAAGCCTTTGCATTGACTTTTCCTTTTTTTCTAGAATACTCTTCTCCCAGATATCTGCATGACTTTTTCTATCAGGTTTCTATTTAAACTTTACCTTCAAAATGAGGCCTTCCCTGGTTATCCTATGGAAAAATTGTGAGTTCCTACCAGCACTGCCACCACCCAGACTCCCTTCTTAACTCTCTCTTCTTTTAATTTTTCTCCTTGGCATGAGTCACTGTCTGCATGCTGTGGTTATTTTGTCCTCCATACCCTTATCCCTAGAATGTAAGCTCCGTGGAAGGATAGCGACTTGCATGTTTTGCTCCCTGTCCCGGCCCACAGCCCGGTGCCCGGCACCAGTGGATGCTCAATGTAGATTTCGTGAACGGATGAACAGCTTTGCTCATGGTTGTCGCTTCTGAGTGCATTGCCCTTTGTCCCCAGATCCTGTACAACCGCACCATGGTGCAGCTGGGCATATGTGCTTTCCGCCAAGGCCTGACCAAGGATGCTCACAACGCCCTGCTGGACATTCAGTCAAGCGGCCGGGCCAAGGAGCTTCTGGGCCAGGGTCTGCTGCTGCGCAGCCTGCAGGAGCGCAACCAGGAGCAGGAGAAGGTGGAGCGGCGCCGGCAGGTGCCCTTCCACCTGCACATCAACCTGGAGCTGCTGGAGTGCGTGTATCTGGTGTCTGCCATGCTCCTGGAGATCCCTTACATGGCTGCCCACGAGAGTGATGCCCGCCGGCGCATGATCAGCAAGCAGTTCCATCACCAGCTGCGCGTGGGCGAGCGGCAGCCCTTGCTGGGTGAGTGTGGGGCTCTGCATTGCCACAGACTGCCCTCATTGGGCCCTTGCTTCCCCTTTATTCAGAGGATTACGAGAAGCTAAAGGGAATAACTTTCACCTGAGATGATTCTGTCTGATGGAATGATCTCTCCACGTGTAACCTAGAAGTGTTCCTTTTACTCAATAGTCTCTGCAGTCTCTTGCTGTGGGATATGGTGTCTTAGCTTACAGATTAAGCTCCTTATTTCCTGTCATTCTTCTCTTCAGTCGATGTTTCCCAGCATTATCTGTCTTTTTTTTTTTTTTAAGTAGGCTCCACGCCCAGCGTGGAGCCAGTGTGGGGCTTGAATTCATGACCCTCAGATCAAGACCTGAGCTGAGGTCAAGAGTTGGACTCTTAACCATCTGAGCCACCCAAGCACCCCCTCAGCATTATCTTTTTACCAAATTTATGATGTTATACACCCCCAGTACCTTCCAGAGTTCTTCATTGTCTGTGGAATAAAGTCCAGCCTCCTTAACTAAGTTAAACTCTCCATGACCTGACTCCAATGATATTTTTTATTTAACACAAACTTACATAGTACCTTTTTTCTGCCTGGCACTGTTTTAAGTATTTTCCAAATAACGATACTGTTTTATAAGTAATACCTTTAATTGTCGTTAGTAATAATCGTGTGATATGGGTACCATTATTAACTTGTTTTTTCTTGAGGCATGGGGGTTAAGTCACTTACCCAAGGTTAACACAGCTGATATGTGTCTCTCTGATCTTTTTTTCCCATTTTTCCTTTTGTGCACATTATTTTCTACCAACCAACTAGACCTTTGGCATTTGAAAATCTAACATTGGCTCCTTTGATCACTTGAAGGTCTGATCGATCAGTCCAGGGGTTGAATGGGTTGTGATTTCACTGGGAAAGGAATGGTGCCCTTCTGGTGGGGTTGGTGCCTGAAGGACTTGGTGAGGGACCAAGCTTACTGTCCACAGCCACATCCCCTCAGTTCTGTCCTCTACTGGTTGTGTTAACTGCTGGTGCCCCTTTTACAAATCTTGTCTGCCTTGTGTAGTGAAACTTTGTTTTCTTTTAATTGGAAAATTTATAGTGAAAGTCTGTTTCCAGCATCACTTACGGCTCTCTGGTTCACTACAGTCCCTGCCTCTCTATTACTGTCTAAAACCAAAAGGTGGTTTCTGTCTCCGCTCTGCACTACTGTTCGTTTTGTAGAGAAATACTCTTTGAACCTCTAACTTTGCCTCTTTTAAAAGTCACAGGGTAGAAGCTGACCAGAAGTGTGTTCTCTTAGCCTTATTCATACATTTCTCTTTGGGGCTGATCTGTTATACCTTTGAGCTCGCTGTCTGTTCCAGGTTCTGCCATGTTCATGTTTCTTCATACCTACCATCCATTTCCAGTCTTAAGAGTTTTTGCACTTGCCTGTCAACTCGAAATTCCTGTGACTCTTGTTTGCCACGTTTTCTCTTCCTGGCTTGTCTTTAAGGAAAAATTAGCTGAACAGCGTGATATACAGATCTGTTCAAAATCATGAAGGTAGTATAAGAAGGAATGAAGTTTGGTAACTGTTTTTCCAGCTGAGATATTAGAAATTGTTTTAGGTCAAGAAACCTCCTAAGAACCTGATGAAAGCTGGGGACGTTTCCCTGGGAAGATGTACATGAGGATAGGCGCAACAATTTGCCAACATTTTCAAGGCGCTCATCAGTCCCGACGCGTGTCATAAACTGATTTAGTCCAAATAAACGTATTCTGATGTTAAGTGATTTCTGCCATCACACGGCTATTTAATGGGGAGCTGGGAGAGTCCCAGCCTGGTTGTTTGCTCTCTTGTCCAGTGTTCCTCCTTGAATAGTGCCCAAGGCAGGAGCTATGTTGCCAAGCTTCCCTAAGCCCTGCCTCATTCCCAACCTTTCAGGTCCCCCTGAGTCAATGAGGGAACATGTGGTGGCTGCCTCCAAAGCTATGAAGATGGGCGACTGGAAGACCTGCCACAGTTTCATCATCAATGAAAAGATGAATGGCAAAGTGTGGGACCTTTTCCCTGAGGCTGACAAAGTCCGAACCATGCTGGTTAGGTGAGCGGAAAGGAAGGCCATGATGGGTGGGGAAGACAAGACTGGTTGGTCTCCTTCAGTGGAGATGGTCCCCCTTTCTCCCTTCTCCCCACAGGAAGATCCAGGAAGAGTCACTGCGGACCTACCTCTTCACCTACAGCAGTGTCTATGACTCCATCAGGTAGGATGGACCCCGAGGAGGTACAGGGGGCCCAGCTTCGTAGTCAAAGCTCCTAATTGCTCCCTGCTTCCTGCCTTGCTTCTCCACAGCATGGAGACCCTGTCTGACATGTTTGAACTGGACCTGCCCACCGTGCACTCCATCATCAGCAAGATGATCATTAACGAGGAGTTGATGGTAAGGGCCAGGGTGATAAATGGGCAGGCAGGTGGAGTCATGGGGAGTTCGGAGTGGAGATCTCCAGTCAGCTTGGAGACCTGTGTCGTGTCCGTTCTCTCTCTCCCTTGCATCAGGCCTCCCTGGACCAGCCGACGCAGACCGTGGTGATGCACCGCACCGAGCCCACCGCCCAACAGAACCTGGCTCTGCAGCTGGCCGAGAAGCTGGGCAGCCTGGTGGAAAATAATGAGCGGGTGTTTGACCACAAGCAGGGGACCTACGGTGGCTACTTCCGAGGTAGGTGGTTCTGTTTCTCTGCTCTCCCAGGGTGCTGGCCCCCTTCCGGCCTCTTCTCTGTCATTCACCTCCTCCCCCGTCCTGCAGACCAGAAGGACGGCTACCGCAAAAACGAGGGCTACATGCGCCGGGGTGGCTACCGCCAGCAGCAGTCTCAGACAGCCTACTGATCACTTCCTCTGTTCCTGTGGCCTCACCCATTCAACCCCGAAGTCCTCAACCACACTCTGACTTATTAAAGTTCTGTTTCGAGTTGTTACGGTTCCTGTTGTCTGCATGTCGCCACAGAGGTGGGTTGGACATGTTCATTTGCTAATTGTATTTCTGCGCCTTCCGCCACATAATAGGCACGAGGCTCAGGACGCAGAGGTGACTTGAGCATGTCGCTGACTTCAGAGCTTGCTGCTCTTTGACGTTTGACAGAAAGTTGTAATAACGTGTGAGAAGTTCCTTTTTTTTTTAATGTTTGTTTATTTTTTAATTAAAAAAAATTTTTTTTAACATTTATTTATTTTTGAGACAGAGAGAGACAGAGCATGAAGGGGGGAGGGGCAGAGAGAGAAGGAGACACAGAATCGGAAGCAGGCTCCAGGCTCTGAGCCATCAGCCCAGAGCCTGACGCGGGGCTCGAACTCACGGACCGCAAGATCGTGACCTGAGCTGAAGTCGGACGCTTAACTGACTACGCCACCCAGGCGCCCCATAACGTTTGTTTATTTTTGAGAGCGAGAGAGACAGAGCACGAGCGGGAGGGGCAGAGACAGGGAGACACAGAATCGGAAGCAGGCTCCAGGCTCTGAGCTGTCAGCACAGAGCCCAACACGGGGCTTGAACCCACGAACCGCGAGACCGTGACCTGAGCCGAAGTCAGAGGCTTAACCAACCGAGCCACCCAGATGCCCATGTGATAAGTTCTAACGGGGGTATGAAAGGCAGTGGGTGTGCCGAATAGGATGTAGTGATGGTTGGACCTTGGTGGGGGTTGGGTGGTGGTTCCCCAGGCAGGGAAAAGGGAGAGTTAGCGTAGACCTGTATGAAGTATGGTCTTGGGACCAGTGTGGGTCCGCAGTTAACCTGTCTGCGATGAGACAGGGATTGTAATTAAGAGTCTGCACGGAGAAACATGCCACCTCTGTGACATCTAAACAGGTGATTGTTTTTCTAATTTATTTGTATTGGGTTTTCAAAAGTATCGGTCCACAGGAAATCTGAAAATTCTGTTTAGTGCTCCTCCCCCACATTTGAGAAGCACTGATGGAGGGAAAGGAGAAGGAGCAAGTGCAAAGAATTGGGAGGAGCACAGGAACAGTGTGGTTGGCATAAAGTGTGCATGGATATGTGCAGGAGATAGGATGGGACTCCACCTGGTGGGGACTGAATGCTTTGGACTTTTGGAAACAAAATACATGAATGGACCCGCTCTTAAGAAGGTAATGGAGCAGCATTATAGACTGGAATTGGAGACCAGAGAGCCAATCAAAAAGTAAAAAGCGTCTGTAGCCAGAGTGTTTGGGATCTGAGCTGAGGGAGGGGCTGAGGAGGGAAGTACGGAACAAGCTGGGGTTTCTGTGACCTGCTGAGAGTGGGAGTCGTAGGGGTCAGGAATGAAAGGTCCTCCTGGCTGGGAATAAATAGATCTAAAAAGGCCATTAACAAGAAGTACTTAGGGAATTCTTTGTGTTCAGGGGTATACAAACAGCAGGGTATGTAAAGTGGGCTGAATGTGGTTAGATGTTAAAATGTTGTGTTTGAGACACATTTGGAACATAAAGCAGTTGGATATTAAGAGGTTGGATTGCATATTAATTAGACTGTGAGCTAAGCTGCTATAACAAAGGGATTCCAAAACTGATTCAAACAGAGTAGTTTACTTCCCATGCACAGAGGTAGGTGAGTGGTCCAGGCTTGGGGTTAAGCAGCTGTGTTTCACAAGATTATCTAGGGACCCAGAGTCCCACTGTCATATTGCAACGCCAGCCCCACATCTTTGTTCAAACCAGCAGAGGGGAGAAGACGAAGTAGTGGGCCTGGATATTGCACTCAACCCTTTGGCTAGAACTTAAGTCTCACATTCTTATTCTGTCCCTGTGTGGAAAACTAAAATCCCTATGGCTGAATGGTTGTGGGCTCATTCCAACCTAGGAGGGTTCTATTACTTACTTGGGGAGAGGGCTTCTATTACTAAAAGGAGAAAGTGGACACTGGGGGATAATTATTAGTCTATTGCAGAAGGAGAAGAGATACGGAAGTGAGTGCTTTGTAAATGCTTATCAGAAGTGTGGGCCGTGGGTAACATTTGTCGGAGACAACATTATTGACTGCTTCTGTGCTGGTGTTTTACGTGCCTCATTTCGTTTAGTCCTTTTAGAATAATTCTGTTATTTCCATTTTATAGAAGGGGAAACAGGGCCAAAACAGGTTAAGTGAGATCCCATAACTAGGAAGTGAGGGAAACAGATGCACAACAAGGTAACCTGATTGTGTGAGCCTGGCTTTTAACCATTGTACTTAGTGCTAATTATGTTTCTGGAATGCGCAGCATAGAGGGTAGGGCTAAAGACTGAACTATCAGGATAGGAGTGATAGATGAAGGGGAAGCCAGAGAGAAGAGTGGCCCCAGAGGTGGAACCAGGGAGGAGAGGCAACGGAAAGGCTGAAGAGCCTATGCATCTCTGGGCTATGCTGCCTTGTGCTGAATGTGGTCGTTTTAGCATTCCTTAGCAAAAGGTGGAGCCATTCATTACATGCTTGGTTCCAAGGGGTACCTTTCATCTTCTAGTCTATGAGTGGTAACCATCAAACATTGTTGTCAAAGCCTTTTCTATCCAGGGCTTGATGATTTCAGCTTTGCAAGCCACATATGACCTGTCACATACAGCCTTGCTGCTTTTTAGCAACTCTTTAGAATTTAAAATCCATCCTTGGCTGGTTGTACAAAAAGAATCCACAGACTACGTTTGCCCCAATCACTGCCCTAGATACAAAGTGATTGGTGCCCCCTAGAATTGTATGGCAGAGCATGACTGACTGAGGCCTATAAAATGTTGCGCATTGTTTTACCTCAGCTCTGGCATTTGGAGAGAAGAAAAAGAAATGACCTCTCCCAAAGGACACCCTTCAGTTTCTGTGAGAAACTCAAATCCACAAGTTTTTCTCAAAAGAAAATTTTCAAAGTGTTTTTTAAAAATACCTGAAACAGTAGCTTTTTGTAAGCAAAACAGAACATTTCATATTTACAAAGAATTTCCAAAAAAAAATTATTTTCAATGTTTATTTTTGAGAGAGAGAGAGAGAGAGAGAGATCATGGGATCGTGAGTGGGGGAGGGGCAGAGAGACGGAGACACAGAATCCGAAGCAGGCTCCAGGCTCTGAGGTGTCAGCACAGAGCCCAATGTGGGGCTTGAACCCACGAACTGTGAGATCATGACCTGAACCCAAGTCAGATGCTCAACCAACTGAGCCACCCAGGCCTCCAAGATTTATAAATAATTTTCAAAAGAAACCTAATTGAATTTGAGCACTTCAGATGAAATATAGCAGTTTTTGTAAAAAAAAAAAAAAAAAAAGCCTCAGAGGCACAAAATCTTGAAAGTATCTTCCCAGCCATGTTTAAATACATTTAATTGAAAAAAGATAGTGTTTGGAAAACAGACTCTGAAGTAACTTCCCAACAGGAGTTTGACCAGTAATTAATATCTGAAGTCTAGTAATTATTGTATAAATGAGCTCAGATTCAAAAGTTCACAAAATTGATCTCTCAAGGTCACTTAATTGTACAAATCACGCCATTAACAATAGTCTTTTAGGAAAACAAGATCAGATTCAGGAGTTTTCAAAACTAACTTCCAAGGAGTTTGAACAGATTTAGAGGATAGAAAATTTCTGTGTTAAACTTGAAAAAATCATCTCAAAAACATGTTCAAATCTGGATAGAGTAAAAATGAAGCCATTTTTGAATACTAAACCCAGTTTCATAGATTCACAAAACTAACTTTGTATATGAACTTAAGCACATGGAGCTGGAGATTGCTGTCGTGGTAAAAGTGAGATGAAATTCATGCATTCTCCACTGTTCCATCAGTTTGGGCAGAGTTAGATGGAAAACAACAGTATAGACTTGTGAAATTGTGTGAAAGCACAGGCTCCTGAGTTCTCCAAAGTTTGCTTCCCAGCTTCTGATGCTAGTCAAGAGCTAAACCCGCTAGACCCAATCTCCCACTGATTACAACTAAAAATGGGGAAAAAATACAAAAAGAGTTACTTAAGGACTCTAAAAGATAAAAGCAGGTGGATCGGGGAGGGGAGTCAAAACTTAAGTATTGCATACAGAGGTGAATTTCCTGGTGTTTTCCCTTTTTCGTGGCTTTTGCCTCTGAGCTCAGGCTACAGAAACCCCAAAGGGACCCATCTTAGCTGTGGCCACAGAACCAGGAAAAGGCAACCTGTGACTAGAAAACATAACAAAATCCCATTTCTTTTTTCTTTTTTCCTTCCTCTGGCCTTCCTACAAGCACAAATAAAAGTTGCAAGGCTGTGGCAGTTTGGCTCTGGTAGCTAAAACTTCTAAGGTAGAGGAACCAGGAAAAGGGGACAGTGGTCCCATTTTCTTCTTCTTTTTTTTTTTTTTTTAACGTTTATTCATTTTTGAGAGAGAGGGAGAGAGTGTGAGTGGCAGAGGGGCAGAGAGAGAGGGAGACACAGAATTCGAAGGAGGCTCCAGGCTCTGAGCTGTCAGCACAGAACCTGATGCGGGGCTCAAACTCACAAATCGCGAGATCATGACCTGAGCTGAAGTAAGATGCTTAACCGACTGAGCCACCCAGGCACCCCCATTTTATTCTTCTCTTCCTGTTTTGGCCTAAAGGTGCCCCTGTCATCTGTAGTAGTGGCACCAGCAGTTAAAACTTCGAAAGAACCCTGCCTTTCTGACAGATTCAATTGCCTGCTAAAAATTCATGAGGGGATTTTAACAGAATCTAGTCTCACAACATAATAAAAAATGTTCTGGATGCAATCTAGAATTATTCATCATATGACCAGTTTTCAAGGGAAAAGGCTATTGACAGATGCCAACCGATAACAAAACCTGTAAAGCACCTACTGTAACATTATTGCATGAAACAAACTTTCAGTGAACGAAAAGGTAGATCTTCATATATCATCAGTAAAATACAAGCAAATGAAATCCAACAGCTTATTACAAGGATTCTGCACCATGACCAAATGCATTTATTGCAGAAATGCAAGAAGGGTGATTGAACATAAGGAAATCTGTGTAGAGGGGCCTGGGTGGCTCAGTCTATTGAGCGTACAACTTCGGCTCAGGTTATGATCTCACGGTTTGTGGGTTTGAGGCCCCGCATCAGGCTCTGTGGTGACAACTCAGAGCCTGGGCCTGCTTAGGATTCTGTGTCTCCCGCTTTCTGCCCCTCCCCCACTCGTGTGAGCGCACGCGCGCGCGCTCTCTCTCTCTCTCTCTCTCGAAAATAAACATTAAGTTTTAAAAAACGTGTAATATACCACATTAATAGAACAAAGGAAAAATTCATCAGCTCAATTGATGCAGAAAAGGCATTTGACAAAACCAAGTGCCCTCTCATGATAAAATACTGGAAAAGTAGGAACAAAAGGAACTTACTTGATATTGATAAGGGCATTTGTGAAAACCTGACGGCTAATGTGCTTAGTGATGAAAAACAAAGTACCCCCCCCCAAGATCAGGAAAAAGACAAGGAAGTTCTCTTTCAACATAGTACTAAAAGTTTGAGCCAAAGTAGTTGGACAAGAAAAAGAAATAAAAGGCATCCAGTCTTGAAAGGCAGAAAGAAATAAAATCTCTATTCATAGACATGATCCTGTATATAGAAAAACCCAAAGACTCCATACGAGAGCTACTAGAACAGACATTCAGCCAAATTACGGAGTACAAATTGTTCATGCATCATCGGACACTATCAGGATGAAAGGCAGTCCACAGAGTGGGAGAAAATATTTGCAAATTCTGCTTGATAAAGAGTTAATACCTAGAATTTATGAAGAACTAAAACCCAACAACAAAACTTGATTTTAAAATGGTCAAAGGAACTTGAAGATATTTTCCCAAAGATATCCAAATGACCAACAGGCACATAAAACATTAACCATTAAGGTAGTGCACATCGAAACCACAGTGAGGTACCACTTAACACCCATTAGCACGGCTATTATGAAATAGAAAATAAATGTTGATGAGGATGTGGGGAGATTGAAATCCTTGTACATTGCTGGTAGGAGTGTAAAATGGTGTGGCTGCTGTGGATAACTTGGTGGTTCCTCCAAAAGCTAAACAGAATTAGCATGTTACCCATCGGTTCCATCTGTTAACATGCCCAGAAGAACTGAAAACAGGAACTTAACACAGGACAGAAGGTACCACGTGGAGAATGTAGTCAATGGTATTGTAAGAGTGTTGTATGGTGACAGATGTAGCTACGCGTGTGAGTACAGCATAACTGTGTTGAGTTGTGGAATCGCTGTGTTGTACATCTGAAACTAACATAGCATTGTGTGTCAACTACACTTCAATAATAGAAAGAAAACAGGGACTTAAGCTGATAACCTGTACACCAGTGTTCATTGCAGCCTTGTTCACAAGAGCCAAAAGATGGAAGCAACCCAAGTGTCCATCAGCAGAGAACTGGATAGACAAACTGATGTATACATGAAATGCAATACTGGTCAGCCTTAAAAAGGAATAAGGTTCTAATACATTCTACAACATGGATAGAACACGGTAAATGAGCCAGACAAAGGAAGCGTATACATTGAATGATTCTACTTCTGTGAGGCATCTGGAGTGGGCAAGTTCACAGAGGCAGAAAGTGGAATGGAGATTACCAGAGGCTGGGGCACAGGGAAATGGAAAGTCATTTCTCGTGGTTACACAGTTTCAGTTTTAGGTAAAGAAGTTTGGGAAGTAGATTGTAATGGTTCTGCAACATTGTGGGCGTACTTAAATACCACTGAGTTGTGCATGTAAAAATGGTTAAAAATTACCACTATGCACCGGTTTGAATTACCAAAACCCGGAACAGACACCACCAAATGCTGGCAAGGGTGTAGACTAACAGGAAATCTTACTCATTGATGGTGGGAATGCAAAATAGTACAACCACTTTGAGAGACACTTGGGCGGTTTCTCACAAAACTAAACATACTCTTACCATGCCAGCCAGCAGTCATACTCCTTGGTATTTACCTGAAAGAGTTGAAAATTTACATCTACACAAAAACTTGCACTTGGATGTTTATAGTAACTTTATTTGTAACTGCCAAAACTTGGAAACCACCATGTCCTTTGTAAGGTGAATGGATAAATAGACTGGTATATCCAGACCCTGGAGTAGTATTCAGTGCTAAAATCACCAAGCCATGGAAAGACATGGAGGAGGGGTGCCCTGGGTGGCTCAGTCCATTGAGTGTCTGACTCTTAATTTCTTCGGCTCGGGTCATGACCCCAGAGTCGTGGGATCAAGCCCCTTTTTGGGCTCTGCACTGGGTGTGAAGCCTGATTAGGGTTCTGTGTCTCTCTGTCTCTCTCTCTCTCTCTCTCTCTCTCTCTCTCTCTCTGTCTCTCTCTGTCTCTCTCTTCCCCCTCTCCCCCACTTTCTCTCCCTCTTTCTCTAAAATAAAATTAAGAAAAGACCTGGAGGAAACTTAAATGCATTTTCCTAAGTGGAAGAGGCCAGTCTGAAAAGGCTGCATGTTGTTTGATCCCAACTGTTTGACATTTTGTAAAAGCCAAACTATGGAGACGGTGAAAAAATCCGTGGTTGCCAAGGATTAGGGAGGAGGGATGCACAGGTGGTGCACAAAGGTATTTTTAGGGCAGTGAAATTACTACATGATACTATAATGGATACATGCCATTAAATTTTTGTCCAAACCCATGGAATGTATAACTAGAGTGAACCCCAGTGTAAATTGTGGACCTCGGGTCATGAAGTATCAATGTAGTTTCATCAGGTATAACAAATACACCATTCTGGTGGGAGACATTGATAATGAGGGAGGCCGTACTTAAGTGGGAACAAGGGGGATATATGGGATATCCCTTTTTTCTGCACAATTTTGCTGTGAACTTTAAAAAAAGTATTTTTAATGGTAAATTTCATCTTATGTGTATTATACCACAGTAAAATAGAAAATGATCAGAGACCTAACTATAAAAAAAAAAACTTACAAAACTATGGAAGAGGGGCACGTGGATGTCTCAATCGATTGAGCATCCAACTTCAGTTCACGTCATGATCTCACAGTTCGTGAATTTGAGCCCACATCAGACTTGCTGCTGTCAGCCTGTCAGCGCAGAGCCCACTTCAGGTCCTCTGTCCCCTCCTTTCGGCCCCTCCCCCACTTGTGCTCTCCCCAAAATAAATATTTTAAAAAACAAAATTTTTAAAAATAAAACTATTAGAGGGGCGCCTGGGTGGCGCAGTCGGTTAAGCGTCCGACTTCAGCCAGGTCACGATCTCGCGGTCCGTGAGTTCGAGCCCCGCGTCAGGCTCCGGGCTGATGGCTCGGAGCCTGGAGCCTGTTTCCGATTCTGTGTCTCCCTCTCTCTCTGCCCCTCCCCCGTTCGTGCTCTGTCTCTCTCTGTCCCAAAAATAAATAAACATTGAAAAAAAAATTTTTTTAATAAATAAATAAAACTATTAGAATCCTGAAGGAAATCTTTGTGGCCATGAGTTAATTAAGCAAATATTTATTAGATATAATACCAAAAGCAGGGGCGCCTGGATGGCTCAGTTGGTTAAACGTCCAACATCAGCTCAGGTCATGATCTTGCGATTCGCGAGTTAGAGCCCTGTGTCAGGCTCCATGCTGACAGCTCAGAGCTCAGAACCTGGAGCCTGCTTTGGATTCTGTGTCTCCCTCTCTCTGCCCCTCCCCTGCTCACACTCTCTCTCTCTCTCTCTCAAAAATGAATAAACTTAAAAAATTAAAAAAAAAATACCAAAAGCATAATTCATAAAAGAGCGAAAAAAAAGGTAAATTGGATCTGATCAAAATTGAGAAATTCTGTTCTTTAAAAGTCACCGTTAAGAGAGAATGAGAAGACAAGCTACAGACTGGGAGACATTTGCAAATCACATGTCTGAAAAAAGACTTGTATCCAGAATATATAGAGAAGTTTAAAAACTCTATAAGAAAACAGCCCAATTTTAAAATGGATAAAAGAGAGGGGTGCCTGGGTACCTCAGTCAGTTAAAGATCTAACTCTTGATCTCAGTTCAGGTCTTTTTTTTTTTTTTTTTTAATCTTTATTTGTTTTCGAGGGAGAAGAGTGTGAGCAGGGGAGGGGCAGAGAGGGAGACACAGAATCCAAAGCAGGCTCCAGGGTCTGAGCTGTTGGCACAGAGCCTGATAGCGGGGCTCGAACCCACGAGCTGTGAGATCATGACCCAAGCTGAAGTCGACGCTCAACTGACTGAGCCACCTAGGCGCCGCAGTCTTGGTTCAGGTCTTGATCTCAGGGTCGTGAGTTCAAGCACTGTGTTGGACTCCGCGCTGTTCGTGAAGCCTACTTAAAAATAAATGGGTAGGGAAGCAAAAGTAATATAAAAACAGAGGGACAAAACATAAGAGACTCTTAATATAGAGAACAAACAGGATTGCTGGAGGCAGTGTGGGAGGGGGGATGGGATAAATGGGTAAGGGGCATTAAGGAATCTACTCCTGAAATCATTGTTGCGCCATGTGCTAACTAACTTGGATGTAAATTTAAAAAAATAAATTATAGAAAGAAAAAAATGGGTAAAAGATTTGAACAGACCACCAAAGAAGATACTATATTAATCGCCAATAAGCACATTAGGAGGAGACTCAGTATCATTAGTTTTAGGGAAATGAAAAAACCACAAGATGCCACACTACACACCTATTAGAATGTCTGAAATTAAACAGATTGATATCCTAAGCACTGGAAAGGATGCGGAGGAACTGGAACTCTCATACATTGTTGGCAGGAATGTAAAATGGCGTAGCCAGTCTGGAAAGCAGTCTGACACTTTCTTACAAAGCTAAACATATAGCTACCCTATGGACAGAGGTCTCAAGAGATTTAAAACGTTGAAGACACCCATGTGTAATACTCTCCATGCCTTGTTTGCCTTTCCTGGACTTGTGACAACCCTGTGGATGGGAAGGGCAGAGGTGTGGCAGGGCCAAATCCTGGCTTGGGTTCCCCTTCTACCACTTCTGCACGTGTGATCTGGGAAAGATTTCTCCCAACCTTTCTGAGCTTCAGTTTCTTCAGTACCACGGCAACATCACCGGCACACTGTAAGATTTAACAAGAACTATGATAACAGAGCACCAGGGTGGCTCAGTCGGTTGAGTATTGGACTTGGGCTCAGGTCATGATCTCGCGGTTCGTGGGTTCGAGCCCCAGGTTGTGCTTTGCGCTGACGTTGTGGAGCCTGCTTAGGTTTCTGTTTCCTTCTCTCTGCCCCTCCCCAACCTCTCAAAAATAAATATTAAAAAAAATTAACAAGAGCTGTGATAGTATGGTTTATAAAAAGCCATTTAAGTATGAAATGTTATGTTACGTTGTCATGAACATCAGGAAGTTTTAACTGCTTGAGGTCACACAGCTAATGCAAAAGAAACATGATGTTAGAAATTGAAGGGACTTTCAGGATGTTGTGGTCATCTTCCCACATCTGCCAGATGAGGACACGAAAACACAGCAAGAGAAAGTGATTTTCCCGAGGTATTTTGCCTCCCTGACTCCCACCAGTGTTCTCTCCATGACCTCTCCCCTTTAGTGTAGGAAAGAAACTCAGTCCCAAGAAGCTCTCTTTATGTTGCCCGTTCTGGATGCCTCTCCTGGACACTGCCACAATTCCTGAACATGGGTTGCCAACCCCCAGAAAACAAACACGATGAAGTTTCCTAGGCCTGGCCTTGCCACATCTTAGCCTCAGAAACGAATTCTGGAGCCTGAGAAAAAATGGCCACCATATTTGGAATAGGAAGTCCAAACCTTTGCTCCAAAGACTAGGTGGGGCAGAGGGAAAAGGCTGTGGCCAGTTAAAAGCTAAGAGTTTGGAGGACAAATGTCACGCCCCTGCTGGAGTTCAGTCCAGGCTCTGGGGCTGCCAGAGGTATGGAGGGTGTTTAGGAAGGGCATGCAGTCTGCAGGTATGGAAGACCCCCCACTAACCTACACATGCATCCTGAGTGATAGTTGAGTGGAAAACATTTTTCCCCTGACCTTCAAGTCACTCTTGCTTATTGTAGGAAACATGGAAAATACTAGAAAGTCTGGAGACAAATCGCTTGTAACTTGCATACATGTTCTACTACCCAGAGGTTATAAGCACCATTAACATTTTGGTGTCTTTTTTCTGGTGTGTGTATTAGTTTATTACCAAATTGGAATAATTCTCTTTCCATATATATAGAATATAGAGAGTGAGTGTGTGTGTGTGTGTGTTCACTTTGTACTGCTTTAGTGTTTTGTTCTTCGTGGACATAATATGAACTTTTTCTTGAGAGAGAGCACAAGCGAGTGGGGGAGGGGCAGAGAGGGGGACAGGATCGGAAGTGGGCTCTGTCCTGACAGCAGTGAGCCAGATGTGGGGCTCAAACTCACAAACCACGAGATCATGACCTGAGCCAAGGTCAGACACTCAACCAACTGAGCCACCCAGGTGCCCCCCCCCCCCGCTATTTTTAAAAATTCTAACTAATCCTCTGTTTGGGGAGGTAAGAGGGCATAGTAGCCAAAGGACAGGACTTAAGTCATCGGGGTTCAAATTCCAACTCCTTCCCTTATAAGCTACTGCCCTTGGGCAAATCACTTTCCCTCTTTTTTTTTCTTTTTTTTTTTTTAAGTTTATTTTGAGAAAGAGAAAGAGCAGGGGAGGGGCAGAGAGAGAGGGAGAGAGAGAATCACCCCCCCCCCCAACCCTGCAGTCTGTCCTTACTCTGTCTTTATGGATTTATCTCTTCTGGATCCTTCATATCCCTTTGTGACTGGCTTCTTTTGCTTCACATATTTTGGAGGTTCATCCACATAGCGTGTGCCAGAACTGCATTCCTTTTTGTGGCTGAATAATATTCCATTTATTACAAATATTCCAGAACTCATTTATCCATTTATTCACTGATAAACATTTGGGCTGTTTCCACCTTATATTATCTAATTTTTAGCATTATCTCTTTTTATCCTCACCAAAACCCATTTTTTTAATGTTTATTGTTGAGAGAGAGAGTGAATGGGGCAGGGGCCGAGAGAGAGGGGGACAGAGGATCTGAAACAGGCTCTGCGCTGACAGTAACGAGCCCAATGGGGGCTTGAACTCACGAACCACGAGATCATGACCTGAGCCAAAGTCAGATGCTCAACCCACTGAGCCACTCAGGCACCCCAAAAGCCATTTTTTAAAGGGGAAACCAAGGCTCAAGAAGGTCACGTGACTTGCCCAGGGTTCCCCAGGGACCTAGAGAGGGAGCCAGATGGGCTGAGACCCAGGACTGGCCTCTGCACTTCATTATCCTGTCATGGCAAGGTCTGAGTTTTTGATGAACCAATGAAAGTGTGGCCTGGGTAATGAGAGACATTTGACCAAGGAAGGTTTTCTGGAGTGTGTGGCATCTGAACTACACTCCCTTTGAGGGAGAGATAGAACCCCTCCCTCCAGGTCTGCTGAGCCCCCGTACTCCAGGTCCCCAGGCCAGCAGGTGGCGTGGACCAGCAAGAGGTACACACATGAGTTTTGTTGACCTCTAGAGAGGAGTCACTGGATCTTTCTAGGGAGAGTTCTGACCTGGCTACTGGAATTTCTGCTCTGAGTCACATATAAGAAACCTTGTTTCCTTGAGACCTGAGGTAACCACCTTTGGGATTGGTGTTTCACTTCCCAATCAGTGTCTTAGTGGAGTCAGGGGAGAGACATTCCTTTATCCTGGTCTAGGGATCACAACTCAGTGCCCACTGGGACCATTCGTGAGGAAGTAATGCAACAGAACAAGATAAATGAGAAAGGGCAACTGATGTGTTGACGGAGAATGTGACAAACTGGAGAGTGTATGCCCTGTCTCGGGAGTCAGCCCCTCAACATAGGTCTGGTGTTGCCAGAGCTGGTTTTTTCAAGGGAAGCAGAAATCTAGATTTTATTGTGACATCTTCTGATCGCAATATGTTGGATTTTTATAAAGCATTTTGCTGATGAATAAATTTTGTAGGACAAACAAAACATTCGTTGGCTAGTTTGGTTCTGGGGCTCTTGGTTTGTGAATTCTGCTCCCATCATGTAGTTACTGTCAAGCATTCAACCACAATTTATCGAGGCTTTCATGTAGGTCTTTGTGGAAGGAAGGCACTGGGGAGAAATTCAGTGAATATAATCCATTTAAATATGGACTGTGCACTGTCTCTGTGTTAGTCCCTGATCTGGGCCCTCTGGACACATATGAACAAGGACTTTATGCTCAAGAGACCAGGGGAAGCAAGGGCCACCTCTGTGCTCTAGAGAACATACCTGCGGTCAGAATATGTGAGAAAGGGACTTCCAGGACAATCCAGATGATCCCCTCTTTGGGACTCTGGATGCCTTCAGATCCAACCACCAGGCGCCAATTCCCCTCAAGTTTGAGGGCATAAAAGGGCATATTTTGTTGCCTTTGAGAAATCCTTGAGCTAGTTTCTGTTTTCAACCTGCAGGCCATCTTAATTTTTCCAGGAGGTGGTATTTTCTCACAGAGTCCAAGGCCCACTCTTCTAAAAGCAGCAAAAGGCCATATGACAGCAGCTTTTGCCCTCATAGCCCTTCTCAGTCTTCCCCACCAGCAAGGCCTCACATTCTCCACACTTTAAAAACAGAATCCCCTGAGAAGCTTTAACAACATACTGGTAGGGGTGCTTAGCCGGGCCAGCCAGTAGAGTGTGTGACTCTTGATCTCAGGGCCATTAGTTCAAGCCCCACGTTGGGCATGGAGCCTATGAGAGAAAAAGAAAAAGAAAAAAAAAAAAGAGGAAGAAAGAAGGCAAAAAAACAGACACTCGGGTCAATGGGACAGAATAGAGAACCCAGAAATGGACCCACAAATGTGTGGCCAACTAATCTTTGACCAAGCAGGAGAGAATATCCAGTGGAATAAAGATAGTCTCTTCAGCAAATGGTGCTGGGAAAACTGAACAGTGACATGCAGAAAAATGAACCTGGACCACTTTCTTACACTATACACAAAAATAAACTCAAAATGGATGAAAGACCTAAATGTAAGACAGGAAGCCACCAAAATCCTAGAGGAGAAGCAGGCAAAAAAACTCTTTGACTTTGGCTTCAGCATCTTCTTATTCAAAGTGTCTCCAGAGGCAAGGGAAACAAAAGCAAAAATGAACTATTGGGACCTCATCAAGATAAAGAGCTTCTGCACAGTGAAGGAAACAATAGGCAAAACTAAAAGACAACTAACAGAATGGGAGAATATATTTGCAAATGACATATCAGATAAAGGGTTAGTATCCAAAATCTATAAAGAACTTATGAAACTCAACACCCAAGAAACAATCTATTGAAGAAATGGGCAAAAGACATGAATACACTTTTCCAAAGACATCCAGATGGCTAACAGACACATGAAAAAATGCTCAACATCACTCATCATCAGGGAAATACAAACCAAAACCACAATGAGATACCACCTCACACCTGTCAGAATGGCTAACAATAACAACTCAGGCAACAACAGATGTTGGCAAGGATGTGGAGAAAGAGGATCTCTTTTGCATTGTTGGTGGGAATGCAAGCTGGTGCAGCCACTCTGGGAAACAGTATGGAGGTTCCTCAAAAAATTAAAACTAGAACTACCCTATGACCCAGCCATTGCACTATTAGGTATTTATCCAAGGGATAGAGGTGTGCTGTTTCGAAGGGGCACATGCATCCCAATGTTTATAGCAGTGCTATCAACAGTAGCCAAAGTATGGAAAGAGCCCAAATGTCCATCAATGGATGAATGGATAAAGAAGATGTGGTATATATACAATGGAGCATTACTCGGCAATCAAAAAGAATTAAATCTTGCCATTTGCAACTACATGGATGGAACTAGAGGGTATTATGCTAAGCAAAATTAGTCAAAGAAAGACAAATATCATGTGACTTCACTCATATGAGGACTTTAAGATACAAAAAAGATGAACATAAGGGAAGGGAAGCAGAAATAATATAAAAACAAGGAGGGGGACAAAACATAAGAGACTTTTACAGAGAACAAACTGTGAGTTGCTGGAGGGGCTGTGGGTGGGGAGATGGGCTAAATGGGTAAGGGGCATTAAGGAAGACACTTGTTGGGATGAGCACTGGGTGTTATCCATAGGGGATGAATCACTGGAATCTACTGCTGAAGTCATTATTGCACTATATGCTAACTAACTTGGATGTAAATGAATATATATATATATATATATATGAAAGAAAGAAAAGGAGGGAAGGAAGAAAATAAGTCAAAATATATTAAAAAATAAAATCAAATAAATAATAAAATGAAAACATACTGATGATCCAACTGTATCCTGTTTTTGAGAGATCTACTTAGATTCAAAGACACAAACAGGTTGAAAGTAAAAGAAGATATGCAATGCAGAACAAAGCTGGAGTGACTGACTCTACTAACGTCAGGCAAAATACACTTTAAGAAAAAAATTGCGAGGCAACTGGGTGCCTCAGTCGTTTAAGCATCCGACTGTGGCTTAGGTCATGATCTCACAGTTCATGAGTTCGAGCCCCATGTCAGGCTCTGTATTGACAGTTCAGAGCCTGGAGCTTGCTTCGGATTCTGTGTCTCCCTCTCTTTCTGCCCCTCCCCCACTCACACTCTGTCTCTCTCTCTCTCTCAAGAACAAATAAACATTAAAAATTCAAAAAAAAAAAAAAAAAAGGAAAATTGTTACTGCAGACAAGGGTGTTTTTATAATGATAAGAGGGTCATCCATTAGGAAGACCTAACAGTTAAAAAACATACAAGCACCTAATGTTAGAGCCCTCAAATACATGAAGCAAAAATTAATAGAACTGAAGAGAGATACGGGCAACTCAACAGTAATAGTTGAAGACTTCAGTACCCTACTTTCAACAACGTACGTGATAACTAGGCAGAAGATTAACATGGAGATAGAGGACTTGAACAACACTATAAACCAACTGAACCTAAGCATTTGTAGAACATTCCATCCGACAATAGCAGAATAAACCTTCTTAAGTACTCTTAGATCATTCTCCATGTAAGAACATAGAGTAAGCCATGAAACAAATCTCAATAAATTTAAGAAGATTGAAATCACACAAAGTATGTTCTCCAACCATAATGGAATTAGATCAGAGATTAAGAACAGAAGGAATTTTGAGAAATTCACAAGTATGTAGAAATTAAACAACACACTCCTAAAACTATCAATGGGTCAAATTTAAAATCACCAAGAAAATTGCAAAGTACTTTGAAGTGAATGAAAACAAAAATACAACATGCCAAAACTTAGGCAAATCATCTTACTCAGGCTTTAGAGGGAAATTTATAGTGGTAAACATCTATATTTTTAAAAGAGAAGAAAGATCTTGCATCTATAATCTAAACTTCTACCTTGGGGCGCCTGGGTGGTGCAGTCGGTTAAGCGTCCGACTTCAGCCAGGTCACGATCTCGCGGTCCGTGAGTTCGAGCCCCGCGTCAGGCTCTGGGCTGATGGCTCAGAGCCTGGAGCCTGTTTCCGATTCTGTGTCTCCCTCTCTCTCTGCCCCTCCCCCGTTCATGCTCTGTCTCTCTCTGTCCCAAAAATAAATTTAAAAAAATGTTGAAAAAAAAATAAAATAAACTTCTACCTTAAAGAACTAGAAAAATAGACCAAAGGCAAGCAGAGGAAGAAAATAAGAAAGACAAGAGCAGAAGTAAATGAAACCAAGAATAGAGAAAATGAGTGAAACTGAACGTTGATCCTTTGAAAAATCCACAAAGTTGACAAACCTTTAGATGGATTGACCAAGAAAAAAAGAGAGGGCTCAATTTATAAAGCAAGTACAAAAGAAGAGACATCACTACCAGAAGAACAGAAATAAAAAGATTATAAGGGACTACTATAAACAGCTGTATACCAACAAATTAGGTAACCTAGATGAAAGGAACAAATTCCTAGAACAGAAACTACTGAAACTAAGTCAAGAAGAAATATAAAATCTGAATAGATCTATAGCAAGTAAAGACATTGAATTAGTAATTTTAAAAAACTTAACACAAGGAAAAGCCCAGGCCACATGACTTCATTATGAATTCTACCAAACATTTAAAGAATTAACATGAGGGGCGCCTGGGTGGCCCAGTCGGTTGGGTGTCTGACTTCAGCTCAGGTCATGATCTCACAGTTGACAGGTTTGAACCCTACATTGGGCTTTGTGCTGACAGCTCAGAGCCTGGAGCCTGCTTCAGATTCTGTGGCTCCCTCTCTCTCTGCCCCTTCCCTGCTCATGCTCTGTCTCTCTCTGTCTCAAAAATAAATAAACATTTAAAAAAATTAAAGAATTAACATGAATCCTTCACATGCTCTTCAAAAATTGAAAGAGGGAGGAAGACAACAGAATAGCAAACACCAGGAATCCGTCTTCCCACTAGACAGCAGTTGTACTGGCAGAGTCTGTCTGATGTGACTAGTTTAGAACTGGAGTCTATTGAAGGCTTGCAATTCCAGGGCGAAGTGTTGGGTAGTATTTAATTTCAATCCATTTCAGCTCCTACCTTGATAGCAGCTGCCCAACCCCCAATCCTGTTGCAGGCAATGGTGCACATGTTCTTGGAACAACTCACACGCAGCTTGTGGAAGCCAGGTTGGGCAGTCCTGTCCTTCAAATAAAGGGGTGTCTGTGTTCTCGTCACTGATTGCTGCTTCTAATCATAGAGGTGCACACCCAGAGGCAGGCAGCCTTTGATGCATGTACACACACACACACACACACACAACACACATCACTGTTGCCAGTCCTTCTCCCTCTGGCTGAAGTGAGTTCTAGGGGTACCTTTTAAAGAAAAGGTACCCTTCCTTCCCTTTTATTTTTTTCTTCTTCTTCTTTTGGGAGCCAGACATTAAAGACTAGGATATCCAAAACCAACCATATATACAGGGAAATTAGAGAGTCATCACACATGCCCAGAGAAAGGTGTAGACTCAGAAAAGACCTGAAGAGACCTTAGGTTTACAATTCAGTCTAATCTTCAGCACAGAGACAGCCTATGGGATGCAAAAAGCAAAAATAGCAAACTCTAGGAAAGAAGAGTCTGATTTGTAGTTGACAGCTTGGAGCCTGGAGCCTGCATCGGATTCTGTGCCTCCTCTCTCTCTCTGCCCCTCCACCACTCACGCTCTGTCTCTCTGTCACCCTCTCTCAAAAATAAATAAGCATTAAAAAACAAACAAACAAACGTTTAAAAAAAAGTAACAAAAGTATGGCCCATTCATAGGGGAAAAGAAACCAATAGAAACTGTCCCTGAGAAAGACCAGATAGAAGACCTACTAGACAAAGACTTTAAAACAGCTGTCTTAAAGATGCTCAGAGAATCAAAGAGAGACATGGGAAAGTTAAAAAAAAAAAAAAAAAGAGGTACGAACAAAATGTAAATGTCAATAAAAAGATAGGTTTAAAATGAAACTAAAAAGAAATTCTGGAGCTGAAAATTACATACCTAAAATGAAAAATTCGCTAGAGGGATTCAAGCATAGATTTGAACAGAAACATAATCATCAAACTTGAAGACAGGACACTTGAAATTGTCCAGTCTGAGGGACAGAAAGAAAAAAGATTGAAGTGAACAGAGTCTCAGGGTTCTGTGGGTCAGTCATGATCAAGCAGACCAACATATGTGTTGTCAGAGCCTCATAAGCAGACCAGGGAAAGAGGCACAGAGATTATTTGAAGAAATAATGGATGAAAACTTGACAAATACCAGACTAAATAGTCTTGAAATTTTAAAAGAACACAAGAGACAAAGAAGGATATTATATATTAATAAAAGGGCTAATACAGAAAAAATGTAATAAATATAAACATTTACACACCTGATAGGCCATCAAAATATATAAAGTAAAAACTGACAGAATTGAAGGGGAAAATAGACAATTCCACAAGAGTTGGATACTTAAATATTCCACTCTCAGTAATGGATAGAACAACCAGACAAAAGATAGGTAAGAACACAGAGGACTTGAACAACACAATAATCCACCTACATCTAGCAAATATATACAGAACATTCTACTCCACAAAACAGAGTACACATTCTTCTCAAGTGCACGTGGCACATTCTCCAGAATAGACCAACGTTATGCCACAAATTAAATCTCAATAGATTAAAAAAGTTTTTTTAATATTTACTTTTTATAGAGAGAGACAGAGCATGAGTGGGGGAGGGGCAGAGAGAGAGGGAGACACAGAATCTGGAGCAGGCTTCAGGCTCTGAGCTGGCAGCACGGAACCTGATGCAGAGCTCAAACTCTGAACTGCGAGATCATGACCTGAGCCAAAGTCGGACACCCAACCAACTGAGCCACCCAGACGCCCCTAGAATTTTCAATACCATGTTGATTAGAAGCGGCATAAGCAGGCATCCTTGCTTTATCCCTGACTGTAGAAGAAAAGCTTTCCATCTTTCACCCTTGACTGTGTTGTTCTCTGTGGGTTTTTCATATATGGCTTTTATTATATTAAAGTAGTTTCCTTTTATTCCTAGTTTGGGAACTATTTTTATCATGAAAGAGTGTTGAATTTTTTCAGATGCTTTCTGTGCATCAATTGAGAACAGAGCTCATGCGGTTTCTCTTTCTCTCTCAAAAATAAGTAAACACTAAAAGAAAAAATTCTAGCCAGAGCAATTAGTCAAGAAAAATAAAGGTATCTAAACTGAAGAAGTAAAATTATCTCTATTTGCAGATGACATGATCTTATATGTGGAAAACCCTAAAGATCACACACACACACACACACACACACACACACACACGAGTTTAAGCTAATAAACACAGATAATAAACCAATTCAGCAAACTCACGAACCGTGAGCAACTCAACACACAAAAATCAGTTGTGTCTCAGGGCGCCTGAGTGGCTCAGTCTGTTAAGCGTCTGACTTTGGCTCAGGTCATGATCTCACAGCGTGTGAGTTCAAGCCCCACGTCAGGCTCTGTCCTGAAAGCTTAGAGCCTGGAGCCTGCTTTGGATTCTGTGTCTCCCTCTCTCTCTGCCCCACCCCCGCTCACACTCTACCTCTCTCTCCTTCAAAAATAAATAAACATTTAAAAATTTTAATTAAAAAAAATCAGTTGTGTCTCTAGACACTAACAACGAACAATTCAGAAAAGAAATTAAGAAAACAATTTCCTCAGGGTGCCCGGGTGGCTCAGTCTGGTTTTCGCTCAGGCCATGATCTCACGGTTCGTGAGAATGAGCCCCGCGTTGGGTTCTGCACTGACAGTACAGAGGCTGCTTGGGATTCTGTCTCTCCCTTTCTCTCTGCCCCCCACCCCTGTTCTCTCTCTCTCTCTCTCAAAATAAATAAATAAACACTTTTTTTTAAAAGAAAGAAAAAACTCATTTAAACATAGTAAAAAATAAAACAAAACCAGAAAATAATGTGTTGGAAAGGATGTGGAGAAATTGGAACACTCAGGCATTGCTAGTGGGAATGTACCATGGTTCCACCACTGTGGACAACAGTATGGCAGTTCCTTAGAAAATTAGACATAGTTACTGTATGATCTAGCAATTCCATTTCTAGGTATATGCCCCCAGAAATGCAGCCTCTCAACGAGATCTTTGTACATCCATGTTCAGAGCAGCATTATTCACATTAGGCAAAATGTAAACAACGCAGGTGCCTAGAGGTGCATGAGTAGATAAGCAATGTATATTGTATATTCAATGAAATATTATCCAGCCAGAAGAAGGAAGCAAATTCTGACAGATGCTACAACATGAATTGAGCCTTGAGGTTATTATAGTAAGTGAAATGAGTCAGTCATAAAAAGACATGCACTATATGATTCCACTTATATTAGGTACTAGAATGTTCAAATTCATAGAGACAGGTGGTGGCCAGGGGCTGGAGGGAAGGGGAGAATGGGAACTGATTGCTTAATGGGTACAGAGTTTCAGTTTTGCAGCATGAAAAGAGTTCTAGAGAGGATGGTGGTGATAGTTGCACACCGATTAATTTTTTTTAATGTTTATTTATTTTTGAGACAGAGGGAAACAGAGCGTGAGTGGGGGAGGGGCAGGGAGAGAGGGAGACACAGAATCTGAAACAGGCTCCAGGCTCTGAGCTGTCAGCACAGAGCCCGATGCGGGGCTCGAACCCACCAACCGTGAGATCATGACCTGAGCCAAAGTCGGACGCTTAACCGACTGAGCCACCCAGGTGCCCCAACTGCACACCGATTAAAAACGATTAAGATGGTTTAAAAAGGGAAGTACACTTTCTCACTTATGCTGAGACCAGTATTACCCTGATACCAAAACTAGACACAATCACGAGAAAACTACACACCAATATCCTTATTGATACAGATGCAAAAATTCTCAAAAAATATTAGCAAACAGAATCCAGCAGCACTTAAAAAGGATTATATTCTACTCCAACATGTAAAAAGCTTGGAATTATCACTTCAATCTCACAACAACAAAAAATGCTGAACAGGGCACCTGGGTGGCTCAGTCGTTAAGCATCTGACTTCGGCTGAAGTCATGATCTCACGGTTCGTGAGCTCGAGTCCAGCTTCGGGTAAGACACGAGCCCCATTTTGGGTGAGCCCCACTTCTCTCTCTCTCTCTCTCTCTCTCGGGATTCTCTCTCTCTGCCTGTCACTCACTTGGGCTCTCTCTTACTCTAAAAAAAAAAAAAAAAAAAGAAAAGAAATAAAGGTGAACAAACAAAAAACGAAGAACCATTTTTAGATGCATCAGAGAATGGAAGTCACAAGGCAAAGCAACAGTCTGAAAACTGCAAAGACAGACAATACAGAGAATCCCAGTTTACCAGGTGCAGAAGGAATTGGAACCAGGAACCAGTAGGAAAACACACTGCAATCTGTGAGCCTGTAGAGGATGAAGAGGGACTAGTTTGAGAGTTAAAAACTCCCAGGGACTCAGTCTTAGGGGACCCTCACGCTATTGACTTTTACCTCCAGGAGCCCACCACCTTCTCATAATGAATATTGGAGAAAAATATCCTCATGGAGGGGAAAAAGTAACTATTTAGTTCCAGGGCATTCTGTTCTCTATCTGTCCTCAAAGGAAGCTACTTTATCAGAGCCTAACCTGTATGGGGAAGGGGCACATCCACCCCCAGCCCTCTCTAGCCATGCTGTCTCATTTAAGAAGGGGAAAAAGCTGAGAAGCATTTGTAAATATCACATTCCAGGGGCACAGATCCACTAAAATACTGTGGTATTTACAAATCACAGGATTATAGATTGCTTTCCCCTCCCCCCCCCCCCATTCCTTGCCACCACATCAAGAAGACTCCCATACAATAACAGAGGATTATAGTTGAAAGAACTGTACGGGCTAGACTATATCAAAGAAGGAGTTTCAGGGAGCCTGGGGGGCTCAGTGGGTTAACCGTCTGACTTCAGCTCAGGTCATGATCTCGCAGTTTGTGGGTTTGAGCCCCACGTCAGGCTCTGTGCTGACAACTCAGAGCCTGGAGCCTGCTTTGGATTCTGTGTCTCCTTCTCTGCTCCTCCCGCTCGAGCACTGTCTCTCTCTCTCTCTCTCTCTCTCTCTCTCTCTCTCTCTCTCTTTCTCTCAAAAATAAATAAACATTATTTTAAATTCTTGAATAAAATTTATTTATATTTAAAAATTTTTTAATGTTTATTTATTTTTGAGAGAGAGAGAGAGAGAGTTCAAGTGAGGGAGGAGCAGAGAGAGAGGGAGACACAGAATCCGAAGCAGGCTCCAGGGTCTGAGCTGTAAGCAGAGAGCCAGACGTGGGGCTCGAACTCATGAACAGTGAGATCATGACCTGAGCTGAAGTCAGAAGCTTAACTGACTGAGCCACCCAGGTGATCCTAGACCAGGTTTTTAAAATAACTATAATACGCTAGGAGCTCTAATGGGAAAGGTAGACAACATCCAAGATCAGTAACATAAGCAGAAAGATTAAAATTCTAAGGAAGAATCAAGAGAAAATACTAGAAAGCAAAAATACTTAACAGCAATGAAGAATGTCTTTGATGGACTCATTGGTAAATGGGACACAACTGAGGAAAGAATCAGTGAGCTTAGCAATATGTTAGTAGAAGCCTCCCAAACAAATGTGAACATAAAAAATAAGGGAAAAAAAAAAGAAAGAAATAGGCTATCCAAGAACTCTGGGACAATCCCAAAAGGTGTAACATACATATAATGGGAATACCGGAAGGAGAAGAAAGAAAGGAGCAGAAGAAATATTTGATTAATGGCTGAGAAGTTTCCAAAATTAATGAAACACCAAACCACAGATCCAGGAAGCTCAGAGAACAACCACCAGGATAAGTATCAAAAATTCCACACCTAGACATATCATATTCAAACTGCAGAAAACTAAAGACAAAGAGAAAATCTTGCAGAAAGCCAGAGGAAATAAAACACCTTGCATATAGAGGAACGAGAATGAATATTACATCAGACCTTTGTTTTTTTTTTCACAAACATGTAAGCAAGAAGAGAGGGGAGTAAAATATTTAAAGCACCAAAAGAAATAAGAAAACCTCTACAATTCTATATCCAGTAAAATTATCCTTCAAAAATGAGGGGGAAACAAAGATTTTCCTCAAACAAAAACTGAGACAATTTTGTAACCAGTAGACCTGTTTGCAAGAAAGGTTAAAAGAAGTGTTTTAAAGAAAAGGAAATGATATAGGTCAGAAACTCAGATCTGCATTAAAAAAAAAAAAAAAAGAGTGGTAGAGAAACAATGCATGAAGGTAAAATAAAACCTTTATATTTCTTATTCTTAATGTATCTAATAAGTAACTTTTTGCTCTAAATGGTAATAGCAATCAGGTGTTGGATGATGACAGCTACAGAAATTGAATGTTACAAGGGATGGAAGGGAGGAAAACTGTAAGATATTTGACTGTCCATGAAGGAATATATTTAAAAATGAGCCGATGGGGCGCCTGGATGGCTCAGCCAGTTAAGTGTCTGACTTCAGCTCAGGTCATGATCCCACAGTTCATGGGTTCGAGCCCCTCATCTGGCTCTGTGCTGACAGCTTAGAGCCTGCTTGGGATTCTCTCTTCTCTGCCCCTCCTCCACTTGCGCTCTTTCTCTCTCTCAAAAATAAATAAACGTTTTTTTTAAAATGAACCTAGATTAGTTGCAACTGTATATGCAAACTCTAGGGAGATCCTAATACCAAAACCAGATAAAGACAATACGAGAAAGGAAAACTATAGGTTAATATCTCCATGAACATGGATGCAGATATCCTCATCCAAATATTAGCACGTTGAATCCATCAGTGTTTACAAAGAATTTACACATAATGACCAAGGAGGATTTATTCCAGAGATTCAAGCCAGAGTCAACATTCAAAAATTAATTAATGTAATCCATCACATCAACAAGATAAAGAAGAAATCACAAGATTCTATCAATAGCTACAGGAAAAGCATTCCACAAAATCCAACACCTACGCATGATTAAAAAAAAAACATTCTGGGGCGCCTGGGTGGCGCAGTCGGTTAAGCGTCCGACTTCAGCCAGGTCACGATCTCGCGGTCCGGGAGTTCGAGCCCCGCGTCGAGCCTGGAGCCTGGTTCCGATTCTGTGTCTCCCTCTCTCTCTGCCCCTCCCCCGTTCGTGCTCTGTCTCTCTCTGTCCCAAAAATAAATAAACGTTGAAAAAAAAAAATTAAAAAAAAAAATTCTCAGCAGATCAGGGATACAGGAGAACAAAATCTATAACTAACAGCATACTCAAGGGTGATAAAGTAGGTGATTTCCTTTTTAAGGCTTGGAATAAGGCAAGGATGTCCCTTCTCACCACTAGTATTCAACATTCTTACTACTAGTGCAGTAAGACAAGACAAGAAAGGTGCGCAGATTGGTAAGGAGGAAACAAACTATCTTGGTTGCAGATGACATGATTGTCTACGTAGAAAATCCCAGAAAATTAACCGTAAACTCCTGGATAAAACACGGATATCTCCTCTTACCCCTTCTATTAAAACTCGAGTTTCTAGCCAGGACAAGTAGGTGAGTTTGAGAAGGATTGGTGTTAGTTCTTCTATAAATGTTTGGCAGAATTCACCACCGAGGCCATCTGGCCCAGGGCTTTTCTTTGCTGGGAGGTTTTTGCTTACTGATTCAATCTCATTGTCTACAGGTCCATTCAGATTTGCTCTTCCTTCATATTTGGCAGATTGTATGTTCCTAAGAATTTGTCCATGTCATCTAGCTTATCCCACGTGTTGGCATGCGGTTGTTCATAGCATATTCTCTTTACTCTGAAGGGTTTGAAATCGGAATACTGAACTGATTGTAACTGGTGCTGGATCCTTCTCCCTCTTCTTCACAATTCTGTCTCTTCTCCCTATCTCTTACTCTCTACTTTTCATTTTTCGGCCTTTCTCGCTCTTCACACCTCTTCAACCTGTCTCTTTTTCCTTCTTTCTCCTGACTCATTATTCCTCCTTCCCATTCAGCTTTGTAGCTTCCCATTCAGCTTTGTAGCTTACAAAGCTACATTCATGAGCCCTTGGGGGCCTCTCTGTGCTGCATATGTGTCCCTTCAGTAGAAGGAACATCATTGGTCTGGCTACTCCAGATACACTGTCATGTCCCATATGGCCTACACATTATGGCCTAATTTCTGGAGAAGGAGGAGAACAGTAGTAATGAGGCGTCCCCCCAGGTTCTACTTTCAAGGCAACACTTCCCTATTGATACTCAGAATGCAGCAAGCTTTTAGGTCTTTCTCTTCATTGCCCTCAACTTCCACATAACCCTATCTCTTCCTGAGTTGTCTGCATCTGAGACGAAAGATGTTCCAGACAAATGGATGGGAATGTTTGTAATAATAATCCATCTTCCCTTTTCATATTCCTCTGGCTGTGCCCCCATCTCCCCACCACCCCCACCATCTCTCTGCTCCCAATCCAGCTATCTTCAAGGGAGAATACCACTCTTCTCTGACACTTCGAAGATTTCTATGCAGTAGGGGGCCTTCAGGCCTGGTGGCTGTGGGGTAGGAAGGAACAGCCAAGGGTGATCAGCACTGGATTCCCCACACAGACCTGGAAAGCACCTTTGACCTGGAGCTGCTCTAAGCCTGATTCTACAGCCCTAAGATCAAGGGCCTGACTTTTTACCTGTCACGTGGTCCACCCAGCCATAGGACATCCCGGCAGCAGCTACTATGGTTAAAGTTCAGAGAAAGTGCAAAGCAGTGCAGTGAAATGGCAGAAGACGTCAAAGAAGATATGAAAAGGCCAACGAAGAGGTCACAGAAGATAAAGAACATGGAAAGGAGGGAGACAGAAGACGGTCTGGGTGAGATGTTTGCACGATAACTTCTTTACTTACAATTTCTCATTCTCCGGTGGTCTGTAAACATGAGCGGTCAAGATTGTAAACTGTCAAGTATCCTTTCAGCTCTGATGCCAGCTCTAGCTTCCATCATTTCCTTCCTTTGCTTTATTGCCAAATGTACAGAGAATACACCACTCATTGAACACTTAATGCTCACCAGACACTTTCCTTGTAGCAGTGGTTCTCAAATTTTTGTGTGTGTCAGGACAAATATAGATAGATAGATGGATAGATAGATAGATAGATAGATATAGGCTTCATGCTCAACATGGGGCTTGAACTCACGACCCTGAAATCAAGACTTGGATGCTCTACTGACTGAGCCAGCCAAGTGCTCCAAGGATACCTTTATACTCTTATTAAGGAACCCGAACAAACGTCAGGTTATGTAGTTTATCATGTAGCCATGATGTTCATCCCGCTGGAGATTAAAATGAAGATTTAAATGTTAGTCTCTCATTTAAAAATGCCAGTAACAAACTACATTAACATAAATACCGTGGTCTTAAATGAAAAGACAATGTTTTCCAAAAGAAAAAACCAAATTTACAGAGAAGGAAAGTTTGTTCTACATTTTTGTAAATCTCTTTCATGTCTGACCTGACTGGAAGAAAGTTGGCTTCTCATAACTGCTTCTGCATTCAGTATGGCTTGATGCATTGTTTTGGTTGAAATATACAAAGAAATCCAGCCTCATGCAAATATATAGCTGGAAAAAGGAAGACTATTTTTCAGATAATTATGGATATACTTTTTTGATACTACACCAAAAGTTGACAGAGTTGGGTTGTTTTAAGATTCGTTAAAAATGTGGAATGTGGGGGGCGCCTGGGTGGCGCAGTCGGTTAAGCGTCCGACTTCAGCCAGGTCACGATCTCGCGGTCCGTGAGTTCGAGCCCCGCGTCGGGCTCTGGGCTGATGGCTCGGAGCCTGGAGCCTGTTTCCGATTCTGTGTCTCCCTCTCTCTCTGCCCCTCCCCCGTTCATGCTCTGTCTCTCTCTGTCCCAAAAATAAACAAACGTTGAAAAAAAAATTAAAAAAAAATGTGGAATGTGAAATCATATCAATGAATATATCCTACTCTGTTATATGAAATTCCAGTGGTCTATCTTTACCACCCGTCTCATTGGGAAAAAAATCTTAATGTATTGAGAAGCTGTCAGGATCTTGATTACAGGCATAAGTTTTCAAAAATTATATATTTTCATTTAAAAGGTAGAATTTTATCACTGGCAACAAACATTGTCAGTTTTTTCTCTTGGCGTGACAGGCTTACTTAATTCATTTTTGTAAAACGTCTGCTAGAGATGACATAATACTATATATAAAAAACACTAAAATCTCCCCTAAAAAACTACTAAAACTGATCAATGAACTCAGTAACACAGGATACAAAATCAATATACAGAAACCTGTTACATCTCTATACACTAATGATGAAGTACCAGAAAGAGAGATTAATAAAACAATCCCATTCACAATTGCACCAAAAGTAATAAGATACCTAGGGATAAACAAGGAAGTGAAATACCTGTATTCTGAAAACTCTGAAACACTGATGAAACAAACTGAAGATAATACAAACAAATGGGAAGATATTCCTTGCTCAGTGATCGGAAGAACAGATATTGTTAAAATGTCCATACTACCCAAATCAATCTACAGATTTAATGCAACGCATTGCCAACAGCATTTTTCACAGAACTAGAACAAATCCTAAAACATGTATGGAACCACAAAATGCCCCGAATAGCAAAAACAATCTCGAAAAAGAACAAATCTGGAGGTTTCCCAATCCCAGATTTTGAGACACCCTACAAAGCTGTAGTAATCAAAACAGCATGGTACTGGTGCAAAAAATAGACACAAGATCAATGAAACAGGATAGAGAGTCCAGAAATAAACTCATGATTACATGATCAATAAATCTATGGCCAAAGAGGCAAGAATACGCAATGAGATGTTCTCTTCAATTAGTGGTGTTGGGAAAACTGAACAGCTACATGCAAAAGAATAAAACTGGACCACTTTCTTACAGCATGCAGAAAAATAAACTCAAAATGGATTGAAGACATAAATGTGAGACCTGAAACCATAAAAATCCTAGAAGAGAGCACAGGCAATAATTTGTCTGACATCGGCCTTAGCAACATTTTTCTAAACGTGTCTCGGGCAAGGGAAATAAAAGCAAAATAAACTGTTGGGACTTCATTAAAATAAAAAGCTTCTGCACAGCAAAGGAAACAATCAACAAAACAAAAAGACAACCTACCGAGTGGGAGAAGATATTTGCAGTGATATCTCTGATAAGGGGTTAACATCCAAAATTTATAACAACTGTAGAACTCAACACCCCAGAAACAAATAATCCAGTTAAGAAATGGGCAGAAGACATGAACAGACATTTCTCCAAAGACATCCTGATGACCACCAGACACATGAAAAGATGCTCAACATCACTCATCATCAGGGAAATGCAAATTAAAACCACAATGAGATATCACTTCACACCTGTCAGACTAGCTAAAATGAAAAACGCAAGAAACAACAAATGTTGTCAAGGATGTGGGGGGGGGGAGGGAACCCTCCTGCACTATTGGCTGGGAATACGAACTGTTGCAGCCACTGTGAAAAACATTAAGGACCTTCCTCAAAAAATTAAAAAATGAAATGACCCTATGATCCAGTAATTGCACTACTGGCCATTTACCCAAAGAATACAAAAACACTAATTCGAAAAGATATATGAACCCCTGTGTTTATTGCAGCATTATTTACAATAGCCAAATTATGGAAGCAAGCCAAGTGTCCATCAATAGATGAATGGATAAAGAAGATGCAGTATGTGTATGTATGTGTGTGTGTGTGTGTGTGTGTGTGTGTGTAGATATATATAGATATATATATATATGATGGAATATTACTCAGCCATAAAAAAGAATGAAATCTTAAAAAAAAAGAAAAAGAACGAAATCTTTTGTAACAACATGGATGGATCTAGAGAGTATAATGCTAAGTGAAATAAGTCAGTCAGAGAAAGATAAATACCATATCATTTCACTCATATGTGGAATTTAAGAAACAAAACAAATGAACGAAGAAAAAAAAGAGAGAACCAAAAAGCAGACTCTTAAACATAGAAAACAACCTGGTGGTTACCAGAGTGGAGGTGGATTGGGGCTTGAAGGAAATAAGCAAAAGGGATTAAGAGCACACTTACTGTGATAAGCACTGAGTAACATATAGAACTGCTGAATCACTACATTTTGCACCTGAAACTAATATAACGTTGTATGTTAACTATACTGGAATTAAAATAAAATAAAATAAAATAAAATAAAATAAAATAAAATAAAGCCTGCCAATACCCAAATCTGAATAAAAATAATTTGTTCTTCATTCTAATGAGCGAACATAGTACTCCATAAAAAATGGCTAGCACAACTCACAACCCCATCTCACAAGTGTCTTTCCTTGAGATAACCATTGTTCGTTATGCATCATGAGTACTTTATCTGAACTCCTCATTTTGACATGCAGAATATTAAGAAGATATAAATTCAAGGGTGGAGATTTAATAAAATCGATAGTTTTTGCTGCTCCAACAACATTCTTAAGTGAAACGGTCTTTCTTTTTTTCATTTTTTAAATGTTTATTTATTTATGTATTTATTTTTAATTTTTTTTCAATGTTTTTTATTTATTCTTGGGACAGAGAGAGACAGAGCATGAACGGGGGAGGGGCAGAGAGAGAGAGGGAGACACAGAATCGGAAACAGGCTCCAGGCTCTGAGCCATCAGCCCAGAGCCTGACGCGGGGCTAGAACTCACAGACCGCGAGATCGTGACCTGGCTGAAGTCGGACGCTTAACTGACTGCGCCACCCAGGCGCCCCTGTTTATTTATTTTTGAGAGAGAAAGAGACAGAGTGCCAGCTGGGGAGGGAGAGAGAGAGAGGGAGACACAGAATCCAGGCTCCAGGCTCTGAGCTGTCAGCACAGAGCCTGACGTGGGACTCGAACTCACAAACAGTGAGATCGTGACCGGAGCGGAAGTCTGATGTTTAGCCGAACGAGCCCCCCAGGTGCCCCTGTCCTTTTTTTTTTTTTTTTTTAACTCTACGTCCGTACTGGTGAAAAGTACAACGACTATCAAACACAGTATGCCAGTTACCAGTTTATTGCCTCTTAGTTGCTTTGCTTGCTTCTGGAATTGGAACGGGTAAACATTTCGGCCTGCCAGTAGAGGGCGGTAGAGGAACACTGTGGGAAGAAGGGGCTTTTCGTGTTTCTTCTATGGGTTTTGTTTGGTCTTTTTGGTTTGTTTTTCTCTGCTGACCGTGGCAGGCAGCGCCGCACTGGACACCCGGTGACATTCAGCTTCCAGCTTGCCCATCCCACTTGGTGGTTCCCTGCCTGACAGCCTCAGCACACCGGCACTTGGGTGCATGGGTTTCCTGTTTATAGTTCCCCGGCCACCAGCCTCCACTGACTGGCTACGGACCCGCAAACTTCTCCGCACCATCCATCGTCCTGCAGTCAGATCTCTCCAATAAGGTCTGCATCCCAGCTTTGCGCCGGGCAGCCCCTTTTTAAGTTTGTTACTTTCTTGGGTACTCTCCCTATGCTAACTTTTTAGAGTTCTCTTTTATTTGTACTTAGCAGCAATGCCATGTAAATAGCTCATCATTGTGTTAAAACTTCCCTGTTCAAATTACTGTTTTTGCCTCCTGACTGAATACTGACGGATACAGAATTAGTACCAAGCGAGGGGCGCCTGGGGGGCTCAGTCGGTTAAGAGTCCAACTCTTGATTTCAGCTCAGGTCACAATCTCATGGTTCCTGGGTTAGAGCCCCACTTCGGGCTCCGCGCTGATAGGGCAGAGCCTGCTTAGGATTCTCTCTCTCTCTCTCTCTCTCTCTCTCTCTCTCCTTCTCTCTATGCCTCTCCCTCCCTCACACTCTCTAAATGAATAAATAAATAAACTAACTAATTAACTTCAAAAAAAAAAAAAAAGAATTAACACTAAGGGAGGCGCCAGGAGATAGATCCACAAGGATGGAATTTTGGGATTTGTTTGGTCATGTCATTGGGTTGGAGCTCCTTTGAAACGGGAGATAGGGGGGCTTCTGGGTGGCTCAGTCGGTTGAGCGTCTGACTTCAGCTCAGGTCACGATCTCGCGGTCCGTGAGTTCGAGCCCCGCGTCAGGCTCTGGGCTGATGGCTCAGAGCCTGGAGCCTGCTTCCGATTCTGTGTCTCCCTCTCTCTCTGCCCCTCCCCCATTCATGCTCTCTCTCTGTCTCAAAAATAAATAAATGTTAAAAAAAATAAATTAAATAAAAAAAATAAAACGGGAGATAGGATATTAGTAATCCATGGCATACAGTGGTGTCACAATCAAACTGTCACCTGTGGCTTCTTTGATGAGTGACTCAGGCATGTATTTTGGGAGCCCACGTGGCTGTTGGACTGGACGGTCACATCAGTAATGATAACTATGAGATGTGTAGTGCGCAGTGGGTTCTTCAAAGTGCACTGTCCGCTTACGGAGGGAAAATGACAAATTCAGGTCCTTTCACGCTCAGATCCCTGCCACGGTCTCGCAACCAGAGAGCTTCCATACGGCCCTAAAATGACTATAGTTCTTCTAGCCCCGGTGCTGATTTTGCTTACAATCCAAAATAAAAATTGCCTGGAGGATTTCTGCTTCCAACGAAGATGAAGTAGCAAGGACCAGAGTTACCCTCTCAGAAAGAAATTAAATTCTTTTTTTCATAGAGGACCCAATCATCTATGTATGGGGGCCAATGAAATCTGCAAAAGTGCTACAAGAACCAATAAGTGAGTGTAGCAAGGTTGTAGACCACAAGATCAATGTACAACAATCTGTGGTATTTCTTTTTTTTAAATTTTTAATGTTTATTTATTTTTGAGAGAGAGAGAGAGAGCGTGAGCAAGGGAGGGAGGGCAGAGAGAGGGAGACACAGAATCCGAAGCAGGCTCCAGGCTCCGAGCTGTCAGCACAGAGCCTGATGTGGGGCTCGAACTTGCAAACCATGAGATCGTGACCTGAGCCGACGTCGGATGCTTAACCGACCGAGCCACCCAGGTGGCTTGTACGTCTTGTACGTCTATATTGTAGCAACAAACAGTTGACATTTTTAAAAAAACATTTTCAAAAGTACCAAAAATGAAATGCTTAGGGCTAAACTTAACAAAAGATGTGAAAGGCGTGTAACACTGAAAACTACAAAGTATGTCTGAGAGAAATGACAGATAAACCATCTCGACAAAGAGAGAGCCCTCCTTTGTTCATTGATTGGAAGACTCAATATCGTTAAGACAACAATTCTTCTGGAACTGGTCTATGCAATCTCAAACTAAATCCCAATAGACTTTTTTGGGCGGGGTGGGGGGGTAGAAATTAACAAGCTATTTCTAAAATGTATATGGAAACGCAAAGGACCTAGAGAATAGTCAAAACAACTCTGAAAAAAGAACAAAGTAGAGGGCTACCACTATAACAATCTCAAGTCTTATTATAAAGCTACAGTAATCAAAACCAGTGTAGTCTCGTAAAGACAGACAAACTGATCAGTGAAACAGCGTAGGTAATGCAGACGCACATATATGGACAACTGACTTTTGACAAAGGCACTAAAGTAATACAATGGAGAAAGGGTATCTTTTCAACAAGTGGTGCTAGATTATTTATCCATATCCCCCCCCCAATACTTTGATCCATATCTCATTCCATATAAAAAAAAGTACCTCAATTCGGCTTCCGTGTCTCCATCTATCTCTGTCCCTCCCCTGCTCACACTCTGTTTCTCTCTCAACAATAAATAAACATTAAAAAAAAAAAGATAAGGGGCACCTGGGTGGCTCAGTCGGTTGAGCGTCCGACTTCGGCTCGGGTCATGATCTCACGGCTCGTGAGTTCAAGCCCCACATTGGGCTCTGTGCTGACAGGTCAGAGCCTGGAGCCTGCTTCCGATTCTGTGTCTCCCTCTCTGCCCCTAACCCACTTGCATTCTGTCTCTGTCTCTCTCAAAAATAAATAAACATTAAAAAAATTTTAAACTGGGGCGCCTGGGTGGCTCAGTCGGTTAAGCGTCCGACTTCAGCCTGGGTCACGATCTCGCGGTCCGTGAGTTCAAGCCCCGCATCGGGCTCTGGGCTGATGGCTCAGAGCCTGGAGCCTGCTTCCGATTCTGTCTCCCTCTCTCTCTGCCCCTCCCCCGTTCATGCTCTGTCTCTCTCTGTCTCAAAAATAAATAAACGTTAAAAAAAGAAATTAAAAAAAATTTAAACATAATAAGATAAAAAGTAACTCAAAATCATAGACCTTAATGTAAAATCTAAAACTATAAAACTTCCAAGGGAAAAAAAAAAACAGGAAAAAAATCCTTGTGACTTTCAATTAAGGCAAAGACTTCTTAGATTCAACATCAAAAGGACAATCCATGAAAGAAAAAAATTATAAATTGTACTTCATCAAAATAAAAAATGTATACTCTTCAAAAGACATTCTTTAAAAAAATTTGTTTAATGTTTATTTTTATGAAAAAGAGAAAGACAGAGGCTAGTGGCGGAGGGGCAGAGAGAGAGGGAGACACAGAATCCAAAGCAGGCGCCAGGCTCTGAGCTGTCAGCACAGAGCCCGACGCGGGGCTCGAACTCACAGACCAAGAGATCATGACTTGCACCAAAGTTGGACGCTTAGCTGACTGAGCCACCCAGGCACCCCAAATTTATTTTATTAAAAAAATTTTTTTAATGTTTTATTTATTTTTGAGACGGAGAGTGCAGAGCACAAGCAGGGGAGGGGCAGAGAGAGAGAGAGAGTGAGACACAGAATCCGAAGCAGGCTCCAGGCTCTGAGCTGTCAGCACAGAGCCCGACGTGGGGCTCAAACTGGGGACCGGCAGGATCATGACTTGAGGTGAAGTCGGACACGTAACCGAGTGAGCCACCCAGGCGCCCCTCGAATAACTAAAATTTAAAGGCTGATCATATCAAGCATCAACAAGAATGTGGTACAACTGGAACTGTGAGTAGATACGGTTTGGCAGTTTCTTACAAAGTGAACATACACATCCCGTGTGACCCAGCCATTCTGATTTTAGGTATGTATCTTATACTAGGGTCTTATACCCACACAAGTATAGTAAAATGTTAATGATAGAACCTTGTTTGTGGGTATTCAGATGTTCGCTATAAATTCCTTTCGGTCATTTTGTATTTTTGGAATTTTTCATGATGAAATTTTGCGGGGGGGGAATGACTAGGACGATGGGTTTGAATGGCTTCTTTTTGAGATATACGATATACTGAGGATGTAAGCGGACACTTGACTATGTAAGCATGAAGTTCAAGGTACAGATTATAGCTTGAGATATACATTTGTGATTCGTTACTGCTTAGTTTTTCTTAGTGTTTATTTCTTTTTGAGAGCCAGAGAGCAAGCAGGGGAGGGGCAGAGAGAGAGGGAGACACAGAATCGGAAACAGGCTCCAGGCTCCGAGCTGTCAGCACAGAGCCCGACACGGGGCTCGAACCTACGAACTGCGAGATTGTGACCTGAGCCGAAGTCGGACGCTCAGCCGACTGAGCCACCCAGGCGCCCCGATTCATTTGTGTGTAGATCAGGGGTTGGCAAACTACGGACTGTAAGCCAAATCTAGCTTCCTGCCTGTTTTTGTATGGTTGTGAACTAAGAATGATTTGTGCAGTTTTAACTGGTTGGAAAAAAGCAAAACAAGAATGACATGTGAAAATCATATGAAATTCAAATGTCAGGGTCTATCAAGTTGATAAGAATACACACACACACACACACACACACACACATTAGTTTATTTATTGTCTATTGCTGCTGTTGAGCTACAATAGTTTAATTAAATAATTGGGAAAGAGACTAGAGTGTTCTGGCACTCTTGTCACTTCCAGCTGCTCCTAGAGGTGCTGCAAGTCACAGTGGTACAGTTTAATGTGACAAGGGTTTCCAGTGCCACGCATATTACCATACTGTGATTTTTCTTCAAAAAATTACCAGTTCAAGTCAAAATAAGAAAAAAGGTGGCACTCAAGTATAGATTATTTTGTTCCTGAATTAGGTGGCAACGCATTGTGTTTATGGTTTAGTGACTCTGCAGGGGTGCTAGAACACAATTCACATTGACCTTGGGATGCCGGGATGGCTCAGGCGGTTAAGTGGCTGACTGTCGATTTCAGCTTCGGTCAAGGATCTGACGGTTGTGAGATAGAGCCCCACGTTCCCTCGGGCTCCACACTGGGCTTGGAGCCTGCTTCAGATTCCCTCTCTCTGCTCTTCCCCTGCTTACATGCAAACGCGTGCTTTCCTCTCTCTCACTCGCTCTCTCAAAAACAAAACAAAAACAAAAAACAAAAAAACAAACCAAAAGAACAATGCACATTGACTTCTCAGATCGGGTACGCATCATACTCGTCGTAATATTCCTAACTCACAGAGAAGCAATGGTTAGGGGGAACAAAAGAAAACTTAAAGTAGCTTTTAGCAGAATTTAAAATAAAAAATAAAAAATACAGAAGACTACAACCACAGTTTCCAAGTAGTTTATTCATTAAATCATATTTGATGACAAAAATAGCCAAAGAAAAAATAGCCAGAGAAAATAAACTTGTTTTGAGACTCTTAGCCATTAAGTGAGAAGAGTTGCTCAAAGAGTTAGAAAATCGAAGGCAACATAATAACAATTAAAAAACAAGACAGGGGCTCCTGGGTGGCTTGGTCGGTTAAGTGTCTGACTTCGGCTCAGGTCCATGAGTTCGAGTCCCACATCGGGCTCTGTGCCGACAGCTCAGAGCCTGGAGACTGCTTTGGACTCTGTGTCTCCCTCTCTCTCTGCCCCTCCCCCATTCATGCTCTGCCTCTGTCTCTCAAAAATAAATAAACATTAAAAATTAAAAAAAAAAACAACAAGACAAATGATTTCAAGTGGTTCTTCCAAACGTTTAATGACTTAGTAGATGTTACCAATACTACTTATTTGGTGGTGTTTAGTTGAGGAATCAGTGGTGAGTTGGAAGTGATTCAAGAATTAGCTTTTATGAATAATCTGGGTGGAATAACAGGTAAAAATATTTTTTTTTAAATTTTTTTTTCAACGTTTATTTATTTTTGGGACAGAGAGAGACAGAGCATGAATGGGGGAGGGGCAGAGAGAGAGGGAGACACAGAATCGGAAACAGGCTCCAGGCTCTGAGCCATCAGCCCAGAGCCCGACGCGGGGCTCGAACTCACGGACCATGAGATCGTGACCTGGCTGAAGTCGGACGCTTAACCGACTGCGCCACCCAGGCGCCCCTAAAAATATTTTTAAAGAAATTGAGGAAACGCTAATTCATTACAAACTGAAGTGGAACCTGCTAAGATGTGTTACCACCAATGCTGATAAAAATACACGTGGAGTTGAAAAGGTCTTCGTCAAACAAATTTACAAACCTTGTGATAATGAAGGGTGTTTAAAGCCTGTAATTATTAATTGTATTATTCATCAGTAGATACTTTGCAGAAATTATTTGAATCTATTACATGAATTTCATTTGTTCTTGTGGACTTAACCATTATAAATTTTTGTTAGAAATAGAAGCTGAATGTTCTGACTTACCCTACCACATAGCAATTTGATGTCTTAGCAGTACCAAAGTGGGGTGTTTTGAGCTCAGGGTTTAAAAAAACTTTTTTGTAGTGTTTATTTATTTTTGAGACAGAGAGACAGAGTGCGAGTCAGGGAGGGGCAGAGAGAGAGGGAGACACAGACTCTCAAGCAGGCTCCAGGTTCTGGAGTTCACAGACTCCAGCACAGGGTTCAAACCCACGAACTGTGAGATCTTGACCTGAGCCGAAATCTGGTGCTTAACTGATTTAGCCACCCAGGCGCTCCTGAACTCAAGGTTTAGATTGAAATGTTTCTGAATGAGAAGACCCACTCCCAGCCATTACTGTCAAACACTGAATGGCCTTGGTAACTAGCTTTTGTTGCAGACTTGACAAGGTTTCTTAATGAATTCGACCTAAAATTATAAGGCAAAATAGCACCTATATACATAACTTATATTGCTATGAAGTAATTTTGATAATATTGTTTGAATTACAACTAACGTCAAGCTGCTTTAGACACATGATGTAAAAAGTAAAAAGTAAAAAAGATCTCCATGCCCACATACATTTGTAGTAGCTTTATTTTCCAAACTCAAACTACAATTCCAGCAGCATTTTTAGGACTTCAAAACAAGTACAAAGCAAGTTTCCATATTTCAAAATCCACTTGTGTGATTGAGGCAATTGCACTTAACCTTCAGTTGGAAGTGATCAAACTCCAGTGTGGTGAAATGCTAAACAGCAAATAGCCGATGAACACTCTAATAGGATTCTATAATTGATTTTCAAATGATGAATATGATGAAGTAAAATCATATACTTATGAATTGACATCTGTATTTGGCAACACCTAATCTCCACGTCCAGCATGGGGCCCAGTCCAGGGCTCGAACTCACGACCCTGAGATCAAGACCTGAGCCAAGATCAAGAGTCAGACATTTAACCAACGGAGCCACCCAGGGGCCCCAGGGTGGAAGACATTTTTAAACATTGTGTTACAAATCAGATTTAACAGATAAATGTTGGTGATAGATTTTGATGAGAGGGAGCACTGAGTCTGAACATCAATTAAATAAAATGTTATAGAAACTTCTTTGCATTAGTAGATTTGTATTACAAAAGTTGGACTCAATTATTGTTCTTTTAATCTCACAAATAAAATTTTTTTCTCTCTTGCTATACAAGTACCTATATAATATCTTCATTTTTGCCTGTTGTCCACATCTAAAATATTTACCATTGGCCCTTTACAGAAAATGTTTGCCGACTCCTATTCTAGAAAACGCAAATAATCTGTAGTGACAGAAAGCAGATCAGTGGTTTCTTGGGGATGGGGGGGTGTGGAGAGGGGCAGGTGGGAGAGATTACAAAGGGTCACCAGGAAACTTTTGGAGTAATGAATGTGTTCACTATTTCTGCTGTGGTGATGGTCTCACAGATATATGAATATGTCAAAATATATCAAAATTTTCACTTGGTATGTGTTCAATATGTTGTATTTTACTTATGGATTAATTAAGCTGGTTTTAAAAATGAATTCTGTGGGGTGGCTGGGTGGCTCAGTTGGTTGAGCATCCGACTTCGGCTCAGGTCATGATCTTGCAGTTCGTGGGTTTGAGCCCCGCGTCAGGCTCTGTGCTGACAGCTCAGAGCCTGGAGCCTGCTTTGGATTCTGCCTATGTGTCTCTCTCTCTCTGCCCCTCCCTCATCTGTGTGCTTGTTGTTTTTTTTTTTTTTCTCTCTCTCCCTCTCTCTCTCTCAAAAATAAATAAACAAACACTTAAAAATTTAAAAAAAATGAATTCTGTGAGTTAATGAATTACAATAACAGTTAAATTCCCAGTCTCACAAGTTTCTTATGTGAACTTCTGGGCACTGATTGTGAAAGAATGTGATCCTAGGGTACCTGGGTGGCTCAGTCGGTGAAGCATCTGACTTCTGCTCAGGTCATGATCTCACGGTTCGTAGGTTCAAGCCCCACGTTGGCCTCTGTGCTGACAGCTCAGAACCTGGAGCCTGCTTCGGATTCTGTGTCTCCCTCTCTCTTCCCCTCCCCTGCTTATGCTCTGTCTCTCTCTCAAAAATAAACAAACATTTAAAAAAATTGTAATAAAAATGAAAAAATAAAAAAAAATGGGATCCTGAAACCTGGAATAGGAACGTCTTATTGAACCATGATGAAACTGAAAATCAGTTTTCTGAGTGCTTGCCAGTAGAAGTATCTTGCCTTCCAATATCTGGGGAGATTATTGAAAACTCCATGATAACCTCACCTGGGACAGATTCCTTGGAAGAAGATGTTCATCCTCCTTAAAACAGTCACATGATTTGCAACTACGTGGATGGAACTGGAGGGCATTATGCTGAGCAAAATAGTCAGTCAGAGAAAGACAAATATCATATGACTTCACTCATATAAGGACTTTAAGACAGAACAGATGAACACAAGGGGAGGGAAGCAAAAATAATATAAAAACAGGGAGGGGGGCAAAACATAAGAGACTCTTAAATATGGAGAACAAACAGAGGGTTACTGGAGGGGGTGTGGGAGGGGGGATGGGCTAAATGGGGAAGGGGCACTAAGGAGTCTACTTCTGAAATCATTGTTGCACTCTATGCTAATTTGGGTGTAAATTTTAAAAAATAAAATTTAAAAAATCATAGAAATGTAAAAAAAAAAAATGTTATCGAAGATTATTTCCCGGGGCGCCCGGGTGACTCAGTCGGTTGAGCCTCCGACTTCGGCTCAGGTCATGATCTCATGGTTTCATGGGTTTGAGCCCCACGTCAGACTGTGCACTGGCAGCATGGAGCCTGCTGGGATTCTCTCTCTCTCTCTCTCTCTCCCTCTCCCACCTTGTGCTGTCTCTGTGTCTCTCAAAATAAGTTTAGTTTTTTTTTTAACTAAACTTAAAAAAATTTTTTTTTAAACCATCACAACCCCTTCTTGATGCCATTAGACCCATAATAAGGGTCAGATTTCAGTGAGTCCAGAGGATTTAGGTGCACACTATAGCTTAGGAGGAAATAACTTACACAGTAAACAGACAAGACTTGACCAAGACATATCAGCAAACACCTGGAGAATATGTATGGAAGGGGATCCTAAGGATATTAGGCCAAGTTGAGCAAAATAGAGCACTAGGTTGGGTCAAATTCTTTGATGTGGGTGCACTTACTAGAGAGTCTGGAGATGTGTCGACTCATGCAGATGGAAGTGGTCCTAACAGTTTACTTGGTAAGCTGACTGAAATTTAAACTCAGCACTGGCCTACCGTAATGGAGTTGGGATGCCCGAGCTCCCTTCATAATGTGGAATAAAGAATCCAAAGGCTTAGCGAGATAGGAGTATCGGAGTAGACTTATCATGTGCAATCAACATACCTCCCTCCTAACCGCATTCCACGAGAATTCCTAGAAGATATTTCCTTCACTAAGGCATTGAGAAATACACTGGTGAGGAAAGTGCCTGCATCACTGAAAAATCTCTGTTGTTGCTCTGTGTTTGTGTAAGCCATAGAGGATTCACCACGCAATGGGTTTATCACGTGGGCTCCCTGATTTCGGTGAGGACAGGAACCTGAAGTAGCAGAGGCTATAGACAGTATATTTCCACCAAAGGTATGATGGGTACATCTGCTGTAAAGGGCAGCAGAGACATGACAATAATCAGAAGACTTTGGCCCACAGCAATCTTTGGCAGTGGCTGATTGGTCACCATGTTCTTAAGAACCAAAGGATGAGCAGCCTACTAAAAAGTTGTTTGATCTGTGTAACAGAAAAAAAAAATTTGCTCTGGTAGCCAAGAAATCTAACTTGAGTCACTACATTGGGAAGCCACAGTCTCTCTCCCAGTTTCTAGACCTAAGTCAGCATAGACTCAGAGTACCTTGATTAAAAGGGAGATTACATCTCCTTGAGAAAGGAACTGTGGAGGTTTGTTGGAGTAACTGTGTATTAGGGGAAAGAAAATACCCAGGCCTTTTGAGAATTACTAGATACTGGCTCTGAATTGATGCTAATTCCTTGGGGGATCCAATGGTGCTATGGCCCACCAATGAAGGTAGGGGCTGAAGGTGGTCAGGTAATAGATGGATTCTTAGCTCAAGTCCAACTCACAAGGGGATCAGCTGATCCACGGTCTCAACCTGTGGTTATTTCCAAGTTCCTGAGAGTATACTTTTCTTTTATCTTTGTGAGGTATTTTTTTTCATTGAGTTTTTAATTTTAATTCCAGTACAGTTAACATACAGTGTTCTGTTAGTTTCAGGTGTACCATAGAGTGATTTAACAGTTTCATACATCAACCTGTGCGCATCACCACAAGTGCACTCCTTAATCCCCATCACCCATCCCACCACCCCTCTCCCTTCTGGTAACCATCAGTTTGTTCTCTATAGTTAAGGGTCTGTTACTCAGTTTGTCTCTGTCTCTCTCTTTTTCCCTCTATTCATTTGTTTTGATTCTTAAATTCCACATATGAGTGAAACTATATGGTATTTATCTTTCTCTGTCGTGTTTCACTTAGCATTATACTCCCTAGTTGTGTCCATGTTGTTGCAATGGCAAGATTTCATTCTTTTATGGCTGAATAATATTCCTGTGTGTGTGTGTGTGTGTGTGTGTGTGTGTGCACCACATCTTCTGTATCCCTTCGTCTATCAATGGACACTTGGGCTGCTTCCATAATTTGGCTGATATAAATAATGCTGCAATAAATGTAGGGGTGCACATATCCCTTTGAATTGGTGTTTCGTATTTTCTGCATAAACACCTTGTAGTGCGATTACTGGATCATAGAGTAGCTCTATGTTTAAATTTTTGAGGAGGTTCCTTAATATTTTCCACAGTGGCTGTACCAGTTTGTATTCCAATCAATAGTACAGGAGGGTTCCTTTTTCTCAACATCCTCACCAACATTTGTTGTTTCTTGTGGTTTTGATTTTAGCCATTCTGACAGGTGTGAGGTGATAATGTCATTGTGGTTTTGATTTGCGTATCCCTGATGATAACTCATGTTGAGCATCTTTTCATGTGTCTGTTGGCCATCTGGATATTTTCTTTGGAGAAATGTCTGTTCATGTCTCCTGCCCATTTTCTAATTGGGTTATTTGTTTGGAGGCTGTTGAGTTCTATCAGTTCTTTATATATTTTGCATACTAACCCTTTATTGGATATGTTATTGGCAAATATCTTCTTCCATTCAGTAGATTGCCTGTTAGGAGTTTTTTGTTTTTGCTTTTTCACCTTATAGTTTTGTTGATTGTTTCCTTTGCTGTGAAGAAGCTTTTTATTTTGAGGAAGTCCCAACAGTTCATTTTTTGCTTTTATTTCCCTTGCCTGAAGAAACATCTAGAAAAATGTTGCTATGGCCAATGTCAGAGAAATTACTGCCTGTGTTCTCTTCTAGGATTTTTATACTTCCAGGTCTCACATTTACGTCTTTAATTCATTTTGAGTTTTTTTTGTGTGTGGTGAAAGCGGTCCAGTTTCATTCTTCTGCATGTTGTACAGTTTTCCCAACACCATTTGTTGAAGAACTATCTTTTTCCCACTGGACATTCCTTCTTGCTTTGTCAAATATCAATTGATCTTATAACTGTGGGTTTATTTCTGGGTTTTCTATTCTGTTCCATTGACCTATGTGCCTATTGTGGTGCCAATACCATACAGATTTGATTACTACAGATCTGTGATATAACTCAAAGTCTGGAATTGTGATCCCTCCAGTTTTGTTTCTCTTGTTCAAGATTCCTTGAGCTGTTTGGGGTCTTTTGCGGTTCCATACAAATTTTAGGATTGTCTGTTCTAGTTCTGTGAAAAATGCTGTTGGTGTTTTCATAGGGAGTTCATTAAATCTGTAGATGGCTTTGGGTAATATAGACATTTTAACAATATTTGTTCTTTCGATCCATGAGCATGGGCTATCTTTCCATTTCTCTGTGTCATCTTCAAATTCTTTCATCAGTGTTTTATAGTTTTCAGAGTGCAGGCCTTTCACCTCTTTGGGTAAGTTTATTCCTGCTATTTTTTTTTAAATTATTGGTGCAATTGTAAATGGGATTGTTTTCTTAATGTCTCCTTCTGCTGCTTCATTATTAGTGTATAGAAATGCAACAGATTTCTGTACATGTATTTTGTTCCCTGTGACTTTACTGAATGAATTGATCAGTTCTAGTGGTTTTTTGGTGGAGTCTTTTCTATATATATTATCATGTCATCTGCAAATAGTGAAAGTTTTACTTCAATTTGGATGTCCTTTATTTCTTTTTGCTGTCTGATTGCCATGGCTGAGACTACTAAAGTACTACGCTGAATAAAAGGGGTGAGAGTGGACATCCTTGTCTTGTTCCTGACCTTAGGAGAAAAACTTTGTTCACTGTGGGTTTTTCATATATGGCCTTTATTATGTTAGGTACATTCCCTCTAGACCTACCTTGTTAAGGGTTTTTATCATGAATGGATGTTGTACTTTGTCCAGTGCTTTTTCTGCATTTATTGAAATGATCATATTGTTTGTATCCTTTCTCTTATTGATGTGATGTATCATGTTGATTGATTTGTGAGTACTGAACCACCTTGCATCCTGGGAATAAATGTACTTGATCATGGCATATAGTTTTTTTAATGTGCTGTTGGATTTGGTTTGCTAGTATTTTCTTGAGGATTTTTGCATCCATGTTCATCAGAGATATTGACATTGCAGTTCTCTTTTTTCGTGGTGTCTTTATTTGGGTTTGGTATCAGGCTAATACTGGCCTCGTAGAATGAATTCGGAAGTTTTTCTTCCTCTTCTATTTTTTGGAATAGTTTGTGAAGCATAGGCATTAACTCTTCTTTATTTTTTTTTTTCAACGTTTATTTATTTTTGGGACAGAGAGAGACAGAGCATGAACGGGCGAGGGGCAGAGAGAGAGGGAGACACAGAATCGGAAACAGGCTCCAGGCTCTGAGCCATCAGCCCAGAGCCCGACGCGGGGCTCGAACTCACGGACCGCGAGATCGTGACCTGGCTGAAGTCGGACGCTTAACCGACTGCGCCACCCAGGCGCCCCAACTCTTCTTTAAATGGTTGGTGGGATTAACCTGTGAAGCCATCTAGTCCTGGGGTTTTGTTTGTTGGGAGTTTTTTGATTACTGATTCAACTTCATTGCTGGTAATCAGTCTGTTCAAATTTTCCATTTATTCCTGCTCCAGTTTTGGTAATTTACGTTTCCAGGAATTCATCTATTTCTTCTAGGTTGGTCAATGTGCTGGCATATAATTTTTCATAATATTCTCTTATAATTGTATTTCTGAGAAATTGTGGTGTTGGTTATTTTTCTTCTTTCATTTGTGATTTTGTTTGAGTGCTCTCTCTCTCTTTCTCTTTTTCTCTGTCTGATAAGTCTGGCTAGGGGGTTATCAATTTTGTTGATCTTGTCAAAGAACAGCTCCTGGTTTCGTTGATCTGTTCTATTGTGGGTGTTTTTGTTTGTTTTTATATCATTTATTTCTGCTCTAATCTTTATTATTTTCTTCCTTCTGCTGGTTTTGGGTTTTGTTGTTGTTGTCATTGTCATCGTTCTTCTTCTTCTTCTTCTTCTTCTTCTTCTTCTTCTTCTTCTTCTTCTTCTTCCTCCTCCTCCTCTTCCTCCTACTCCTCCTCCTTCTCCTTTAGATGTAAGGTTAGGTTGTTTATTTGAGATTTTTCTTGCTTCTTGAAGTAGGACTGTATTGCCATAAACTTCCCTCTTAGAATCACTTTTGCTACATCCAAAAGATTTTTGGACCATTATGCTTTCATTTTCATTTTTTTCCATGTAATTTTTTTTATTTATTCTTTGATTTCTTGGTTGACCCATTCATTGCTTAGTAACATGTTATTTAAACTCCACGGATTTGTGCTCTTTCCAGACCTTTTGTCTTGTGGTTGACTTCTAGTTTCACAGTGTTGTGGTCAGAAAATATGCATGGTATGACTTTGATCTTTTTGATTCGTTAAGACTTGTTTTGTGGCCTAGCATGTGATCTATTCTGGAGAACGTTCCATGTCAAGATCTCTGGCAATCCTAGAACACAACCCTACCGGCAGAAGTTGATTGGAACTGAGAAGCAGGTATCTCTTTTATTCATTCATTCATTCATTATTTCTTTATTTAACGTGTTTATTTTTGAGAGAGAGAGAGCTCACATGCACATGCATAACCTGGGGAGGGGCACAGAAAGAGGAGGACAGAAGATCTAAAGCAGGCTCTGTGCTATCAGCAGGGAGCCCAGTGCAGGGCTCAAACTCATGAACCGTGAGATCATGACTGAGCCAAAGTCAAAGGCTTAACTGACTGAGCCACTCAGGGACCCCTTTTAGAGAGAGCGCATGCTGTCCAGTTTGTCACGGTGCCTCCTTGCTTCACTCTTTTTTATTACCAGCTTTCTCATGTAGGCATTTGAATTTGGTACCCTTCGTCTATTCTGACCTCTCCTTTTAGACAGAGACTGTGGCCTCAGAGGTCCAATCACTTGCTGTAGTCAGTAGACTTAGTAAAAGACAAAGGCAGAGCTAGAATTCTTCTCTTCTGGGCCATATCCTGTTAGGCCTGTATTGTTTCTGCTACCAGATGCTGCCTCTTCTTGAAAAACATTTTGGCATTTATGGGGGAAGAGTGTCCTTGTAGGATGTGTGTTGGGGAGATAGAGTCGAATTTTCATCATAAGGAACATCTCATCTCGTTGCCCCAGCCACTCTCTGACATGTCTTAAGTGAGGAATATGCCCTCACTGTTTTGTATGAATGGAGTCCTAGTATCATTTGAGCCTCAAACTGGGACTACTTCTCAGATACACGCGGATAAAATGCCGTGAACACTGGTGTAGTGCCTAAGAGTATTCCTGAGAACTGAAAACTCCTCGCTTAATTCATCAATGAGTTTGTGGATGTTTAGTAGATATAATTATGTGGTTTACTCACTCCTTTCCCTAACTTTAGGGGTGTTACAATGACATTTACTCATTTATATGTAAATTCTTTATTTTGAACATAATTTCAAACTTACAAGGAAGTTGAAAGGCTACTACAACGAACTTCAGTATGAAGTTTACCCGGAATGGGGCCCCTGGCTGGCTCAGTCAGAACATGCAACTCTTGATCTTGGGGTTGTGAGTTTGAGCCTCACATTGGGTGTAGAGATTACTTAAACATAAAATCTTAAAATAAACAAAAAAGAAAAATAAAGCTTATCCAGATCCACTAGTTAACATTGTGCCATATTTGCTTCATCATTTTTTCTGTGTGAACATAAAGAAAATACATACACATAATTTGAACTAATTGAAAGCAGGTTGGATATATCATATTCCTTTACCCCATAGAATACTTAAGTGCATATTTACTAAGAATATACTTTTACACATCTACAATAGTTATCACATTCAGGAAATTATCCTGGATGTATTATGCAGTCTATATTACAAATTTGTCCATTTTCTCCATGTCTTTTATAGCAGTTTTTTTTTTTCTTCCTGGATCTAGGCCAGGATCTAGTTCACTTTTTTTTTTAATGTTTATTTATTTTTGACACAGCGCGCGCATGAGTGGGGGAGGGGCAGAGAGAGAGGGAGACAGAGAATCCGAAGCAGGTTCCAGGCTCTGAGCTGTCAGCACAGAGCCCGACACGGGGCTTGAACTCACAGACCACGAGATCATGACCTGAGCCGAAGTCGGACGCTCAACCGACTGAGTCATCCAGGCGCCCCTCTAGTTCATTTATTGTTAGTCATTTTAGCCTTCTTTAACCTGGAACAGTTCCTCAACCTTTCTTTGTCTTTCATGCCATGGAACAGTTTTGAAGAATACAGTCTTGCTATTTCTCTTGTTTCTTTTTGTGTGTGTATGCATGTATATTTACACCTATTAACAGTATGGATGTATGGATTCCTCTTTTATTCAATGGGTTATAACCTATTACTATACTTCTATATTGTGGATCCTCAAACTGTGTCAGGTTTGGCCTCTTCACGATGGTTCCTATGTCCCTTTAATGCCCTAATACTTTTTTTAGTACTTACTTCCTGGCACAACAAAATATTCCAAACTCCCTTGGTTATCTTCCTTGCTCCTCCCCAAGCTGGAACCAGGAAGGAAGCTTCAAAGGGCCCTGGGACCTGGGATCCTTCTGTGGAATATTTAGAAGCCAAGATCTGGGAACTAGGTATGTGTAAATCAGTCAATCTATCATCTATTTTTTCCCCATAAATCTTATACTGATATTTCCTGTTCTGATCCAGCCCCACTAAAGTTTTGCTCACTTCTTTCCTTCCATATTTGCTTTTCCCTACTTCCGCACGATAACCCTCCTTCTCAGCAATGTCTGTTTACTTGCATGTTCAATCCCCATACCCAAGGTAATTTCAGAATTGCTATGCCACTACCACTAGAGCAAACCTACTAAGAAGAACTTAAGGTTTGCAGTTCTTTTTTCTGTAGGCAGAGAGTGCCTGAAAGTTACTTGAATTAGTTCTATTTTTCCTCTTTCAGTGGGTCACTTTCACTCATCTAAAATAGAGTTGGGATCGTTTACTTATGTCTATATTCTGATTTTGGCTACCGTCCATCTCTGTTGATTTCACTTTTTGAAGAGGTCGACCATTAGGGGCGCCTGGCTGGCTCAGGCGATGAAGTATGAGACTTTTGATCTCGGGGTTGTGAGTTCAAGCCCCACGTTGGGCGTAGAGCTTACATTAAAAAAAAAAAATTGGGGCACCTGGGTGGCTCAGCCGGTTAAGCATCCAACTCTTGATTTTGGCTCAAGTCGTGAACTCATGATGGAGCCCCTCGTCAGGCTCCATACTGAGCATGGAGCCTGCTTAGGATTCTTTCTCTGCCTGTCCTCTGCTCATGCTTTCTTCTGCCTCTCTCAACGTAAACTTAAGAAAGAAAAGTTTTAAAAAAAGAAAGTGTTGACCATTAAACATGATTTGAAAAGTCCAAGTTATATGAAAAGGTATACTCAAAGAAGTGTCTTCCTCTCTCCAGAGCTCTGTTGTTTTCCTTAAAAAAAATTTTTTTTTAAATGCTTATTTATTTTTGAGGGAGAGAGACAGAGTGTGAGCGGTGGAGGGGCAGAGAGAGAGGGAGACACAGAATCAGAAGCAGGCTCTGGGCTCTGAGCTATCAGCATGGAGCCCAACATGGGTCTTGAACTCACAAACCGCCAGATAGCGACTTAAGCCAACGTCGGAAGCTTAACCGACTGAGCCACCCACGCACCCTCTGTTGTTTCCTTCCACAAGAACATAAACAACAACCCAGGAACCCTCATTAGGTAACCGATTTTATTAGTTTGGGGGTTATACTTTTTGTGCTTTCCTTTGCAAAAATTTGCAGATACATTTGTTTCTTTATTTTCCCTTCTGTGAACAAGAGGTAGCACAGACTATAAACTTTGCTTTCTTCCTGGAAATCATTCCATATCAAATCACAGTGATACAATTTCTAAATTGCATATAGTAAGACAACGTTCCATTCACTTACCAAATAATTTGAGTGACTGTGTGCCAGCCACTGAGCTAGACATAAAAGATAGGGAAATGAATAAATATAGTCCCTGCCCTTTATAACCTCGGGGTCCGTATAAGCAAAACCATCCCAGTACTCTGAGAGCCTGAAGGAGTGAGTCGGTAACAGGCTGTTCAAAAGAATGGACACCTGAGCTTGACGAACGAGAAGGTAGGTGAAGAAACAGCACAAGTAAAGGAAGAGTTGGAAAAGAGCAAGGTGTGTCGTGAAAATGGGAGTTTCATGAGGCTAAAACTTAGAATTTGCTGCAGGTGGAGGAGACGGAAGTGCCCATAAAGAGGCTGGAGAGGTGGCAGGGCACCCAGTGGTGCCAGTGATACCAGGAAAACGCCAGATCTGTATTATTTAGGCATCCAGGAGACATAGTCTTTAAGCTACCACTCGGATCCATTTCTTTCATAAGTATTCAGTTGACTACCTGTACTGTGCGAGGCACTGCAGGTACAGTAAGAGTAGGATCCCAACTCTTAGGGAGCGGACACAAGCGAGACAGAATTAAAGGAGGTCTTAGAATGAAGCGGAGCAATTTGCCTGGCAAGCACATAGGAGGGGGGACCTAACACACTCGATGCCTGGAGTGAGACACGGGTGAAGGCATACTTCCCAAAAAGGAAGGGTGACTTTTAGCTAGATATTGTGCCTGTTTGTGGCAGAGGGTTTGGGAAGGCTTCCAGTGCTAATGCCTGGAGTGAAGGAAGATTGAGATACTGAAAGTTTCACTGGGATTAAGACCAGACTCATCGCTGCTCTACTCCATTCTCCACATTGCAGAGTACTCCTCTAAAAATGTAAATCTGGCCTCTTCCTTTTCTGTGAAAGGCTCCCCACGACTTTGAGCATAATGGCCAAGTCTCTTTAAAATCTAGTCCCAGGTCTCATTTTTTAAAAACGTCTTTAATTTTGTATTCCTGCCACGTTGACGTTTTATCTCATCACATCCTATTCCCCTTGCCTAGCAATTCATCACCCAACGCTGGACTCAGTGTAACTCCTATCTGTGCTCATATGCTTCACCTGATAGATCTCATCTAATTGTCTGGGTCTACAGCTAACTTAAACTCCTTGAAGACACGAAGCGGTTAACTTACAGTTGTATCCAGTGCATCCAGCCTAATGTCCTAATGCCCAACTGATTTTGAATGAAGCCTGGCTTCATCGCAGAGGTGAGTATCAAGAATTTTGAATTAGACCCTAAGTACTTTGACCTTCAAACACTCTCTCCGTCACTACAGTTTAAGGGTTCATTCTAGGGCACGGAGAACCCATTTAGGTTTTAAATCACTTACGTTTAAAATACTTCAGGATTTAGCATACATTTATCTACAGCATGCTGAGTGTCTATCAGTCTTTTATTTAAAGCAGACAAGGTCAAGTAGAGCTCCTCAAGAAGCCCACCACCACCCCCCGAAGAGGGGCAGTCGCTAGTCTATACCCGGGATTTCTTTGCACTTAGACTCCGCCCACGAGCATCCAAATGGCGGAAGAACTGCACGCTACGTCGTGACATCTCACACAAATGCGGAGGCATCCTGACGCTACGCCACCGGCGTGGGCGGGGCGGCCGGCTCTTCCTTCCTCTCGGCTACTTCGGCTCCTCCCCTAGCGCTTCACACGCTCATTGTGAAGCGACAGCGGGCATCAACCCCTAGGGCTGTTTGAGACCTAGGGATTCTAAATCTTTGGCGCGCGTGAGCGCCCGCGCTGCTCCTTCCCCACTCCAAAGGCTAGGGGTGCGAGATTCGCTTTTTTCTCTCCTCTCCCGCCCGGAGCCAACCGCCCCGGTGCGCGCGGACCTCTCGCGCCGCCGTTCCCTCCTGCCCGCCCCTCCCCCTTCGGGAGCTCCCGCCCGCGCGCTCCTCCTCTTTCCCCGGCGACGCGCACGCGCGCCAGGCCGGCTCGCGCCCTCTCGCTTTCCTCCGGCCCGCGGGACCCCCCTCCCCTTCCGCCTCGCGGCGCTTCCTCGAGCCGCGGTCGTTTCTGTCCACCCCCGACACCGCGGGGCTCCCCCCGCCCGCCAACGGCGGGTCCCCAGCTTCCCAATCCCCTTCGCTTCCCGCGCTCTCCGGCGGGGGCCTAGCCCCAGCCTCCTCTCTCCCTCCCTTCCCCCTAATTCCCCTTCCGGACGCTGCCATCATGTTGAAGCCTCAGCCGCCACAACAGACCTCCCAGCCCCAGCAGCCGCCCCCCACGCAACAGGCCGTGGCCCGCCGGCCTCCCGGGGGCACCAGCCCTCCCAACGGCGGCCTCCCGGGGCCCCTGGCCTCCACCTCGGCTCCCCCAGGGCCTCCCGCGGCCGCTACTCCCTGCTTGGGGCCTGCAGCAGCCGCCGGGAGCGGGCTCCGCCGGGGAGCCGAGGGCATTTTGGCGCCGCAGCCGCCGCCGCCGCAGCAACATCAGGAGAGGCCAGGGGCAGCGGCTATCGGCAGCGCCAGGTGAGGAGGGGTGGGTTTCCGGGCGCTGGAGGCTAAGCTGCGGGGCGGCGGCGGCCGCTCGGCTCCAGCCCAGCGGCCGGCACCCGAGGACACCGCGCGTGGCGGGTACCTAGCCTGGCCACCTTAGAGGGGCGCCCGGGGAAAGTGAGGAATTCCCGTGAGGCTGGGGGTGGGCCCCCTCAGGTCCTAACAGGTCAGAGGGAAGGGGTCCCCGGGCGGCCACCGGGACATTTAAGGGCCGTGCTCAGCTCTCAGAGCCTAGTCAGGGCTCGGGGCTCGGGCCTTAAGGGCAGGCGGGGCGCATCCCGCCAGCGCCGTCAGAACGAGGAGCTGGGGGGGTGAAGAGGTGATCGGGGTCCCCGGCTCCATTACCACGAAGGGTCTCGCGGTCCCCGGCTTCAGCCAATGGGGAGTCAGCTGCGGGAAGGGGTCCCCGGCCGTAGCCAATGGAGGGGGGCGCGCGGCCCACAGTTTGGCCAATGGGGAGGGAGGGACTTGGGAGCGGGTTGCTACCACCTCCTTCCCGGTCTGGCCAGTAGGAGGGGAGCGGGGTGGGCGGGGGAACGGAAGGAGGGACAACTGGGAGGACTGCGGGCAGGGAACCTCCAGCGCGCGCGCGCTCTTCCCGTACGTGCGCGCGGATGCTCTGTCTTATGACCCGGGCATTCGTGAGCCGCGGGTAACCTACAGGGCAGGGTTTGGGAGTGTGCGTGGCGGGGTTCGCCTGGTGTTCATGGATGAGTGGTGGGCACCCCACTCGGCTGCTTCTGCGTGTGGGTTAATGGACTTGAGAGTGGCGGTACACGCAGGCGCAGTGGGTTCTGGCCGCGGAGGGGGGGTTTTGGAAGCCCGTGGGCTTTAATGCGCAGGCGCAGGCCGGGCGAGGCCTCCCGGTGGATGGCTTTTGCGGCTGCGCTGTCCCCCAGCCCCGCCAACGGCCCCCTCATCGCCCTCCTCAACCGCCGGTTACATCAGCCAGCGAAGAGCAGGGTTACCGGGCGATCAGTGACCCCTCCCAGAGTGGGTAATATTGAATGAGTAAAAGAGGTCGAGAGGAGGGTGGGTCCTAAAAGGAGTACCCTCCTCCCAGAGTTTGGGGCGTAAGGCTGGTGAAAATGATTGTCTTTTCTGTTTTGAGAGGTAACGTGCGTAAACTGGGTAGTTCTGAATCTGCTTTCACTTTTATGTTTGGGGTGGATTATTGGTTAACGATTACTGTAGCGTTTTTAGGGGAAGCCTGTAGTCCTGGCCCCTTGGAGGTGAGAAGGTTGTGTTGAATTGACAACCATTGCTGATTGAGGTCTGTTTTAGTGGCATTTGGAGGAAATGTGTTTACTGGCTTTTACTGTCTATGCCTTTCTTCCTCTGTAAGGTGAGAGTTTGAAAATCTTGTTAATTGGTTTGTAGTCTAAATAGGCATGTTCACAGGGTATGTGATTGTCGGATACCACGTTCTTTGAAATAAATCGTATAAGAGGGATTAAACATTTTTAACTAGTTTTTTGTTTCCTCTTATAGGGGACAAAGCACAGGAAAGGGCCCCCCACAGTCACCGGTGAGTGCCTCCTCACACACACACCCCAAAGTACAGAGGTACATGTGGGCATATGGGACAGATTAGGTGCACAAATAGTTGGGCTCAGAATAAGAAATGATGTGAGGGGAGTGTGGATATTCAGAAGGAAGGGGAGGTGTCAAGTGTCTATTTCTTCTGTGTTACTGACAGGTGTTCGAGGGTGTTTACAGCAATTCCAGAATGCTGCATTTTCTTACAGCTGTTGTGGTAAGTGGGTTCCTAGCCCATAGGTTGTTTGAGGGATGTAGTATGCCAGTTTGCTGGAGACACTCTTCTTATTCCTCTGTTCCAGGGCTCCACTTGTGATGTGAAGGTGAAGAATGGTACCACGTATGAAGGTATCTTCAAGACTCTGAGCTCAAAGGTTAGTGGACTCAAATTAGCTTATTTTTGCAGTGGCATGTAAGGAGAATGAAATAGACTCACTGAAGATGTGAGTTGAGTGGTGTTGGACAGGCTTGTGTGTGCTACTCATTTCTCTAAGCCTGTACCAGAGTAGTGCTGGAAGCACTAAAAATGGATTGGAAAATTGAGGGTTGGGTACTTTAGTGTTAAAATACTAGTCCTGTGGGTAATGTTCAGAAGACTATTTGTGTGACTGTGGTGTTGGAAAAAGGTTAGAAAGGGTAGGAGAAAAATAGTCCTATTTTGACCATCACATTTCTTGATATTGACCCTTTACTGTTGGGAAATAGTTTGAACTAGCCGTGGATGCTGTACACCGGAAAGCATCTGAGCCAGCAGGTGGCCCTTGTCGGGAAGACATTGTGGATACCATGGTGTTTAAGCCAAGTGATGTCATGCTTGTCCACTTCCGAAATGTTGACTTCAATTATGCTACTAAAGGTACCGTGTCGAGTTTTTATGCCAGATCCACTCTTTGAGTAGAGGGCATAGAGCAGTTACGTAAGGACTTGTTCTTCTTCTTCCCCCTGTACAAACATCTTTTTTTTGAGGAGGATGGCCAGATTTTTCTTTTTGAAACTGTATCTTGATACCTAAGATGCAGTGGGATGAATTCCGGCCTGTGGTGTAGTTCTTCACATTTTCCTTGCTTTGCTTGTAACTCCTTGTTTCTTTTGGACAGTTAAGATGTGGCTTGTTATGCTGCATCCACCCTCACCCACCTCTGACACACGCAAACTTTTCTTTGCTCCTGAACTACTCATTTGGGGCAGGGGGTGTTGGAAGAAGGCTATGAAGTATCTCTTGACTCCTGATCTTCAACTCTGCCCCCACAGACAAGTTTACGGATTCAGCCATTGCCATGAACTCAAAAGTGAATGGGGAGCACAAAGAGAAGGTGCTTCAGCGCTGGGAAGGGGGTGACAGCAACAGTGATGACTATGACCTCGAGTCTGACATGGTATGGTCCCCTTCCCTGAGAACCCGAAAGCTGGGTCACTCTACTGTCTGAGTGTGGGTTGTTGACTGTGATGTCGTAGAACCAAGAGTTGCTTCTGGGGAAGGGGAGAAAAATCTCTTACTGTTGCCTGTTGTTGGCAGTCCGATTCCAAATGGAAAGGTACAGAAAATAAAACAAAAATACTTGTTCTCCCAACATCTGCGATTGACAACTATTAACGTTTGTTTGAAGGTGTTTTGTTTTTTTTTTTTCTAATTAACAAAGTATAGACAAGATCGAGGACCGTGTGGACCCATGTCCCTTCCAAAAACAAGCACTACTATGAATCATTTAAAATTCCTCATGAGTTAAGGCATTATGATGCTATAGTTAATCCATACAAGAATTTTCTTTCCCTTTCTGTTCCTGAATTATTTCATGTTTGAGTTATTTCATGATCTACTCAATGCTTTTAGTGATTTTGTCTTATTCTGTTTATATACGTATACATGGATATATATACAACAGAATGTATTTTTTTTTCTTTAGTGGTTGGTGTTTTGACTCGTTATTTTGTTGTTAGAAATAGTGCCTTACAGGGGCACTTGGGTGGCTCAGTCAGTTAAGTGACTTCGGTTCAGGTCATAATCTCAGTTCATGCGTTCGAGCCCTGCATAGGGCTCTGTGCTGATAGAGCCTGGAGCTTGCTTCAGATTTTGTGTCTCCCCTTTTCTCTTTGTCCCTCCCCTGTTCGGGCTTTGTCTCTCTCTGTCTTTCAAAAAAAAAAAAAAAATAGTGCCTTGCTGAACTTTAGAACATGTGTCCCCATGCACGTACGCTAAATTTTTCTGGGACATTAACCTGGTAAGGGATTTGTTAGGTCCTGTAAGACCTTGGTTTTACTAGTTGTTAGCAGTTTGTCCTACAATTGCTAGTACTAGTTGATATTCCTGCCAGCCTTGTTTCTATTTTCCACGCCTGGTTTGGTCAGATCTTTGTTTTTTTCAGCCTGGTGGAGGAGAATGACAGGTCATTGTTGCTTTCCTTGTTGGGTTTTTGTTTTTTTTTGTTTTTTTTTTTTTTTTCAACTTTTTATTTATTTTTGGGACAGAGAGAGACAGAGCATGAACGGGGGAGGGACAGAGAGAGAGGGAGACACAGAATTGGAAACAGGCTCCAGGCTCTGAGCCATCAGCCCAGAGTCTGACGTGGGGCTCGAACTCCCGGACCGCGAGATCGTGACCTGGCTGAAGTCGGACGCTTAACTGACTGCGCCACCCAGGCGCCCCTTCCTTGTTGGGTTTTAAAACATTCTCCTTCCTTCCCACCTTAGTCCAACGGATGGGACCCCAATGAAATGTTCAAGTTCAACGAGGAGAACTATGGTGTGAAGACCACCTATGATAGCAGTCTTTCTTCTTATACGTGAGTGTCTTGGTACTTCCTAGATGATGCAGTTTGAGGCCTAGGGTCGTGGCATTTGTTCATTCTTTTCTGGGTATCTAGGATGTCCTCTCCCCACTCCTAATCTGTCTTGTATATTGTCCCCTCAAAATACCAGGCCATCTCGTTGGTAGAATTAACTGCTTTTTTGTCCGTTTATCCATGCTTTTCTTCTAGAACTTAAAACATACTGATATGTGCGTGTAAATACTCCTCAGGTTCAGAGATAGGCCTTGTTGCTCTGCCTGGGACCTAGTAGATGCCCATTAAATATGTTGAGTTGTTGAAGGGATTAAACATCCACACGCCTGAACTGGTGATAGGACCGATAGAAACGTTTTTCCTTTTTCTTCTCTTGTCCCCTGGCACTGGGGTGGTGGTGATCTGTGGTGGTCCTCTTAGGGTGCCCTTGGAGAAGGACAACTCGGAAGAGTTTCGTCAGCGGGAGCTGCGTGCGGCCCAATTGGCTCGAGAGATTGAATCAAGCCCCCAGTACCGCCTGCGGATCGCCATGGAGAACGATGATGGGCGCACTGAGGAAGAGAAGCACAGTGCAGTCCAACGGCAGGGTTCAGGGCGGGAGAGCCCCAGCCTGGCATCCAGGTGATTGCTGGGGGCGGCCTGGTCTGTTTGGGGCTCTGTACGGGCTAGGGCTGGGGCCAAGAGCTTTGTACACTCCTTTCTAAGTTTCACAGCCATGTAAGATACAGGTTAGTACGTAGTTTTCCCCAATTTTCAGGTGTAAGAGTGAGGCCTAGAGCAGATAAGTAATTTGTTCAAGGTAACAAAGATTAAAGCTTGTGGGTTTAGGGAGGAAAAAATGAGTTTGATTCCCCTTTTTTGCTCTGCAGGTTAATCCATTTGTAGGTCTTATTCTTCCCTTCATGCAAATGAAATCAGAGTGTACATGATGTCCAGTAACAGTAACCTGTAAAAGCTGTACCTTGAACTATAACGTGATACTATTTTTCTCATAGGTCAGGATGGTAGAATGTGGAGCTTTGGCCAGGTTGGTCAGGTCAGGGATTGGCACATCATAAGATCACAAGCCTTATAGCCACAGAACATTTAACTAGAACAGATTTTCAGGTGGGGCAGTGCAAAAAGCCAGAGCCAGGCAGGGTATGTGTGTGTATACCTGTACACGTGTGTTTTGGGAGGGAAAACTTCATTTTTCCAAAGTGTGTGGGCTTTATGACTAATCGACCTTGCTTGAACTCTCTCCCCTAGGGAGGGAAAGTATATCCCTCTACCCCAACGAGTTCGGGAAGGTCCCCGGGGAGGAGTTCGATGCAGTAGTTCCCGGGGTGGCCGCCCTGGCCTTAGCTCTTTGCCACCTCGTGGCCCTCACCATCTTGACAATAGCAGCCCCAGCCCAGGTTCTGAGACACGTGGTATCAATGGAGGTGAGTTAAGCGGGCTTTGGGGGGCAGGGGGCGGTGGTAGGGAAGCCGATAGGAAGGAAGTGGGAAGGAGAATTGAAAGGATAGGTGGGTTGGAAGGGTGATGCGTTGGTGATAATGTAATAGCAGATACTCTGCCTCTTTTTTCCCCATCTTAAAAAAAAAAAAAATAGGCCCTTCCCGCATGTCCCCTAAGGCACAGCGGCCTCTGAGAGGTGGTGCCAAGACTCTGTCTTCACCCAGCAGTAGGCCCTCTGGAGAAGCTTCTGTTCCACCTCCTCCTGCAGGTAAAATTTCAGCAGTGTTATATGAAGAAATAAAAATTTGTGGGGGATGTAAATGTCAGTTGTTGGAAAGCTGGGTTGGGAGACCGTTCCCAGATGAAAGAGATGTTTTGGGGGTTTTGAGTTTATGCTTTTTAGAAAAGAAATTTGTTTCCCTCCCGTAGAAATACCAATGTAGCAATCCATGGTTTGTGTTTGGTTGTCAGATGTCTTTTGTTTAAATTAGTTGTCAGGGTGACTGGTTGGCTCAGAGGAGCACGTGACTCTTGATCTCAGGGTTGTGAGTTCAAGCCCCACATTGGGCATAGAGCTTACTTTAAATTTTTTTTTTTTTTTTCAACGTTTATTTATTTTTGGGACAGAGAGAGACAGAGCATGAACGGGGGAGGGGCTGAGAGAAAGGGAGACACAGAATCGGAAACAGGCTCCAGGCTCCGAGCCATCAGCCCAGAGCCTGACGCGGGGCTCAAACTCACGGACCGCGAGATCGTGACCTGGCTGAAGTCGGACGCTTAACCGACTGCGCCACCCAGGCGCCCCCATAGAGCTTACTTTAAAAAACAACAGTAACAAACTTTTAAGTTAACATTTTACTTATTTTTTAAAATGTTTAATATGAGAGCATGCTCAGGGGAGGGGAGAAAAGAGAGAGAGAAATATCCCAAGCAGACTCTGAGCTGTCAGCATGGAGCCAAATTCAGGGGCCCAGTCTCACAAACCATGAGATCATGACCTGAGCCAAAATCAAGAGTCTGGCCGCTTAACTGACTGAGCCACCCAGGTGTCCCAGTTGTCAGCATTTTAAGACAGGAGAAATAGAAAATTTTCAACTTCTTTGGAAATACAGAAAGTTCTGCACAGTGAGTCTGCTCCTGTAAAACATTCTTATCTTTTATGGTGCCCAGGAATCTGTTTTACCTGATTAGGTTACCTGCCTTGCTCTTCTAGGAATTTAGGTTTGACCTTGCATATTAAAGGAAAAGGGGTGGGGGCGCCTGGGTGGCTCAGTCGGTTGAGCATCTGACATCACCTCAGGTCATGATCTCCTAGCTCTTGAGTTCAAGCCCCTCATCCAGCTCTGGGCTGACAGCTCAGAGTCCGGATCCAGTTCTGCCCCTCCCTCTCCCTCTCTCTCTCTCTCTCTCTCTCTCTCTCTCTCTCACTCTCACTCTCACTCTCACTCTCACTCTCACTGCCCCTCCCCTGCTCATGCTCTGTCTCTCTCTCCAAAAATAAACAAACATTACAAATAATTTTTAAAAAAAACAGATAAACTTGATTTGGTGTTTCTAGTAGGTTCCCTATGCCCATTGTGCACTGACCAGCAGTAACCATCGTACAGCTTTCCCTTTTCTTCCAGTGGGCCGGATGTATCCCCCACGCTCTCCCAAGTCGGCTGCCCCTGCCCCAATCTCGGCTTCCTGTCCTGAGCCCCCCATTGGCTCAGCAGTACCAACCTCTTCAGCTTCCATCCCTGTGACATCGTCAGTTGTGGATCCTGGAGTAGGCTCCATTTCCCCAGCTTCTCCAAAGATCTCATTGGCCCCCACAGATGGTAAGAGCCACATGGTTGAGGGCTTGTGGACAATGTGAAGTGTGGTTCTGGACAGAAGGACCTTCAGGCATGTGTCTCTTCTTGCTCAGTAAAAGAACTTCCAGCCAAGGAACCTGGGAGAACTCTGGAATCCCAGGAGCTGTCCCGGATAGCTGGGAAAGGTGAGGATTTCCACCCCCACCCCCCGCTGAGGTCTAAGTGTCCTTTTAATTAGGAGAGCACCTCAGTTAGTACCAAGAGTTTTGTTGGGGTTTGGGAAACAGTAGCTTGTCAGTCATGTGATCATAATTTGTTCTATAGAACTCTCAAGCCTTTTTTTTTTTTTTTCTTGTTTTCTTCGTCCTTTGGGCTACTGGCATTGTAGCCACCTTGAAAAAAGAAATGCGTATTTTTTCCTTTTTCACTGTTTTTCATAGTCCCTGGCCTTCAGAATGAACAGAAACGCTTTCAACTGGAAGAATTGAGAAAGTTTGGGGCCCAGTTTAAGGTGAGAGGAGTATGGGAGTGAGCCAGGGTGTAAGGATGGAGGGAGGGTGAGGGGGCTTATAGAAGAGGCACAGGACTAGGTGGAATAGAAGAGATGAGACCAAGCAAGGAGGAAGGAAGGAAGGAAGCCACGCCTGGGGTCTGGACCAGCTGTCTGGGCACTGTATGTGTGCTTTTCTCCTTCCAGCTGCAGTCCAGTAGCTCCCCTGAGACCAGTCTGGATCCTTTTCCTCCCCGGATCTTAAAGGAGGAGGCCAAAGGGAAAGAGAAGGAGGTTGATGGTCTATTGACTTCAGAGCCAATGGGGTCCCCAGTCTCCTCCAAGACAGAGTCCGTATCGGATAAGGAGGACAAAGCACCCCTGCCACCGGCAGGAGCCACCGAGGGGCCAGAGCAGCCCCCGCCACCTTGCCCAAGCCAGACTGGCAGCCCCCCGGTGGGCCTCATCAAGGGAGACGACAAGGATGAGGGCCCTGTTGCCGAGTGAGTAGGATGGGGAGCTGGGCAGGTGTCGGGGGAGATGAGCAAACTGTGAAGATTGACTTTGTTTTTCTGTCACAGACAAGTGAAGAAGTCCACGCTGAACCCCAATGCCAAGGAATTTAATCCCACAAAGCCTCTGCTGTCTGTGGTGAGATGGAATGGGCGAAGGTGGACTGGTTTCTCTGAGGGAGGCTTGGAAGTGGGGGGAGAGAGCATGGGGAGAGAGGTTGTGAAAGTAGGGCTGCTCTAGGGCAAATGTGTCAGGGTTGGGGGCGAGGGGTCACGATATGTGTGGCAGGTTTTTATGTGTTTAGGGTTTAGCTCAGGGAGTATGTGTGTTGGGCTAGTTCTGAACATAGGTTTCATTCAGATCCCTGATTTTGGCTTGAATGACAAGCCATCTAACTTTTTGGCTTTTGTTTCCTCACCTGTATTTTGAGAATACTCGTCTCAGGGGGTTCAGCGTGAGGCTTAAGCAAGATGAAGGGTAGAGTGTATCTGGCGTGCAGTGCTCCGTTACTGTTATAAGCCCAGGAGGGGCATACAGAGATCAAAATGCACGCATCCTCTGTTGTGTCTTACTACAGAATAAATCCACCAGTACCCCAACTTCTCCGGGGCCCCGGACTCACTCAACTCCTTCCATCCCGGTGCTCACAGCAGGCCAGAGTGGGCTCTATAGCCCCCAGTACATTTCCTACATACCTCAGATCCACATGGGACCAGCTGTTCAGGTAAGAGGAGAAACCGAGTGAGTCTAGGCTAAGAGGCTTGGCTGGGCTGGTGAGGACCGGGTCAGGCCTGTTCTGGGCATTTGTTAGCAAGCTGTTCAGCCTCATTTGTATCCTTGTTCGTAGGCACCTCAGATGTATCCATATCCTGTATCCAATTCCGTGCCTGGACAGCAGGGCAAGTACCGGGGAGCAAAAGGTGAGCAGAGTTGGCAGGGCTGCTCCGGCGGCAGGGGGGTGGTGCTGCCTCGATGCCTCCTGGCAGATGGAACTTAAGCTTGACATTCTCTCCCTTTCCCCAGGCTCCCTGCCCCCGCAGCGCTCGGACCAACACCAGCCAGCCTCAGCCCCTCCGATGATGCAGGCCGCCGCCGCCGCTGGCCCCCCTCTTGTGGCTGCCACACCGTACTCTTCCTACATCCCCTACACCCCGCAGCAGTTCCCGGGCCAGCCTGCCATGATGCAGCCAATGGCCCACTACCCCTCGCAGGTAACTGAGGCACGGGAGGGAGACAGGAGTACAGAGCTGAGGGTCACTCGGGTTTCGGTCCTGGCTCCAGCAGGACCCGTAGCAAAGCACTGGTACTCTCTAAAGCGCAGGTAAAACGGCGTCTCCTTGCTTGCGCCCTTGTGAACGTTAAACAAGGTGGTTGCGGCAAAGCTGGAGTCGTGCCGTGTACGGGTTATCGGGCAGCGTGACATGCCCACCGCTCCTCTCTTGTCCTTCCAGCCGGTGTTCGCCCCCATGCTTCAGAGCAACCCACGCATGCTGACGTCGGGGAGCCATCCCCAGGCCATTGTGTCGTCCTCCACCCCTCAGTACCCTTCTGCAGAGCAGCCCACCCCCCAAGCCCTGTATGGTGAGTTCTGTGCCCTTCCCGAAGACTGCTCCTTAGCCCTCTCCGGTGTGCTTGGCGCTGATCCCTTCCCTCTTTCCTGCTGTAGCCACCGTTCACCAGTCCTATCCACACCATGCTACGCAGCTCCATGCCCACCAGCCGCAGCCGGCCACCACGCCTACTGGGAGCCAGCCGCAGTCCCAGCATGCGGCCCCCAGTCCCGTCCAGGTGCCTGCCATGGGGGATCCGAGTGGTTGGGGCAGGAGTGGGCGGCTGGAGGAGGGGGATGGAGCTAGGGGCTCATTCCCTTCGGGCAGGGTCGGGAGTCGGTGGGGGGGGTAGGCCTGGTACCCGAGGAGTGGGGTGGCACTCACCCTTCCCCTCCCCCTAACAGCACCAGGCGGGGCAGGCCCCACACCTGGGCAGTGGACAGCCACAGCAGAATCTGTACCACCCAGGGGCCCTGACAGGCACGCCGCCTTCTCTGCCACCGGGACCTTCTGCCCAGTCCCCTCAGAGCAGCTTCCCCCAGCCAGCCGCTGTGTATGCCATCCATGCCCACCAGCAGCTGCCCCACGGCTTCACCAACATGGCCCATGTTACCCAGGTAAGAGCCCAAGGGACTTGCTTTCTATGGGTCTGTTTTGCCATCAGGACCCGGGTCCTGGGGCTATCCTGCTGCCCCTTTCCTCAGTGGTCTGAACACCAGGCTTCTCGGAGCCTGTGTGTAGCTTCTGGGGTGCTCCCAGCTGGGATTTTTTGTTGTTTTCTGCAGGCCCATGTCCAAACTGGAATCACAGCAGCCCCGCCCCCTCACCCTGGGGCTCCCCACCCGCCCCAGGTGATGCTGCTGCACCCACCCCAGAGCCATGGGGGCCCCCCCCAAGGCGCGGTGCCCCAGAGTGGGGTGCCTGCACTCTCAGCTTCCACACCCTCACCCTACCCCTACATCGGACACCCCCAAGGTGAGCAGCCTGGCCAGGCGCCTGGATTTCCAGGAGGAGCCGATGACAGGATTCGTGAGTTCTCGTTAGCTGGGGGAATTTGGCATGGAAGAGCTGATGGGCTGCAGGTGGGGCAGGATGCACGGGTTCTGGGAGGGGAGTGAGGGGTCTTGGAGGCAGGGCTGTCCCACAGGGCGCCCGCCGACCTGCACCTGTCTGTGAAGTATGTAGGGTGGGCAGAAGCCACAGTCGCCGCCGCCAGGGGCTTGCTCCTGGCTCTGTCCTTTGCTTCCCTCCGTCCTCGCTCAGTTGTGATCCAGCAGCCCCCCTCCCCACTGCCTCCCCAGCTCTCAGTGACCCCGACTGTCTCCTGACTTAGCCGAGGTAAGGTCAGCGCAGCAGACAGGGCCAGGCTGGGGTGTGGGGGGCTGAGCTGGGCACACGAGTAAGGGCTCTGGCTCACTGGGAAACAGCGATTGATCTGTGCTTCTGACAGCCCCATGAGACACCTTGAGGAGGCCGCTCCTACCCACACACTCCCCCCACACCCCACACTGGACGGCATTGGATGAAGGGACAGCTGCTTGGGTTCTAATGCTCCTGCTCTCTTCTCTTTCCCCTCCAACCAGTTCAATCTCATCCCTCCCAGCAGCTCCCCTTCCACCCCCCGGGGAACTGAAGATTGTCCTGGCCGCGACCTGAGACCTCCATGAGTGGAGGGAAGAGTGATCTATGTCTCTTCCCCCAGCAGCTCGGACCAGTCCCAGCCCCCCAAACCCCCCTTTACCCCGGGGGAGCTGGGGAATTCCTGCCAAGCACCTTGAAGGGGGGGCGGGGCTCGAAGTGGGCAGGGCCAGGGTCCAGCGGGGGTGGGGGGTTCCTGCTCTGCCCCTGCCCATCCCCACCCCATCTTGCCCTCCCATCCTCTCATCTATCCCCCGCTGGAGACGGAAGATCTTTTATTTTCTATTATTTATAACCTCAGACTTGGGCCCCCCTGTTTCTTTCTTCCCCATTAACTTGAGTGACCGGCGTGAGAGACAGACAGACAGGCAGATGCCCTTCAAGGATGGTTGGACAAGGACTTTTACTTTTTATTACATAAAAATATTAAAAAAAAAAATTAAAAAAAAATAAAATTTTAAACTAACTTAACCTGCCTATGGTTTCCTCTGGAGAAAAGAGTAAGATAGCAGCTGTCAAGTCTTAGGTGTCATGAGGTGGCTCCCAGCAGTGGGTGGGGACAGCATAGCAGTACAGTCTGTGGGTGCTGGTCCTTCTGCCTCTCACTGCCACACATCACCCAGCCTCCCGGGGACTGTTCTCTCATGTTGATGTCGGCCTTGTCTTCAGGTTTCAGGTTTGTATGTAGTTTTTAAGTTCACGTTTCTAAAAGGTTAGAACGTGTGTGGCGGGGGGGAATCTCAGGCTCCACACCATCAGCACAGGGTTCAGTCTCCTGAACCATGAGATCGTGGTCTGAGCTGAAATCCCGAGTCCCAGTGCTCAACTGACTGAGCCACCCAGGCAACCGTTTTAATTGAAAATGATTTTCTCCTTAGAGCATCAGGGAGGTGGCACTAGTACTCGTGGGTAGGCAGGGGTGTTTCAGATGGGACCAAAGCCAGAGAAGGTGAGCTGAGGAGCAGGGCAGGAAAAGGATTACATACCAGGCTACAGATCCAGGGTGTGAGGGTTGGAAACCTGGTAGTTGGGGGGCATGATGTGGGTATATAGAGGTAAATAGAAAACAGATGTGCAGGGGTGGGGGTCCCCAGTGGAAGAGCTCTCTTAAGGGATGGCAGTTGTGGTTGGGGGTGGGGCACTGATGGAAGAGGCAGCAGCAGAAAGCCAGATGAGCTCAGAAGGTCTCCGGTGCAGATGGAGACCAGTCTCCGAAGTACTGAGATGGAATTGCTGTGGGTGCTGGGTGGTCCTCCCCAGGGAAGAGAACTTTGCTTCGTCCCACCAGGAATCCCGGGAAACCTTTCAGCCTTGCTCACTGACTAAAGCAAACCTGCCCTATCTTTGGACAGGACTTCTCGTGAAGTGCCTTTTGTTGCTGTCCTTTTCTTGAGCCCACTTCCGTGCTGTGAATTCACAGGTTGGATGGTGACTCTCAAAACAGCTCTTAGGTTGGGCCTAAGAACCTCCCCACTCTGGAAGGCTGGTCAGTGCGGAACAGGCTCATTTGTCAGGAAGCAAGGCTAAAAGGGGTGCCCGTTAGTCCCTGTTGGAAGCTAACCTTTTTTGTTTGGGGTCAACATCCTGGTCAGTCATTTCAAGTTTTCAAGCATCTTACTCCCCATTTATCTGGTAAAAAGTCCTCTCCTTAATTTTAAATCTCGGTACATGCTCTAAACCTTCATCTTTGAAGGTTTTAAATTTATACAGTGAAACCTCCAATTGAAGATTGTCCTGTGTTTGGAATTGGTAATATATAGTGGGGATAACCTATCAAGCACACAGACTAGTTCAGGGACCTCCTTAGGTGCTGGGTGTTGGTCCTGGAGGTGAGCTGCAGCGTCCAGTATCTTAGCGCTTAGACGAGGGCAGGTAGACATTAACAGCTTAGTAACTACTCCCCGGGCACGGGAGGTGTGTCTGGCACCTCAGCAGAACCCATGCTGCGTCTCCCCCAGAACAGCCAGCAGTATCCTGCCACGGCACATTGCTAGACGATCCTACCCAATTCGCTAGACCAGCTTTCCTCCTCTCCTTATGTCCCAGTGGTTCGGACCACTTGAAAACGCAAAGCTTTTCCAAAACGGTACCACAGACGTGAACTGTAGGGCAGCACACGAGCTCATGTGTCCCAGGCTCCCTGTTTATACTCCTCCATCCTCTCCAACTTAGACCAAGGACACGAGAGACACAACCTCCCTATTCACAGAACAGTTTATTGACCTACCTCACCTGGCAGGGCGTGGGCCCCTCCTGACCAGGAGAAGTGTCCGTCTAGCTGCACTGCTAGGCAGCAGCCCATGCCCTGGGAAGGGGGCATCGAAGCAGGAGAGCACGCTGGCCAGTGCAGCCTCAAACTCAAGAGAGCCTAAGCAGAGTCCAGACTCAACTCCATTTGATGTTCTTGTCTTCCTCAGTCAGGGCCGACGTCTCCGTGACGAGGCCAGTGCCGATGGTCCGGTTGCCGTCTCGCAGGGTGAAACGCTGGCCTCTTTCTAAGATCATGGGCTGCCGCAAGATTAGGCTGAGCTTCAGGTCCTCGCCAGGCATGGCAAGCTCCTGGACAGGGCAGAGACAGGGTTCAGGCACGGCCCTCGGGGCACCTTTCCCCCACCTGCTGCCTACCAGGGTTAAAGTTACAGGAAATGGCAGCAGGGAGATCCTTTCTGGGGACAGCTTCACTCCAGCCACCGGCAGAGGTAAACATATTTGAAGACCAAAGGACTTGTGACCAGTGTTCCTAAGGTCCAATGTTGAAAGGAAACTAGGCCATGCAGGTTTCTTAGTCACAAGACTTCTCTGAGCTGTCATGCACAGTATATGATTCTTCAAGGGAGAATGCTTTTCTGGGAGATCTTTCTATGGGTAAATGCTAGCATGGCTAAGTTCACCCAGGCAATACTAGATGAAGACTGACTTCTCCTAAACCCATTGGGTCAGACCCATCTATCACTAGCTTCATCTACACCAGTCAAGGAAAAGTCACCCGTGTTGTCACATCTTTGGCACCACGAGTGAGGTAGAGCTGGTATGAAGAGTGGCTCTGCCACTCTTTCACGTTCCCTATGTGCACTATACCTTCCCTGGTGGCAAGATGACACGACAGGCCATGTCCCAAGTCAGAGAAAACATGACAGGCATAAAGTGAGACACAAAAGGCTTGTGGCGGCCACCCTCCTCCTTGCTGAGGATGTAAACCTGGAAGAGAGAGCAGCAAGGGTGAAGCTGTGCTTGGCTGGAAACACTGCCTCTTTGCAGAGGACAGTCTGGCTCAGTGATGCCCACCATCCCCTGGAGCCCTCACCTGTGCCTCCACCTTCTGGTGGGGTTGGATGGTCCCTGGCTTGGCCATGACCAAGCCACGCCTCAGGTCCTCCCGCTTCAAGCCTCGGACCAGGGCCCCAAGGTTGTCGCCTGCCTCTGCTCTCTCCAGGCTCTTGTGGAACATCTCAATGCCTAGGAAGGAGAAGAGACCAGGGAGGAGGATCAAGGACGGAGGGAAGGCACCAAGGAGCTACAAGGGGAAATCGTGGAGCCAGCCCCCGGGGTCCCAAGGCATCTTTCCTGTACCTGTCACCACGGTCCGAATGTTCTTGCTATGTCCCAGGAACTCACACTCGTCTCCCTTCTTCAGAATGCCACGCTCTAGTGTACCTGTCACCACCGTGCCCCGGCCTGGGAAGAAACAGAACACGACCTCAGGGACCCGGGGCCAGGCTACCACCAGAGAGGAGTGCAAGTGAACACACGGTCCTCACCAGGAATAGAGTAAACGGACTCTACAGGCAGCAGGAAAGGCTTCTCTAGGTCCCGGGTGGGCACTGGGATGTAAGTGTCCACAGCATCCAGCAGCTTCTGCACAGACTTCAGGCCTAGCTCAGGGTCACGTTGCTATGTGGGGGAGGTGACAGGACTCAAATTTTCATTCTGCTTCTCCTTACTAAGAGACGCTCCCCCGACTCCCAGCAGAGCTCCGGACGCCCCTCCAGCCCCATCCTTTGCCACCAGCAGCCCCTGCCTGAGCCCGCCTTCACCTCAAGGGCACAGAGGGCAGAGCCTACGATGACCGGGGTCTCCTCCCCTTTGTAGCCAAACTCAGTGAGCAGCTCCCGGATCTCCAGCTCAACCAGCTCCACCATCTCAGAGTCCTGGACGGCATCTGCTTTGTTTATATACACCACAACGTGCTCTACTCCAATCTGTGGACGGGAAACAGAGAGACATGGTGTCCTGAATGGACGAACTCCCCACTCTTCCTCTTTCCACCCCTCCCCAGGCTCTGAGTACCTGTCTGGCCAGCAATAAATGCTCTCGGGTCTGGGGCATAGGGCCGTCATTGGCCGCCACCACCAGGATGCAGCCGTCGAGGGGGGCGGTGCCTGTGATCATATTCTGGGTAGGAGAGGAAAACAGCCTAGTTCAAGGACCTCCTCAGCTCCACGTCCATCTAGCCAAGCACAGCGGTTAGGAACTGAGGCCCACCTTTCTCTGCCATCTCCTTACCACCCACCTTGGAGTGGCCGTGCCCAGATATCCGTGACCTCAACCCACACACCTTGAATATCCTAACCTCCCCCACCTGTACAACATTTTTCCTGGCAGGAGACAGCCCCTGGCCCCACACCCAGCAACTCTCTCACCTTCACATAATCTGCGTGACCCGGGCAGTCGGTGTGGGCATAGTGGCGGGCGGCAGTGCTATACTCCACGTGAGCTGCATTGATTGTGATTCCACGGGCTCGCTCTTCAGGGGCATTATCAATCTCTTCATATTTCTTAAACTTGGCTCCACCTCCCTCGGCTAAAACTAAGGGGAAGGAAGAGAATAAACCTCTCACCTAAAGTTCCAGGAGTAGAGGCAAGGCTCAAGCCACACCCCTGAATCTCCACCTACACAAAGGGCAGTCTGGGGGAATAACACTTCCTTGACCCCCTCCCTCAGCTCCTGGGGTCAGAAAGAAACGTTAAAAGGCCTCAAGGTCCAGCCCTGCGAATTCTCTAGGGTAAAAGCCTCTGCTTACAGAGCACCGGCCACGGCTAGAAAGAAGCCACTCGGGCTCCCCAACTTCTGCATCACAAACACTTTTGTGTGCAGGGGAATGTGTTTCCTGCATCTTCCCGCCCACGGCTCGCCCAAGTTCTGGCCCCTGGGGCCACGCCACCTCCAACAGCACCTCCCCGGCTCCAGGTCCCGCCAGCAGAGAGGGCGTTGCCGGACGTCCCCAACCAACCCCGCTTACTTTTCGTGATGGCCGCGGTCAGTGTGGTCTTGCCGTGGTCCACATGGCCGATGGTGCCCACGTTCACATGGGGCTTGTCGCGCACGTAGGTCTTCTTGGCCTCCACGGCCAGGCCGCGGCACAAGCGGGGCAGTGCCGGGGCCTTCAGCGGCCGCAACAGACCCTGCAACAGCGGGGTCGGGCCGGTGCTGAGACCTGCCGGGGAAGAAGCTTGGAATCAGAGCGCGGGTCCGAGCCCGGCCACTCCGGACGACGCCCCAAGCGTCCCGGGCCGCCATCGCCTTCCCCGCCCCCTCACCGCTCAAGAGGGGCGTCGCGCGCAGCAGGGTCGTGGCCGCCATTGTGGTCGTACTCGCGCCCGGAGTACCCGGTCCAGGGCGCCCGCGCGTGCAGAAAGGAAAGGGCACGGGAGACCGGAGGTCACTTCCGGCGGAAGTGAAGACAGGGAGGGCATGCCGGGTCCCTCTAGCCTCCAGTTTTTATGGCCATCTTTACGACTTCCGGGCGTGGGACCAAAGGCGACGCCCGGAAGGTGCTGGTATTTCGCGGGCGGGGAGGGAGGGAGACGGTTTCCACAAGGCTCGCGGACCTCGAACCTCGCGGACTGACGGGGCAACGCAGGTGTCTTTGGCGGCGCCGGGGACCGACGTGGAGCGTCCGGTCGCACACCAGAGCCCCGCAGGCTCACGGGAGTTGTAGTTCCGGGTGGGGCGTGCTGTGTTTGCGCTGGTCGTGGGAGTCCCGTAGGGCTAGGCCGGGTCTGGAGCGAGGGTGCCGGCCTCCGGGAGGCGGAGGCGGCGGCGGCGGCGGCGGCGGCCCCGGCGCGGCCTGCTCGGGAACGGCCTGGCTCAAAGCCCCCTGGAGTCCGACCCACTGCGGGGGTCTGGCGAGAGATCTGGCGGCCCTTGAGCCGCCGCCGCCGGAGGTAGGACCAGGCCCTGCGGCCAGGCGAAAAGAGGCGGGCCTGGGAGCCTTTCGCGGGTGGGACGCAAGTGTGACACATCTCTCCGCCGAGTCTTTGTTTTCTTATCTGTAAAATGGGAACAGTAGGATCTACTTTATGGGGAGATTCTGACATCTGGCTCTGAGAAAATGAGCTGGACAGGAAGCAGGAAATACGGTCCAGGGGCCTCCAGGTCCCACAGTCCTTGACCCTCAAATCCCTGCCTGCCTGGGTCACACAGCTGGCGGGGACAGTTCTGCCGTCCACCCCTGAAGCCCCTCAGCAGGCCAGGAGCTAATTCCCTTGATTTTCGCCCCACCCACTCATCCAGTTTTACTGATGATACCAAGATTGAGGAACTGGCCTCAGGTGCCTGTAAGGGTAGCCTGTCATGTTCCTGCGGTATCCCTGGCACCTGACACAGGGCGGGGCACCCAGTGAGTGCCCAGTGAATTTCTGTTGACTGAGTGAGTGCAAGGCTAGCAAATGACCTTTAGCTTTCACATCTATCATCTCGTCACCTTGCAATGATAACAGCAGCTGCTTAACCCTGATTGATGTTTCCGAAACTCATCAGATCCTAAGGCTCAGTTGACGGGTTTTGTTTCAAATAGATTTCCTAATTCCTCCCTGAAAAATTATGATTCAAGAGGGTCTCTGAGCACAGATGGGGAAACTCTTTATTTATAACGCACAGCTTCCCAAGCTCAAAGGAGTTTGGGAAACTCAGAACTAGAGCTTTGTGTGGATCAGGCGTTGTGCAAATGCTTTATATTGGTTCACATTCAGCATTCCCAGTGTTACCGCTTGTGGTTGAAGCCATTCTTTCCCCCGTTTTACAGGTGAGAAAACTTGAGCCTCAGGGTGATTTAGGAACCCAATACCGCTAAACTCCAAGAAAAGTACGCACTTAACCACTGTACCGTCCTGTAACTGCCAATATACTTTTCAAATAAAATGAAGAACTTGCTAAGACGTCTGTCCTGGCCCTCCAACCCATCAGCTCCACTTAGGAAGGCCTGGGGCCGTAATTAAAAGAGCTTCTTTGTCTTTATCCTGTCTTTCATTCACTCCTCTCCTAGGAATGTCTCTTAAGACACTATTGGCCACTATCAGAATATGAGACTGGGGCGGGGGGGGGGGGGTATTTGAACGAATCCCTTCTATTTTAGTTTATTTGAACATGTATTAGTTTGAAAAAAAGGTAGCAAATACTGCACTTAAAAAAATGAGTCAACTTAAAAGCCAGTGTTGGTACGTAATATGGGTGGCATAAATATATGGCAGAGTTGGGCGAATGCGGTGCACGAATGACTGAAATTTGAAAAACGCCACGCTCGGAAGAGTCCAGAGGGAGAAAACCTTTTGTCCCGCTGTTGACTGTAGCATCCTCTGCAATAGTTAGGAGTCTTGATTTACAGATAACAGAGTCTACGTTGGCTGGTTTGCACAGAAGGAGGACGTGTTTAAGGGTTTGGGGCAGCTTACAGAATCGTGGGACAGGCCGGAGCAACCGCTCCCTTACGGAACTTACGGAACCTGGTAAGACAGCTGCTATTACTGCCACTGCCACCAAACTCTAAACGCCAGGACTGAGACTCGTCTGTGACACCTCCTGCTCATGGCACCAAAGCCACCTCTGCCTCAAGAAAGTGACCCGTCCGACTTCCCAACCCTCCTGCCCCCAAAGTCCGGCAGATTCAAAGCCCCACTTGAAGGTGTCTGGCCAGAGAAGCCTAGATCGTCATAGGTCAGTGTTCTTGTATCAGAGGAGTCTGAGAGATGTCGCCCGCCTCTGATGGAGAGCAGGAGCGTGAGCACGGAATTTCCCCAGATGTCCAGCCGTGCTCGTGAACAAGCTGAAGAGCAGAGTGAACACAGCTGTCCAGTACGGGGACATGGGAGCATGAGTCTGGTCTAGCCACCGGATGAAGTAGGAATAGAGTGGGCTCAGACTTGCAGAGATGAGGGGAGCCAGCCCTCTGGGAGTGTGCTCGTGAGTGGTGCCGAATGAAGGTGGAAGGCTGGCTGCCATAGAGAAACAGCATTGGGAGGAGGGGGCGGCGGGGACAGCGACAAAGGAAGTGGAAAACAATCAGGACTTCAGGAGGCTGTGAATTTGCGTAGAGAAAGTTTTTTCTCTTTCTGACGTGTCTTTTGTATGATTATAAAGAGAGAAACTGCATTCTTTGTGCAGAATGTTGAACTCTAAAAAGGCACGCTTGAAATCAAATGGCCTTCTGGGCCCCCCCCTAGCAATCTATGCGTTGGAGCTCCTGCTTAACAGCATTTTTCCATCTTCCTCCAGGCAGGGCCCTGATTTTGTTGAAGGTGGCCCTTCCCCGAGTTCCAGGAATAAATCCTGACAGGTCTGCTTCTGGTGGTCCTATTCTTGCCGGGGGGGGTTGTTTAGGGGGTGACTTCTTTGGGGCCAGTGTTTGGTAAGAGGAATCTCCTTTGGGGGGCTTCCAGGGAAGGGTCCCTCTTTTTTTTTAATGCTTATTTTTATTTGTGAGAGACACTATGAGTGGGGCAGGGGCAGAAAGAGAGGGGGACCAAGAATCCGAAGCCGGCTCCAGGCTCTGAGCTATCACACAGAGCCCGACGCAGGGCTCGAAACCGTGAACCGTAAGATCATGACCTGAGCCGAAGTTGGACGCTCAACTGACTGAGCCACCCAGGCGCCCCAAGGGCCCCTCACTCTTAAGGAGACACCGAAGAGAGAGACCGCCATCTGACTCTGGGTGTTGCTGGGTCTGGGTGTGAAGCCTGGCACTACTCTGCCCTTCTTATTTCCAGTCAGTGATGAAGCCAAAATCCAGAAGAGGGCAAAAGGCAGAGGGTTTTAGATGACTCCTTGAGGTGTGGTGACTAATGTCCTTATTATTTAAGTCAGACTGTGTCAGAGTCGTCTGTTGTCTACATTCAAATACATCCTAACAGATAAGCTGTCTCACAGCATTTAATACCCTGAGGCCTAATTCTTGGTTTCCCCTCTCTGAGACTGAGTGGCCTGAGTAGGGCCAGGACTGGGCTTCCTTTATCTCTGTATCCTCTGCCTGGCCACTGTAGGCCTCTGAATGACTGCACTTGAACCATGGATGAGGCTTCTTCCAAGGGTGCCACCACGTGGTGCTACAAACATAACGTGTCCAAAACACGACCCTCCGCTCTCCCCAGGCTGTGTGCTTACACATCTGAATACACACAGCACCACTTTTCTTCCTTCCCCTCAGCCCCAACATCTAACCCGTTAACCCAGTCCTGCTGGTCATCTTTCCAAAACATACCTTGAAGGTGACCACTTCTGTCTGTCTCCACTGTTGACACTGTGGTTCGGTCCAGAATCATCTGTCACCTAGGTTAGCTCACTGGCCTCTACAATGGGTCTCCCAGCTCCTGTTCCCCTCAATATCTGGCCAATCCACCCTCCACACAGCAGTCAGACCAGGCTTTAAAATGTGGATCAGGGGGTGCCCGGGGGGCTCAGTCGGTTAAGCGTCCCGACTCTTGGTTTCAGCTCCACGATCTCCCAGTTCGTGAGCTCAAGCCCTGGGTCAGGCTCTGTGCTGAGAGCACAGAGCCTGCCTCGGATTCTCTCTCTCCCTCCGCACTTTCCCTGCTCGCACCCTTTCTCTCCCTCTCAAAAGAAATCAACATTTAAAAAAGATAATAAAATGTGGATCGGAAGGAGCACGTGACTGGCTCAGTCAGTGGAGCACGTGACTTGATTTCATCTCACGGTCATGAGATCGAGGCCCACACGGTATAGAGTTTACTTTAAAAAAAATAAATAAATAAAAATAAAGATTCCCTTTGAAATGTATGAAGTTTAAATAAATAAAATGTGGATCAGAAATTAACCCCCCCTCCATGACTCCTTACAACACGTAGAACAAAATCCCAACCTGTAGTTTAAATGGCCAAATTGTATGGTGGGTGGATTATATATCAATAAAGCTGTCATAAAATTAATAATCCAAACTCCTCCCTGTGGCCCATCTCTTGGAGCCTGTCTCCTGTGATTTCCCTCACCCCCTCTCCTGGCCTCACTGGCCATTCTTCTGTTCCACAGACCTCCCACGATTGTTTCTACCTCAGGCTCTTTGCAGTGGTTGTTTCCTCTTCCGGCAGCGTCCATCCCTGTAGCTTTCCCCCCAGGCTATTTCTTCCGCCATTAAGGTCCCCCTCAGCTGTCACCTTTTCTATCTAAAGTAGCCCCCAGCTCCCCTCTACATCAGTGGTCCTGTTTGGTTTTCTTCATAGCCCCTAAATATCTGAAATTATTTTCTCAGTTTGCCTGTTGGTTGGTTTGTGGGGTTGATGTTGTTTTCCGTCTCACCAGGTCATGACAGTAAGAGCTCCTTTTTTACCCCAAGAAGAGTGCCTGACACGCAGGTGAAGAACCATTGGTTGAAGGAATTATGTGTTGAATTATTTCAGTTGAGCATTTGCGTTGGGCTTATTAAGGGTCCTGACGTTTTCAGTGGCAAGCAAGTTATGAATTCAAGTTCACGCTAAAGATAAAGATGAGCCACTGCAACTTTTGAAGCTCTTGCTTTATTATCTATAAAATGGGGATGGAGTGATGAAGTTAAATTTTACGATCTCTAGGATTTCTTACAGCTGTAACCTCTAAAGGGAGCGTGGGGTCTGATGTCACTGAAATAAGTACTAGGCTAGCCAGCAACTCAGTGACAGATGGGGCACCAGAACCTAGAACTTTGTCCTAGTGCATTCAACAGACCTATTGGAAGCTCAAGGGCATTCTTCAGTCTTCCCCACCGGCCAGCCTGGAAGTGCCTCCTCAGCGATCTCTTTGGACGTTCTCCTTGGTTCTAACCCCACTGTACTGCCCTGGCCAGGTCAGCACCAGCCTCCTCTCTGCTTCCAGTCACTACCCACCCCGCTCCTGGCCCTGGATTTCCCTCCAGACACCGAATTCTGATCACACCCGTCACTCAGATGCGACTGGAGACATTCCGGTTGCAAGTGCTTTGTGAATGTCACACAAAAGCTACTGAGTAGAAGGCACTTCAGAGGCGGCCTAGCTGGGTTGGCTGTGCATGGCTTCCTCCAGGAGGCCACCCCTTGAAGCGTGAAACTAGAAGGAGAAAGACTGGCGGAAGCGAGGGGAATGGTGCCTGTGGGTTCAGAGGCAGAGCCTAAGCGAAGCGAGAGTACTTTGTGTTGTCAAAATACCCTGGTTGAGCACAGTATGATGTGGAGGGGCAGGAGGTCCAAAGCTGAAGTTGACATCCCAGGAAAGAGGACAAAATAGGAGAAATCCCCATCTCTTGGCGCCAGGGGGGCGCTAGGGTCAAGATGACCTCCAGAAGAATCCCTCAAGCAACCACTTCCCCTCCTGACAGAGACCCTAGCTTTCCTTTGAAGAGCCACACTCCGCAGTGCTCAGCCCATCCCAGTTTCAGACGACGGGTCCGTGATCCAGCGCTTTACCAATCAGCATCATCTACCCTTGTGATCACAAATGTTGGTTCAGGGTTAGCATTTTTGTTCCAACCCGAACTGGTGTGCTGAAGTTCAGTTCTGGCACTAACTCTGAACTAACTAACCCAAAGTTAATTCAAACCCCACAAGCTAAGTAAGGGCTCCCTCCTCCACAAGAATGTCCCCGTTTGAGACGCCAGCTGCAAGGGGAGTCCATCCGTCTTCACTTCTGACCAACCTGCTCCAGATGCGGGAGTTTCCCATGACCCCCCTCAGGTGTGATAATTTGCTAGAACAACTCACAGAATGCAGGAAAACACTTACGATCACAGTTTTATAGTAAAGAATACAAATTAGCAACAGCCAGATGAAAAGATCACGTAGAGTGAGGTGAGGTCTGGGAGGGTCCACAGGCAGAGCTTGCGTGCCCTCCATGGAACCAGGGCATGCCACCCTCCCGGCACATCAATGTGGTCACCAACCAGGAAGCCCCATTGAGTTTCAGTGCCCAGAGTTTTTCATTTCATTTCTTAGACGTGATTGATGAAGTCCTCGCCATGTGACTGAACTCAATCTCCAGGGAAGGCAGGGGTCCAGCTGCCTCAAAATCCCAAACCTCTTGGGAGCCTGGCTGGCTCAGTTGGAAAAGCATGTGACTCTTGGTCTGGGGGGGGGGGTGAATTTGAGCCCCATGTTGGGTGTAGAGATTATTTACATAAATAAACGAACTTTTAAAAATCCCAAGCCTCTAATCACAAAGTTAGTCTTTCTGGTGACCAGCTTAGTGCCTGAAGCTATCTAGGGGCTTGCCATCAGTTACCTCATTAGCAAAAACTCTGTGCTGGGGGGTACCTGGGTGGCTCAGTCTGTTGAGCTCTTGATGTGGGCTCAGGTTATGATCTTGTGGTTCAGGAGTCCAAGCCCCGTGTCGGGCTCTGTGGAGCCTGCTTGGGATTCTGTCTCCTTCTCTCCCTGCCTCTCTCTCTCTCTCCTTCTCTCTGTCTCTCTCATAAATAAACAAACAAATGTTTTTTAGAAATTAAAAAAAAAAGCTCTGTGCCGGGAAGCTGGGACAAAAACCAAATTCTTCACTATACAGCAGACACTCGTTGGGTGGCCCAAGCTGAGCCAATGGACTCAACCCTGTTGCATTTACTGGAACTATTGGGAAAGCTATCATCTTTCCCCAGGACGATTGCTAAGCTAGTAGAAAGTACGCTTGGAGCTGCTGGTAGCCATCTGGCCACCCATGAGGGGACCATCTGCCTAAGGATTAAGACAGTCCAGAGGAAAACAGAGCTAGGAGACTGAGACCAAGTTCAAATGGACGTTTATAAGAGCCTCTGGCTTCAGCCATGCCCGAAGTCATCCCACCTCTGATTTTTCAATTCCGTGAACCAGTAAGCTCCTCCTCTTTTCGTGCTGAGACCTTGAGTTGGGGGTGGGGGGTGCTCTGTTACTGGTAGCTAAAAGCATCCTGAGTATCACATCCTCTGTTCCTGCGGAAGAAGTGCTTCTCCCTTTTATATGAATACTTTGGCTTAACGTGGGTCCTGGGTCCTACTGTTCTACCATCCCCCAAACCTCACTCCAATTACTATCCTTTCTACTGGATCCTCTCCCTTTAGACTTTCCATGTAATCAGGTCTCCCTCAGGACTCGGCTCTCCATATTCCTCCTCCTGTTTCTTCACCTTCACCTTCATTCCTCAACCCACCACCACCTGGCTTCTGCTTCTCCCACTTCCCTAAAATCCCTCTCACCGAAGTTGCTGAGCAGTCGCTAAGTTGCCGAGGGATAGAAGCAGAAAAATATTCACCTTCAGCCTAGAAGACTAACCTAAAGCCTGCAGAGTTCTGACAAGGATCAAATACGTGCTGGCTGCTATAGTCTTAAAGGGTCTCGTGACTGTCAGCACATCTCACCGATAGTTAATATTGAACCGAATGATAAGCACCAGAGAAATCTTGCGAAAGTGGTTTTACGAGTAGAAATTCGAAGAAAACATTTGTGATCTAATACTCCCTGCACACTCCCTCCCCCTTGAACACTAAGCATATAAACACCACCGTCATACAGCAAAAGTGAAGATCTTTCTGCCCATGGGTCTTGTCCCCGTGCTATAATAAAAGCACCTCTTTGCGTCAAAAACATCTCAAGAATTCTTTTGTGACCGTTTGTTCACGGCCACACGTCATTAGTTGTCAATGTTTTCTGTAGGAGACCATGTCAGGACCATGGATTCCTTTTTAATCGTTTGCCTGTGATGTGTCTGCCCAACTGCCCCCCCCCCCAACTTTGTTGTGTGGTTTCTCTCCCGAGAGTAAGAATGCCCAGCTTTTTTTCTTTTTTGGAGGAATGCCCTCAGGCCACTGGGGGCTTCACCTTGATAAATTGATGTCTCCACGAGTATCCCTTTGTCAAAAGCTGAGGAACGTGGGTATATGTCCGTTGTTTCTGGACAAATCTGAGGCATAACCTTCATCCAGAGCTCCCCTGCAGGATCAAGTTGAACTACTCTCTGCCTGAGGTCATACGTTTGCTTGGTTTCCTTTCCTTCCCTCTCCCGCTTCTCCCACTCTTACTGGTTTCTTCTGGTAGCACTTTTTGACTAAATCACTTGCACACAAATCCTCCTCTCAAGGTGTGCTTCTGGGAAACGTGACCTAAGACATCATCTTGGCGCTTTCTATTCCCGTGTTGCTGCCTACCTGTTAAGTGCGGCTTGTTTTCCAGAATTAGGTCCGGGGCCCTATTCTCTCTACCGATATTGCCTGCACACTCTCACTGATGTCCGTGGCTTCAACCACTCACTACTCACTTCTGATCGCCACCAAACTGCTTTATGCAGCTCACTGTAGCCCTATCTCTGCTGGACAGCTCCGCCTAGTTGTCCTTGACCGCTCCTGCATTAATACAGTCGTCATTACCTACATGTGGCTACTGTAATTAAAACTTAAATTCCATTCCCTAGTCACACTGGCCACATTTCAAGTGCTCAATAGCTACACACGGCTAATGGTTTCCACACTGGATAGTGTCGATACAGAACATCTGTCGTTGCAGAAAGTTTTATCGGACAACTGAGACACATTTCCAAACCTAACTCATCATCACTAGACCCTTGCCTTTCTGCATTCCTCAACTGTGCCTCTCTCCTAGAAACAGTGGGGAGAAACCTCAGAGACTGCAGACACTGGAAACTACAGAGGAAGTGTGTGTAAGGGTTTCAGGGAGGAGGGAGGAATTGACATCTTCCTCCGAACTGGGAAGATGCATGGACAAAGACAGCGATGAAGACCTTAGCCAAGGCCACCTGCGGGCTGATGTCAGCTTGGTTAGAGCAGAGGCAGAGCTGGGGGAGTACAGCTGGCTAGGCAGGAACTTGCCTTCTACAACGAATTTTTCCAACTCCATCTGGCAGCCTCAGCCTTGAATAAACATTCTTGTGTGAGTCAGGGGATTTATCCATCTCCAGTCTCTTGTGTTCCGGGATGAGTATATGATCCAAGCCAATCAGCTAAGGTCAGTTCTGGAAATGTGATTGCAAATCTCAGAAAAGAAGCATGCTGCTTCTACTTGAGTTGCTAAGCTATTAGGACTTAAGTTTGGAGCCAAAGAAAGCCATTTTACCACTGAGATAGGCCGGCCTGCGAGTGAGGCCAAGTGCATGGGGAAAGAAGAGCCTAGAAAAGAACCACAGGTTTCTCCTATCTTTTGGCTCTTTTATTCAACTGTCCCTGAACAAGCTAGAGCCGCTCTTTTCAATCGCTTCAGCCAAGATTCCCCTATTGCTTAGGTAGGCCAGTTGGAGCTGGGTCAGCGAGAGACCTGAGATGACTGATCTCATTGTGCTTATGATTTCAACGGCTCTCTATACCTTAATGATTCTCCATTTCTGTGTCTGGTCTTTATGTCTCTCCTGAGCTCCAGACTGTATGTCCACTGTATGTCCACCTGCCCCCCGCGACGTCCCACAAGCACGCCCAAAGTGATGTCTTTATTTCTGCCCTTCATCTTTACTTCTCTCTCAGATGGAGCCTCCTAGACCTCCAGTCTCTTTCCTCCGGGAAGCCAAGGTCGTAAGTTCAGGCTCCGCCTCTTCTCGGGGCCTCCACCAAGGTCACCCGCGTCTTCCCTCGCCGGGCTCCGCGGGGGCGGTGTCTGCGAACCCCGCAGCCGCAGGGCCAGACGCTCTAGGCTGCGGCGGGCCTTGGAAAGGGCCTCCTCATCTCGCTGGTTTCCGGTACCCGGTGGCTACTCTAGCCTGCACCAGGGCCTCGAAACTCTATCCCCTAAGGTGGCTTCTCGTGGTTGACGCCTCTTCCTTTGTCCCGACTTTCCTTCGAGAGGCCGCCTGGTGGCATCCACCCCCTGCCCATGACTGCTTTTGGGGTCCCTTTTAGGAGCAAGCGGAGAAGCCCCTCAGCTGTCCGAGGGTCACCCCCCTCTGAGCACTCGATGGGTTTGCACGGACTAGGAAGGTGGCGGAACTGAGCGTATAGGTGCCCTTCCCTCTCGCAGCTCTTCTCTATGGTCGCTTCCTTCGGTGACGGGAAAAGGGGTCCCGGCGCCTGCGCAGAAGCGGCCTGGGAGCTAGTCGCGGAGTGCGGGGGGAGGGGCAGGGAGCGGGAGCTGCCGCCGCCGCCGGAGCTAACCGCGGGGACCGAGATGCAGGTGGGACCGGAACCGGAACCCCCCCCTCTTCAAGTACCTCTTCCCTCGCCGCGACCCGGCCCCGGCGCCTGAGAGGAGCCCTGGGTGGGGGCGGGCGTGGGGGGTGGGGGCAGAGGCAGGAGGGGCGCTCGGCCCCGGAGAGTGCAGCAGACGGGGCTGGTCCCGAGGCGGCTGCGGCCCCGGGGAATGGGCGGGTCGAGGGTGTCCAGGGAGTAGGGTCGGGTCGGAGTGCATTGACCACCGGGCCCAGAGGGTCCGAGCCGGGAGCGGAGCCTGCACCCTCCACCACCCGCCCTTCGGGAAATTTCAGAACTGAGCCCAGAGGCAGGTGCACCGGGGGAATGTGTCTGAGGCTTGCTTGGCAGAAGAGAAACTGAGTCACTAGCTCAGGAGCCGCAGGGTCAGCGGGCCTGAAGGGGGCCGGGTCTGCCAGTGGTGCAGAGGGTTGGGCGGGCCTGTGTGAGCCGAGGTGGCCACTGCCTGGAGATCGCTCTCCCTGCTGCGTCTGCACCTCTTGGCTCGGTTCCCCTGTGCTCCATGACTCTTGCGTCTCCTGGCTTCTCGTTGGTTTGGAATTGTCCCTGTGGTTGGAGCCATCTGAATGTGTAGGATCTAGGCCAAGGAGGAAGGGGAGGGGTCGCTGGTTGTGGGTCTGAGCAGGAGTCTGAGGTTTGGGGAGACTTTCCTGAGCTGTCCTCCCCGCAGCCCTGGTGCCAGTCATCATCCAACGTAATATGGGGGAGGAACACTAACAAAGAGCCATGGGTTATAAATGCCAGGCCCAGCTCTGCCACTTGCTAGTTGTAAGAGCTTGGGAAGCCTCTTCCTTTCTCTGATTTCTCTCTTGGAAAAATTGGAACCCATAAAGATAGTAATAATGGGGCAGGCATTTATGGTGTGCTTGCTTTCTGCCAAGCCCTGACAGGTTCCGTTTGATTCTCCCCGCGAGTCTAGGAGTTAGGGATCATGAGCTCTGTTTTATAGATACACGCCCGCAGTTCCGAGAGGACATAGGATCTGTTCAAGATCACGCAGCTAATAGGTGGCCGAGCTGGGATTTCACCCCAGGTCCAACTCCACGTCCCACAGCCTTAACCACCAGGCTCACCAGCCTTTAGGGCACCCTCCCCAGTGAAAGAAGAGGAAGTGAGAAACCCTAGGGCCCCAGCTCCCTGTTATGTTTTATTTACTTTGTGGCCAAGAAAGACTTGCCCTGACCCAACCCACAGTCTTCCCCCGCCTGGTGCTGCCTGGTGCTGCTGCTTCTGGGCCCCAGGCTGAAGGCACAAAGAACTGGGCTGTGGCCATTCCAAGCCTCTGTCACACCGTGCTGGGGTGCTGGGCCCTGGGGTCCGCTTTCAGGACAGTTCTGGTTTCAGTCCATCATCCATTCCGCCTCTTGACTGAGCAGACTCCCTCCCCAGAGCTGGACCTCAGGACGCGCGAGGCAGGGTCTCTAAGCGCTGCAGACCTAGCTCCCTGAGAGCTGGGGCAGGGAGGGGCTGTGACAGGCTGGTCCAGCCAGTCCCTGGGGACGAGGACTATGCAGTGGGCAAAACCGTAGACTTGGAGTTCTGAGACTTCTCTGAGCTTCGGTTTCCTCACCTATTATCAAGGTTACTAAAGCCTGTTGCAGGGAAAGGTAAGAACACATGGGAAGCATGTGATAAACCTCGAAGGACCTGTTTTGGAGAAGGGAGGTGGTGTGAGTGGTAAAGACTCCTTTTTAGAGGCAGGTGCTTTGCGGCCGCGTGTCGCTCTTGGAACCAGAACCAGGGGGAGTGGGTTGGGAAGGCAGCGGGGCAGGTGCACCTCCCTCCCCCCCCCCACCCCCCCCCCCGGGGAGCCAGCTGAATGGGGTGTGTGGGGTGTGAGGCTCTGGGAAAGGGAAGGGAGGCGGTGTGGTGTGTTCCCCACTGCTTTCCGAGGAGTCCAGACCAGAGTGGGGAGTCCGCTCGGGGTGGGGCTCTGCCCCCAGTCCCACCTCAGCAGTGACTCGGTGTATGTGCCTCTCTTCCTTCTGCAGCTGCTGTCGCTCACCCCGTGTCTTCTGGCCGCTTCCCTCTTTGCTGCCCCTCCCCACAGGCTCCCCCTCTCCACCTCCTGGGGACCATCATGAATGGTGCCCCTTCCCCGGAGGACGGGGCCTCCCCCTCCCCTCCCCCTTTGCCACCACCCCCTCCCCCGAGTTGGCGGGAGTTCTGTGAGTCCCACGCCCGGGCTGCCGCCCTGGATTTTGCCCGCCGTTTTCGCCTCTACCTGGCCTCCCACCCCCAGTATGCAGGGCCCGGGGCTGAGGCTGCCTTCTCCCGCCGTTTTGCTGAGCTCTTCCTGCAGCATTTTGAAGCTGAGGTGGCCCGGGCCTCCGGCTCCCTCTCACCACCCATCCTGGCTCCCCTGAGTCCCGGTGTGGAGATCCCGCCACACGACCTGTCCCTTGAGAGCTGCAGGGTGGGTGGGCCCCTGGCTGTGCTGGGCCCTTCTCGATCATCTGAGGACCTGGCCGGCCCCCTCCCTTCCTCAGTCTCTTCCTCTTCTACGACCTCCTCGAAGCCGAAGCTAAAGAAACGCTTCTCTCTCCGCTCCGTGGGTCGCTCGGTCCGCGGTTCAGTCCGCGGCATCCTGCAGTGGCGGGGGACCGTTGACCCACCCTCCCCGGCTGGGCCCCTCGAGACCTCATCGGGCCCCCCAGTCCTGGGTGGAAACAGCAACTCCAACTCCTCTGGCGGGGCTGGGACCATTGGCAGGGGACTGGTTAGTGATGGAACATCCCCCGGGGACAGATGGACTCACCGATTTGAGAGGCTGAGACTCAGTCGGGGCGGGGGGGCCTTGAAGGATGGAGCAGGGATGGTGCAGAGGGAAGAGCTGCTGAGTTTCATGGGGGCCGAAGAGGCAGCCCCGGACCCAGCCGGAGTGGGCCGGGGAGGAGGGGCAGCTGGGCCTACCTCAGGGGGAGGAGGGCAGCCTCAGTGGCAGAAGTGTCGCTTACTGCTTCGAAGTGAAGGAGAAGGAGGAGGAGGAAGCCGTCTGGAGTTCTTTGTACCGCCCAAGGTGAGGCCTGAGGAGGGTGGGGAACCGAGGAGGGTGGGGAACCGCCGGGAGCGGGGCGATCGAGCCACCGGAGTGGGACAGCCCACACGCGTAGCCCTGCTCGCTTTGGTTTCTAAAGCTCCTGACTCTGGGGTAGCAGCTGTGGGCAGGACCGCAAAAGTAGTGCTGTGGTCCTTTGTCTGACTCCCTTAGGGCTTGGGAGGGAAGTGAAAGGGGGTCCCTGCACACCGAAAGTTTGGCTCTTGCTTTCTTTCCCAACTTAGGCGTCTCGGCCTCGACTCAGCATTCCCTGCTCTACCATCACGGACGTGCGGACAACCACAGCCCTGGAGATGCCTGACCGGGAGAACACGTTTGTGGTTAAGGTAGGGGCTCTGGGCTCCTGCCCCCTCGGGGAGCGCTTGTTCTGGGGAGAAAGCTAGGACAGCACACTGAAACAAGGAACTTGGTGACAGGAGGTGCCTGTATGTTGCCCAGGGCCTCGAGAGTGTGTCTGGGGCAGTAGCCCCTCCGGGAGGAGGAAAGGGGGGGAGGGTGTTCTTGCTGTCAGCAGGGGTGGCTAAGGGCCTCCGGACCTGGAAGTGGCCCGTGGGCCTCCTCTTGTCCCCATAGGTGGAAGGCCCCTCCGAGTACATCCTGGAGACAGTTGATGCTCTACATGTGAAGGCCTGGGTGTCTGACATCCAAGAATGCCTGAGCCCGGGGTGAGTGAGGAGCCTGACTGCTGTCACTGAGGGGACCCGGTGGGGGTGGGGAGCAGCCTTGGGGCTGTCACTGGTGAGTTGCCTCACAACACCATTTTCCCTGTCTCTGCAGACCCTGCCCCGCTACCAGTCCCCGCCCCATGACACTCCCCCTGGCCCCTGGGACCTCATTCCTTACGAGGGAGAATACAGACAGCCTGGAGCTGCCCTGCCTCAATCACTCAGAGAGCCTGCCCAGCCAGGATCTGCTGCTGGGACCCAGCGAGAGCAATGACCGCCTGTCGCAGGGTAAGGGCGGAGCCTTAGAGCGCCGTGAACTTCAGAACCCCACCGTGCCAGGCCCTCCCTCCCGACTCTACCGCGCACCCCAGTCCCACCCCTCAGCCGCCTCTTGTCACCCACCGACTGCCCGTCCCTTGTCCCCGTACGTGCCACACCGCAGTTTGCCACTTAGAACCGTCGCCATCGCCGCCTCGCACGAACCCCAGGCGAACTCCCGTCCAGCCTTCCGTGTCCGGCCTTTTCTCCTTTTCCGTAAGCCTTGTGCAGATGTCCACTCTGGCTGGACATAGTGGTTCCCTTCTCCGAGCTCCCGGAACACTTCGTACACATCTTTGTTTTGTTCTTACCGTGCATTTCTGTACACGTGTCAACGGCACGAGATCTTCTCTCGACTCTGTACTTCTTGGCCTGACTAAAGATGCACAGGCCCTACCCACACACAGGCACGCCCAAAGACATGCATCTGCCTGGCCCAGTTCACCTTTGTAGACTCCATTATACTGTCTCTCCTGCTCCTCTGTTCTGGGTGTAGGGTTCATGGTGCCTGGCTGTGATCACTGAGGAAACAAATGGATTAAAGAATGTTGGAGCTAGGATGGACCTTACGAGTCATTAGGTCCAATCTCCTCGTTTCCAGACCCCTCAGGCAGCTAAGACCAGGGAGGGGAAATGGCTTTTCTGAGGTCACCTGAGAGTCACTGACAAAGACGGGGGCCACGCCGGTCCGCTTCCTGCACCACTACACCTGTCTTCTGAGCGCTGACAACGTACGCCATTGCCGTAGGCTCAGGCCTGCCACCAGCAGACATTCAGCAATGCCCTGCTACCTCCCTGACCTTGTGCGAGGCTCTGGGGCAGGATAGGGGAGCCCGGAGATGCCTGAGACGAGCTTCTTGCCTTCCGTGGGCTCCCGGTCTAGTTGAGTTGACGGGCTCTCGCTCCCTCTGGAAAGCAGGACGCTAACACGGAGAGCCTGTACTTCGTGTTCTCTGAGCAGCACAGGCAGAGAGCTTCCCGGGAGCTCAGAGGAAGCGGAGAGTCGGGGAAGGTGGGATAGACAGGATACTACACAGAGGAGGTGAGAGGAAAGAACAGGGCTTGGAGGAGGAGGCAGAGGGCGAGAGCACAGCCCTGCAATGGGGGCGGGGGAGCCCGGGAGCCCTGGGCAAATCGGAGAGGATGCTCAGGCTAGCATAGAGAGCACAGGGACACGAGTTAACGTGAAGGTCAGGTCGCCTAGGTTGGGCAGATCGGTAGGAGGATCTCTGATGTCTCTGAGGGTTGGAGAGTTGGTCCTGAAGGCCGGAAAAGGACCCTATGTGATGCGAAAATATCCGAGGGATTCTTCGCGACGCCCACCTCCGCGACAGTCGCTGTCATTTCAGCTGTCGATTCAGAGAAACTAGAGGTGCGTTGGACTCCAGGCCCTCCGGACGGTCCGTCTGTGGTCCCTCAGCAGGGCCTGAGGCAGAAGTCGGGAGCCGGAGGGGGAGAACAGCAGCGGCCGCCGCCGACAGAAGGACCCGGCATTCCGGCCGGCCGACCGTGCCGGTGCGCGCAGGACAGACTGGCTGGTGGCCGACCAGTCCTGGCAAAGAGTAGTTTCTCGGCTTCTCAACCTGGCCCTCCTCCCTTGTTTTCCAGGGGCTTACGGGGGCCTCTCAGACCGCCCCTCGGCGTCCATCTCCCCCAGCTCCGCCTCCATCGCCGCCTCCCATTTTGACTCCATGGAACTGCTTCCCCCAGAGTTGCCCCCCCGTATCCCCATCGAAGAGGGACCCCCAGCAGGCACAGCCCATCCCCTCTCAGCTCCCTACCCACCCCTGGACACTCCGGAGACGGCCACAGGTACCAGAGGTGAGAATGTGTGTCTGCGTCCAGGCCCGGTTGCCCGCCCTCGGGAGACTCTCCTCTCGGGATCCTGAAGGATCTGACCCGGGGGAGGGAGGTGACGTGTGAGGGGAAAGCAAGGCTTTTCTTCTCCCAGGATGGGGGAGGCTTCCCTGACACCCCGGTTTCCCTCCCTCTCTCCTTCCTGAAGGATCATTCCTGTTCCAGGGGGAGTCAGAGGGAGGTGAAGGGGACCAGCCCCTCTCAGGGTATCCTTGGTTCCACGGGATGCTCTCTCGACTCAAGGCCGCCCAGCTAGTGCTGGCCGGAGGCACCGGCTCCCATGGCGTCTTCCTGGTACGTCAGAGTGAGACGAGACGGGGTGAATACGTCCTCACTTTCAACTTCCAGGGCAAGGCCAAGGTGAGTGAGGAAGAGTCCGTGCGGCACGCAGTGAGCCCGCGGGTGGAGCGGGGGAACGTGGCCGTGCAGGGGAGAGGGGCTCCCGCTTCACTCTGCTCATCCTGCCCTCAGCACCTGCGCCTGTCGCTGAACGAGGAGGGTCAGTGCCGGGTCCAGCACTTGTGGTTCCAGTCCATTTTCGATATGCTCGAGCATTTCCGAGTGCACCCCATCCCTCTGGAGTCTGGAGGCTCCAGTGACGTTGTTCTTGTCAGCTATGTCGTGTCCTCCCAGCGACAGCAGGGTGAGCAGAGCAGGTCTGCAGGGGAGGAGGTGCCCGTGCACCCAAGAAGCGAGGAGGTGTGTGTGCCAGCAAGACGGGGCGGGGGGCTGTGAGGAGGAGAGGCTTCGTTAGGGAGAGTAGGGCAGAGCAGGCTCCTGGGTGTTGGGCTCTTGGAGGGGAGGCAGGACACTGAGGACGTAGGGAGGCAGAGGTTCCTCACTGGAGCCGGGAGGAAGCAGAAGCTGGGCCGGTGCATCCCCATTCCATCAGACCCCTCTGTTCCATCATCTGTGTGTCTCTTGGATCGGTCCTCTCCAGTCTTGTCTCTGCCCTTTGTCACAATCTCACCTTGGGCCTGCCCTCCTGGGGGATGCTCGGTCTGATCCCCCCCCCCCTCCTCCCTCGATGTCTGACGTCCCTGTCTGATCTCTCCTTTTCCCCACCCCAACGTCCCATCTGTCCCCACGTTGCCCCTCCCCCTCCCCCAGGCCGGGAGCAGGCCGGGAGCCATGCAGGGGTGTGCGAGGGAGATCGATGCTACCCCGATGCCTCCTCCACCCTCATGCCCTTCGGAGCGAGTGACTGTGTGTAAGTGTGGTCCTCCTCTCACCGCCGCCCATGATCCATCTTCCATGGACGGGGGGGTTGCTCAGGAGACGGGATGTGGGGGAGATAGCACGTGGCTTCTGGGGGGATGAGTGCAGGGGAGGCCGCCGCAAGAGCTGGCCTCCCCTCCACAGTCTGTCTTCTTACCGTTCCTATCCAGAACCGAACACCTCCCATGACCCACCCCAGCCCCCTGAACCCCCTTCATGGACAGATCCCCCACATCCTGGGGCAGAAGAGGCGTCGGGGGCGCCAGAAGTGGCGGCAGCAGCAGCCGCAGCAGCCAAAGAGAGGCAAGAGAAAGAGAAAGCGGGCAGTGGAGGGGTCCAGGAAGAGCTGGTCCCCGTGGTTGAGCTGGTCCCCGTGGTTGAATTGGAAGAGGCCGTAGCGCCAGGCACGGAGACCCCGGGAGGCGCTGGATCTGGTGGGGACCCCGGGGCCACCCCAATGGTGCAGCTGCAGCAGTTACCACTAGGGGGCGATGGAGAAGAAGGGGGCCATCCCAGAGCCATTAATAACCAGTACTCCTTCGTGTGAGACACCCTACCCCGCTCTTTCTCCACTCTTCTTGCTCCCCAGCCCTTAGTTCATGAGATTGGGGCTGGGCAGGGATGTAGAGGAGCGGTAGGAATCCCCTCCCCACGTGCTTCCTGACCCTTGACGGCCAAGGGCATATATGTTGGTACAAGAAGAGGTTCAAGAGCCCTGTTAACTTCCCCGGTTCGTACACTACAGGTGCCCCATCCCCTGGGCAGGGGATTTGGGCTCCATTACCTCCCTGAGGGGCTCTTATGGTCAGCCCCACCCCTGGGGGCCTTTTCCCCATTAACCACCCCCCCAGCCCGAGGAAGGGTGAGGGGGAAGGGCTGTCCGTTATATTAAGGTGGTTGTTGTTGTTGTTTTAAACAAAATGGAGAAGCATAAATAAATAAAAGGGTTTATCTCAGTTCCGTCGTGATGGCTGTGGCCACTGTTTGCAGCGGGGGCTGGGGCAGGTGGGGCAGGAAAGCAGCCCACTCGGCGTTGCCCGCTCCAGAGCTGAGAGGCCAGAAGGCTGCGTCAGATCAAGTCCCTGTTGCCCTCCAGCCCTGTGCTTTCGGCCCATTGCTCCCCCGTGGGCGGTCCTGTTTGTTGAGCGGTAAGCGCAGAGCCCAATAGTGCTTCTCGGGGTTTGCGGCCAAGTTCTCTTAACGGGACCGGACAGTGAACAGCAGGATCGGCAACCTCCAAGGACCCTTCTTGCTCTAAGTTCTTCAGTTAAGGCTTCCCACCCGAGGGAGAAAGCAGGCAGAGGGAGATCGTGGGGGCGGGGTTGGGGCACAGTGGCCGTGTTGGGAGAGGTTGAATGTGGCAGCCACAGAGTCTGGCTGCAGAGGGGCCCAGGGCAGGCTGGCTGCTCCCCTTCTCGGGGCCAGGCTGGGAAGCTGGGGGGTAGATGACTCCTAGCTTTTCCTCTCCTTTGCTGTTTGGCCTAGGCCAGGTGTTAGCCTCTCCAGGCCTCAGGATCCTCACCTGTAAAATGGGCAGTTTCGTTTGGGTTGGAGCTGCTGATACGATTTGCTTGGCCTGGACAGTGTTTCCATTGGGATTTCACCTACAAGTTCAGATGACTGGCGTCTCCAGAAAATCAGAAGATCCACCCTCACGTGCTCCTCCGCTCTCTTTCCACATCTGCTCCATCCCTACTGGCCCACTTCACTCACGTGGCCTTCCCAGCCCCGTGGGCCGGAGTTTGCAACCCCTTTCACTCCTTGCAGTGCCCCCATTAAACCCAGGCTCTGCCCTCTGCCTCTGAGCTGCCATGGGTTTGCAGCCCTGTGGGTGGTGGGTGTCCACAAGGAGGGGCCGGGTTCCGAAGAATCCCGCCTGTTGGGCTTCGCCCTCTCCCCTCCTCACCTCCACCCAGCGCTGCCTCTCACCTTCCTTCCCCGGGGAAGCAGGGAGCCTACGTTCTCACGCCCCTCAGCCACCGTTCCCCCACCTCCAGGAGGCCCTACCCATGCTTATGACCTTGCTATTCTGGGCCTTGCGTCCTGTTGGGAGATGGACAGGAGACAGCTGGGCTCGCAGGCCACCCAGGCTGGGGGCTAGCTGGGGGAAGCCTGCTGGCTCTCCCAGTTTTGTCTAATCCCTGGGGCTCCCCCAAACCTTGGCCTCAGGAGACTGGGGATAGACTTGACCTTGCAAAGGAGGGGATGGTATGGACATCTGGGTGCTGTATTCTGGAAAGTGAGGTGGTGAGTGAAGGCTGTGGCGCCCCAGGGTAAGCAGGACATGATCCCCTCCTAATCTAGCAGCAACTGGTGCTATGAGGCTCCCCCTCCCCCTAAACCCCGCAAGCAAGCGTCAGGAACCTGCCTTCTGCAGTGGGTGGGGGAGGGGGACAAGGAGCACCCCGCACTCCAGGACCTGCATGTCTTGGCTGGAAGAGCCTCAGAGACTGTTTCCCTCTAGCCTTGCTATAAGGATGGTTGAGCTGAAGTTTGGGACCGGTCAGGGAGTGGCCAGGCTCTGTGTCCCTGTCCTTCAGAACCAGGCCTCTCCCATTAGCTTCAGCCCCCATAGGAGGGGAGGCACACCCACAACCGTGGGCTTGGAGACCCCAGCGGGAGGGATCCAAGAGAACCAGTGCCTTCCCGGTCCGCACCCCCAGGCTCCCTGACGGCCAGCCTTTTGCAGCTCTTGTCGTGTGGCTCTCCCTCTCTGGCTTCAGCTTTCCCTCTGGGAAGCTGGGGGAGGTAGGAGTCACCTTAAAGGGCCCGGCTGGCAGCAGTGTCCTGTAAAGCCTTCCTCCCTTCGGCCTCCTGCTCTCAACTCCCTCAAAGCTGCGATCCCTCCAGTCTTCCCCCCCCCCCCCTTCTCCATGTTTGGGCATTCCTGCTCCTTTAAGACTGTGCCCCTGTCACTTCTCCAGGTGGTGGCGGGGAGAAGCCAGAGAGCACCAAAAGGCTTGGCAGATGCTGAGCCTGATTCTGGCCTAAGAAGGTGGGTGCTGGGCCAGATGGAGGTGCCTGTGGATGTGACCCCACTGTCTGAGCCCCCATCCCCAGGTCACAGCTTAAGGGAGGGGTTTGTTAGAACCATGGAAAGGGGGACAGAAGGAGCACCGTGTCCTCAACTCACCCAGAAGGCTCCCCTCCCCGCCAAGTCCAGGCAGAGAGAAGGAGAAGTATGGGGGGCTAAATCCTTAAGTGCCACCCACCCCTGCTGGCCAGCCCGCTCCCCCAAAGTGAGGCTTCCCTTTCCTTTGCTCGCCGTCTCCTCTGTCATTGTCTGCTTAGGAACTTGAGTGCCAGGGAGGGAAGCAGCCTGGAGAACCCTTTCAGTGGCCTGGACTGCTGACTGTCCATCTTAGGAAGCCGGAGGCCTAGACGCAGGAAGGACTTGAGGCTCCTTCTTCCCTTCCCTGACCTTCCACTGCTACTCTCACTGAACCTCTCTCCTCTCTCCACCCTCCTTTCCTCCCCTGCCCACAGCCCAGGCTACCCTCTGCTCCTCCAGCAGCTGCCCTGGTAGCAACCAAAAGACGCCCCCATCCCGGAGCAGGGGTGGGGGTGGGGGGCTCAGAGCAGCTGCTTCTACGAGGAAGCTGACACCAAGGCCAGCCGCTCAGCAACAACTTGTGGCTTTGCACCCAGCCCTGGGCCCCCACCCACCTGGCTGCCGCATGCCAGCTCCCTGCTGTCCCTTTTCCCCATTGCTCCTCAGACTTCCCTCTGACCCGGGCAGCCCTGTCTCCGTTTCCCCAGCTCTGTTCTGTCCTTATTTCCCCTAGACCTGTCCCCATCGAGCTACCCCCTCCCCATTCCTTCCGTCTGGGACCTCTACCCTATCCAGCTTCCCAGCCCCCTTCCCTTGACACCCCTTCCTCCCTCATGCCTCTTCCTGTGGGATGTGCCCGGCACCTGAGCAGCTCTGATCCTCTCTCCCCTGGAGGAGATACTTCAGGGTCGGGGGGAGTGCAGACCACACATCATCTGGGGTCTGCCATGTGAGCCCCTTGAATTAAAGAATACAGTGGGGGATGAGGTGACCCTCATTCCATGACTGGGGGTGACTCCCGCCCCCAACCTGAAACATTTATCCCTCTCCCTCTGCCATCAGCACATTCTGTAGCCTCTTGGATTACCTGGCTGTCTGGGTATCCCATTTTCTTGGGTGGGGGGGGATTCCCTATCAGGGATGGGGGGGCCCCCGAAGGCTACATTCCCAGAGGCTGAGTTAGAGCAATGGGGAGGGGGGGTAGTTTGGGGGAGAGACAGGCAGTCCTGGCTTTGCTCACCAGGGCTTGGACACTAAATCCCTTGTTGATGGCTGCAGCAACCCCTCCCGAGGGTAGGGTTACCATCTTCTGCCCTGTCCCCTTGACCCTCTCCCCTCCCTACTTCCCCTTGTCCCTCTAGAACCATTTCCTCTGGCCCCCAAAAGGATGTTGTCCCCCTCTCCAGTCCCCTGAAGGTTGGAGTATCTGCAGACTGGGTGAGGAAGAAGGAGACTGTCACAATAGAAACAGGTTGAGAGTGGGTGGAACGGGATGGGGGTCGGGGAAAGAGAAGGGTGGAGGCCTGAGGGTAGAAGTGGGGAAGAACTGGGGGCATGAGTTTGGAACAGGAAGTTCGCTACAACCAAGGAAGTCCAGGCAATTGGGGGAGGGGTCAGCAGAAGACAGAAAGTGAAGTCTTTCCCTGCCCCCCCTTCCCTGGGGCTGGGGCCACCTTAGCTTCCCTCATGAGTGACATCTCAGGCTGCAGCCCCACTGTTCCCCCTCTGTCAGCAGAAATATCTCTCTTCTGACCCCTCCTGCCGGAGTCTTAGCCAGCCAATCCCTGATCTGGGCGGGGGGAGCCTGGCCCCCCCTACTCCCTCATAAGGACCAGCTGGGGGCTGGGGGGGTGGCCGGCTGCTGCAAGTGGGACGGGGGTCAGAGCTTCGTGGAGGGAAGAAAATCCTGGGGGGGGGGCAGGAGAGAAAAAACAAGAAACCCAGACAAACAGGCAGTTGGACGCACTGAGGAAGACCCCCAACGCGTGAGAACTCCCCAGAAGGAGCACACCGCCCCCTGGCCCCCAGGAAGGGAGCACAATGGAGGCTGCACACTCCAAGACCACAGAAGAATGTCTGGCCTATTTTGGGGTGAGCGAGACTACAGGCCTGACGCCGGACCAAGTGAAGCGGCACCTAGAGAAATACGGCCCCAATGGTAAGTGTCTCTTAGATGAAAGGCTGGTAACGCCCTCTTGCTCCCCCACAACACAGACATAGACACGCACTCACACTCTTAGACACACTGGAGTCTCTCCCTCCCGAGTACCTCAGGGAGGAGGTTGGCCATGGTCCGGTGACTGCAGGGGTTAAGAGGATACTGACAAAACAGGGTCCCTGAGGCTCAGAGTTTTGGGAGGTTTTCTGGGATGACCTTGGTGAACCTCAGATGCCCTTTTGGTGACCTGATTCTCTTACCTTAGCCACAGAATCCTGGGGGGGGGGCATTAGACTGAGCCCCAAATGAATGTGTCTTTTTCTTCTTTTCCCTGGGTAGAGCTCCCTGCTGAGGAAGGTAAGTTACTGGAATCTCTGGACTCTCTTAATGACACTCCTCCCCACACCCCTCACTCCCTTCTCCTCACCTTCTCCCGACTGACTCCTGGGGCAAATACCCTCCCCAAAGGCTAAATAAAGGCTGGCTGGGGGCAGGAGTTTCCAGGTACTTTCTCTGTGAGGCCTCCAGCCCTTGAACAACTAACCACAACTTTGGGGAGCCTGTTTCTGGACTCCTGGCGAGCTCCCTCAGTCCTTCTCTCAGTACCAAGCGGCTTGCCCATCACCCCCAGAACCTTCCTGCTTAGGCTGTGGAAATCAGGCCACTCTCAGCCCCTGGATCCCAGCCTGCACCTGGAGTCCCAGCCATTCATCCACCAGACCTTAACCGTGGGGGCCCCCTCCCCTGCCTCTTCTCCCAGGGAAGTCCCTGTGGGAGTTGGTGATAGAGCAGTTTGAAGACCTCCTGGTGCGGATCCTTCTCCTGGCCGCCTGCATTTCCTTCGTAAGTGTGGGAGGGCATCTGGGGCCGGCCGGGGTGTGGGTCGGGGATCTGGAGCATCCACGGGGCTGCGGGCGGAGTGGGGGGCTCCGGCCCCTCTGGTCCAAGCCCTCGGCATCCTGTTCCCCAAACCAGAGCCGAGGAGGGAATGGGGGGGGGCGTGCTGATGCGCATACGCCTCGGTCCTCCCCACACCCCACAGGCAGGTTTTATTTTAAGCTTTAAGGGTGTTCTCGGCCAAAACACTGAAGCTAAGCCACCCCCGCAGCTTCAAGGGCTTCGAGGGCTCGGGTTACCCCCCCCAAACGCTGGGCTCCCCGGCTCAGGGCTCAGACACGGCTGCGCTCAGGCCACCGCCGCTCCCGGCATGCCCCGGGGCGCACAGCCGCTCCACCAATCCCCGAGCCTCCTGGCCCCCCTGCCCCGCCCTCTCGGCGCCGATTGGTCAGGGCAAAGACTCCCTCCCAGAGGCGGGAAAGAGCTGCTGGTGTGAGGGTGCCCCCAGATGTGCCAGAAGGCCCAGCCGGACCCCTTATCTGTCTCCGGGCTTCGCTGCCGGCCGCTGTCCAGACTGGGACTCCTGGGGCCCCCCCTCCCCCCTTCACCCCGCTGGCCTGACCTTACTCGCCCTCGCCGGGCCCCTCCTAGCGGCAGGACCAACACCTGTCTGGCCCAGGAGCCCCCCTCGACACCGAGCACTCCAGCAGCCCATCTTTTAGAGTTTCTTCCTTAACATCTTAGTCCTGCTGGAAGACAAGACTGGGGGCCAAGATGTCTCCCCGTCCCCTGCTCTCCGTCATGGAGGCCCTGGAGGCCCCCCTGAGTACTAGCTGGCAGGGCCTCCCTTCTCCCTTCTCAGATTTGCTCCTTGACATTTGCCTGTAGCTGTTGCCCGGCAGTGGCAACAGCTGGGGTGGGGTGTGTACAGGAGGCCCCGTAACACTATCCCCCCTCCTGCTCCCTCATGAAATTGGAGCTTCCCTGCCTTGGGCTGTTGGGGAGGGCTGGCGGGGGGGGGGGGGGGCGGGGGGGGCAGCGTCTGCGAGGACCACAGGGTTTTCCCTGTGGAGTTTTGTCTCCCATTGGATGGATGTGGTTGTGGGGGGTCGCTGGCCTGGGTGTCCTGCGAGCTTTGTTTCCAGGCCAACAGCTCGGCCAGGGAAATCCGAAAGCATTCCCAGTTAAACCCCGAGCTGTACACGTCTACACCTGCACATTCCCGCTGCATAACAGCAGTGGCTGTGCCCCTGTGAGTCTGCACGTTGGAGCGCGTAGGACCTCAGACATGCGGGGCTGCGGTGCCCGCGTGATGCCCAGCCCTGTTGCCTCCTGCACACTTTCGCAGCCTCACTGCCTTTCTTTATGTGTTCGGGGGGGTATATCACCTGTTATTCTCCCTTCCCCTGCTCCCAGGTGCTGGCCTGGTTCGAGGAAGGTGAAGAAACCATCACTGCCTTTGTTGAACCCTTTGTCATCCTCTTGATCCTCATTGCCAATGCCATCGTGGGGGTTTGGCAGGTTAGCAGTGACCCCGCCTCAGTCCTTACATCCTGACACTAAACATGAAGCCATCCTCCCTCCCAGTCTCCTCCTCCTCCGTCACTTCCTCTGGGCTTGCCTTGTTCTCTGTTCCTAATGCCAGGTTTGGAAAGGGGATGGAGTGTGGGAAAGAGGGGGGGTGGGGTGGGGAGACTGGTGTTCCCACTGTCACTTGCTGGCTGGATAACCCAGGCAAGTTCCTTCACCTCTCTCAGCCTCAGTTTCCTCATCCATAAAGTGGGGTTAACAATCCTGTCCCTCAGAGTTGTGGTGAAATGTACCAGGATGAGTGTGAAGTAGCCAGCCCCGTGCCTGGCATATAGTAGCAGCTCAATAAATGTAGTTTGATTTTCCTTCTTACCTTACCACCCTCTACCTTTCCTGCCCCTTGCTTTCAGATTTTCTTTGATTCTCTTTTCTTCTCTCCTCTGAACATCCTTACCTGTTTTCAGCCATAAGTGACAGTTTCCTCGACACACACACCTACCTTCACGTGGTAGGTGTGTCTTACTTCCCTATGCCAGAAGTCAGGGCTGCATAACCTGCTCTTCCTCTGTCCTGTCCCTGTTTCTCCGAGGACTCTGGCCCCTGCCCCTAATCCTCCCCGGCCAGTCCCCTCCCCTTCTACAACCTTCCTCCCTCTGATGACCCTCCTCTCCTCCACCCTGTCCCTCCAGGAGCGTAATGCAGAGAATGCCATTGAGGCTCTGAAGGAATATGAACCCGAGATGGGGAAAGTCTACCGGGCTGACCGCAAGACAGTACAGAGGATCAAGGCTCGGGACATTGTCCCCGGGGACATTGTGGAGGTGGCTGGTGAGTGATGGGAGTGAGTGGTCCAGGAAGGGAGGCCTTGAGTTCAAGACAGGGAGGATGTGTATGTTGAGGGTGGGGGCCCCTGATTCTGGTGTCCGGGAGGTAGCCAGGATGGTGGAACCTTTGCCTCTCCTTCCCAGACTCCTCAGGAGGTCACCCCAGGGCACTGTGGCCACAGCACCCCTCCCCGTCAGAGTCTCAGCAGGAACAGCCAGTCCTGTCCCTGACACTCCAGGCGGACCCCTTGCTCCCCCTCCTCTCACCCAGCACTTGCAAGCAACAGGTGGAACCTAGTCCCTGCCAATGGCCCCGTCTCCACCCCCCTCCCGAAGCCTGGCTTCCCGCTCCTTCCACCCACCCCCAAGCTTGGTCAGCTTTAAATCTTGACCTCTCAGTGCCCTTGAGGCCTCTTGAAGGGGAAGGAGTGAGGGTAGAAGGGAGGAGGGGGGCCGAAGGCTCAAGCCCCCAACCATGTAAGGGAAACTCAGGGCCCAGCAGGGAGCACGGGACCTGGGAGGAGGGAGCTCAAGGAGGGGCCCCGCCTCTCCGGTGAGGGACACTTAATGCCTGACCAGGGAGGGGTGGGGGCCGGGTGGCTAAGATTACTGGGATTCTGCCCCCTTCAGCGGTTTTTATATTGGCCCCGCACAGGCCTTCCCACATCTCTAGGGCCCTGGCATAGGGGGATGGATCTAGGCCTCCTTCCTTCCACAAGACTCCCAAGTTGCCATCATGGGCAACCTGGGGAGAGGGAGGGAGGGCGGGCTGAAGACCCCGCTGCGCCATTACAGGGCCACCCTGCCACGGTGACAGTTTGGAGTCAGCGCCATGGACGTCTATAAATATCGCTGGGGCTTGGGTGACAGGGTGTCCCGCCCAACTCCGTGGCCACCTCCTCCCTCCTCCGTCAGCTTCCTCCGGCATAGGAGGAGGGACCCTAGAAACAGGGAAAGGGAAACGGCCCCGCGAACCCTGTCCCCAGTACCATCTGTGGGACCAGGCGGGATTAGCAGAGCCTCTGGGGGGTGATTAGCCTCCCCAGAGGCCCTGAAGTCCAGGGGGGCGTTACCCGCCTTGTCAGCCCACCCACGAGGTGGTTTCCCGTACTGACCCACCCCCGTGGATCTCCCGTGGCCTGCCCCCACGCTTGCTCGGCTTTCCCCAGCCCACCCCCTATTCCTTGTTTCCTGCAGACCTCCCCTGCTCTCCCATCATCTCCCCAGCTCACTCACCGAGGCTTCCTGCCTTCCCTCAGGTGCTCAGACCAGGGCCTGGCGGGTTTCTAACGTACGTGCGGTCGTGTGGCCTCCGCCAGGCCCTGCTGGACCTGCGCCCTCTGCCCCTGCGGCTCCTCCCTCTCTTCCTGCTTCTTCCCTTCTCCCCCTTCCCCCTTGTTCCAGCTTTTGTCCTGCTTGACACTGATTTTCTCAATTTCCATGTTTTCTCCCGTTTCTTGTTGTTCCCCTGTCCCATGATTCCATGGCATTCTCTCCCCCGGATGCGCATCCCTCAAATTTACCGTTTTCTTCAGTTCTTTTCTTGCCCTTCTCTCCTCACTTTTCTCCCTCTTGTTTCCCTCTCTGTTTTGCTGTCCCGTTACACAACTGGACCATTCCTAATTTTCCTTTTGGCCACTCGGTGCACGTTATCCAGCACGTGCTATGTGCCAGGCAGTGCCCAGGGCCCACTCAGGGCTCACAGCCCCAGGGGGAGAAAAGCGACAAGGGGGCAATTGGAATGAATGTTGAGGGGGGGTGCTTGCTAGGGCTTCAGCAACCCACACCAAGGGCCTGACACAAGCCCAGGGTGGGCACCCAGCCCTGGCGACCCGAAGGACGAGGTAAGGTAATCAGACGAAGATTGGGCTTTTCTTGGGAAGGAAGAAAACTCCTTCCTCAACTGACTTCACTCTTGTCTGCTCTTCCCACAGTGGGTGACAAAGTGCCTGCAGATATCCGGATCCTGTCCATCAAATCCACCACCCTCCGGGTTGACCAGTCCATCCTGACGGGTCCGGGGGCCTGGGTGGGAGGATGCTTCATGCAGGGGCGGGGGGGGGGGAGGATTTGATGAGGCGGGGAGCTGAGGGGACACACAGGGAGGAAATTCCGGGTGGATGACAGAGAACACCCAGCAACACAACCCACTCAGAGTGGCTCAGCTTTGTTCACTGTCGCAAGCCTGAAACAAGGGGTCATGGGAGAGGGCAGGATGTTTATGCTGATGGTCCACTCTCCAGATGGTCATTGACCCCGTCCTTCCTCATGGGCATTCAGACACCCAGAGAACTCTCCCGTTCCCTCAAAAGCCCCCAAGTGAGGAACCATAGATTCTAGGACATGACGGAGGGTCTGGATGGTTAAAACCACAGCTGCTTCTGTTTCTCCACTGGGAGAGGGAGGGTGAAGAGCCAGTGAGCTTTCCCTGTGGGCCAAAGAGGCAAGGATGGGCCGGCCCAGGGCAGCTCCCTGAGCCCCTGCCCAGTGGGGTGAGGGAGGCACGGTAGGGACGTCTCCTTCCCAAGAACGTGCTCTGTCGTTGACTGTGCACCTTCACATACGTCAGCTCGTTCGACGTTCGCCAAGACCCTGTTCCGAAGTCTATATATATGTTGCCTCCATTTTACAGAGGAACAGAGGTTAAGAGATCCCAGTTTATGCAGCTTGTAAGTGGTTAAGCTGGGACTCAGGTCAACTTTTACTCTAAGTGCGATGGATTTCCCATCGCTTTTTCCAGAGTTCAGACTTCCCCCAGAACTGCTGCTCGGTCCTTACCAGGCCCTGTCCTGCCAAGCAGGGCGGGAGTTAGGGGCGGGAAGGATGGGAGAAGGACATGATGTCATCTGAAAACCCCTTGGCTCCTTCTCCACAGGCGAGTCCGTATCTGTCATCAAGCACACAGACCCTGTTCCTGACCCCCGAGCTGTCAACCAGGATAAGAAGAACATGCTTTTCTCGGTGAGCCATGCAGGGCCAGCTGTCGTGTGCTCAAGCCAGAGGCCCCGCTGTGGGAGGGACATGGCGGCATGAGAAGAGATGAGGCCCGCAGTTCGGAGGATGCAGCGTGAGGGTCTCCTCTCGCCTGATTCCTCGCCTCTCATTCACCCTCTCAGGGTACCAACATCGCAGCTGGCAAGGCCTTAGGCATCGTGGCCACTACTGGTGTGAGCACCGAGATTGGGAAGATCCGTGACCAGATGGCTGCCACGGAACAGGACAAAACCCCTCTGCAGCAGAAGCTGGATGAGTTTGGGGAGCAGCTCTCCAAGGTCATCTCCCTCATCTGTGTGGCCGTCTGGCTCATCAACATCGGCCATTTCAACGATCCCGTCCACGGCGGCTCCTGGTTGCGGGGTGCCATCTACTACTTTAAGATTGCCGTGGCCCTGGCTGTGGCCGCAATCCCAGAAGGTATGGCAAGCTCTCTCTCTCCTCCCATCTGCTAATCTAATCTGCAAAGATCCCTTTTCCAAGTAGGGTAACGTTTACAGGTTCCAGGGATCGGGACCTGATTGCCTTGGGAGCTATTATTCAGCCTACCACACAAGGTCTCCCTCTCTCCCCTGTCACTGAGTCCTCACTCCTTCCTCTTCCTCCCCACAGGCCTTCCTGCGGTCATCACCACCTGCCTGGCCTTGGGCACCCGGCGGATGGCAAAGAAAAATGCCATCGTGAGGAGCCTGCCCTCCGTGGAGACTCTGGGCTGCACCTCCGTCATCTGTTCCGACAAGACGGGCACCCTCACCACCAACCAGATGTCTGTCTGCAAGGTCAGGGAAGGGGGGGCAGCTCTCTCTCCGAAGACTGCCTTTGGGATGAAATGAGCCCTTCAAAGATGGGGTTACCCCTTCCTCACTGGCAGCTTCTCATTCTGGCCGGGAAAACAAATGCTCAGAGGGCAGGTAGAGTGTGATCGGCCAGCTGCGAAAAAGGCTGAGAGAGACCCCTCTGCTCACCCCACCTGCTAGAATGGTCCTCCGTGGCCACACGAATCTTGAACAGCATTTCCTAAACCAGGGCTCTTAATCTTTTCTTTCTCTTTTCTCTTCTTTCTTTTCCTTTCTTTCTTTTTTCTTTATTTACTTTTGAGAAAGAGAGAGAGAGAGAGAGCATGAGCAGGGGAGGGGCGGTGGTGGGGGATAGAGAGAGGGAAAGAAAGAGAATCCCAAGCAGGCTCTGCACTGTCAGTGTTCACGAACCACGAGATCATGACCTGAGCCGAAACAAAGAATCTGACGCTTTATCGATTGAGCCACCCAGGCTCCCCGGGCTCTTACTTTTTTCTGTACCTCAGACTCTTTGGCAGTATGGACAACAGTTGAAATGTAGAAAAGAAAATACATAGGATTCTGTTTAAAAAAATGCATCGGGTTACAGGGAAACCGGTGATTGCAATACAGTTACCAAAACATTTTAAAAACAAATTTGTGATTTGGTCACACACAGGCTTTGGAACTAACGCATTAAGTAGCAGGAAGCCGCGATGAGCAGAGATGCTATTGTGAGGGTTCTGCAGCAATGCAGCGTGATAGGAAAGTATCTGTGATCACACTGGTGGCAAAGGCACGGCTGTTGCTAATACTGATGTGGTCCATTGCCTGCATTCATAATTGGAAGGAAATGCTCAATGTCAGAAAATAAGAGAGGTTTTTTGTTTTTTGTTTTTTGTTTTGCCATCAGAGTTCACAGACCTCTTGGCAGAGGGTTGGGGTCGGGGGTCTCATTCATGGACCCCAGGCAGAGAACCCCAGCTCTAAGGAGAGTTCCGGGGGCTGGCATATCCAGGAAGAATAAATTGTTCTGAGAATCGAGGGCCGTGTGGTCAGGCGAGGACAGCTGTACCCTTAGCTCCTTTGGGGACACCCACATGCTTGCTGGCACTTGAAAGCCTTGGAGAACGCTGACCGTCAAGAGGGTGGATTCCGCTTTCTTTAACCCAGAGTTTTGCAAACTTGACCACAGAACCGCTTTATCTCGGAACTCGTCTTTAGCCCCATCCTTTCCCCGCTGGCTATAGCTCAGAGCAGGCTTGCTCCTCTCTGGGACCTTCCAGAGCCCAGGCTTCAAAGCCAGACCGCAGGCTTCTGCAACTGGGCTCCTGTCCTGTTCCCTAAAAATGAATTGATTGCCCTCATTTGAAAGTCTGGAGATGGCACAGGAAAATAACCTGACTTTCTGGCTCTTCCTGCAAAACTGGAAGATCTGGCCACAAGCACCTTTTACGTGCAGGTCGCTTTTTATTAACTGATCTGAAGGAGCCTCCAGTGGTGGCCTGCAGAAACCAATGACTTATTTTGGGGCCACTAACGCTGAACCCGGAGAATGGTGGCAAGGGAGTACCAGGAGAGGGGAGGCAAGCAGCCAGGAGTCTCCCATTAGTCTGTGAGCATGGGACAGGCCACTGGCCTTCGGGGACGGTGACAGACCTCTGTGCGCCTGCCCTTCTCCCTGTAGATGTTTATTATCGACAAGGTGGACGGAAACATCTGTGTCCTGAACGAGTTCTCCATCACTGGTTCCACTTACGCTCCAGAAGGAGAGGTGTAAGTTCCCCCAAAGCTCTCCCCTTAGCTTCTCGCCACCCCCCAGACACACACCCTCCACTTCTCTCCCTGGGGCCCTGCCTCGAGTCTTGTCCTTCTTCTCGTCTCCTCTTCTGCCCCAACCTTGTTCTCTCTCCCACCTGACCTCCATGTCAGTCGCCGTGTCCCTGACTGTCCCTCGCCGCTTTCCCCACGTTCTCTCTGCATCTCAGTCCCTGTTCTTCTCTCCCTGTCTCTTTTCCTTCCTTCCTCCCTGCCCCGCTGCCAGCTTGAAGAATGATAAGCCAGTCCGCTCAGGGCAGTATGATGGGCTGGTGGAGTTGGCCACCATTTGTGCCCTCTGCAATGACTCCTCCTTGGACTTCAACGAGGTAACCTCTCCACGCCAGAGGCAGCCCCTCCACCCCCTTCCCACTGACTCAGGCCTCCTCAGCAGGCCGCAGGGGAAGGGCCTGCCTTGTCCCGAGTCCTGTCCTGGCCTGGGTGGAAGGGGGACGGCGGGCGCGAGAGGTGGGAGCGAGGGGCCGGGAGCGCAGGGCACCTACTTGCTCTTCCTCCTCTGTCCTCTCAGGCCAAAGGTGTTTACGAGAAGGTGGGTGAGGCAACAGAGACGGCGCTCACCACCCTGGTGGAGAAGATGAATGTGTTCAGCACAGACGTGAGGAGCCTCTCAAAAGTGGAGCGGGCCAACGCCTGCAACTCAGTGAGTCTGCGCGCTGCCTCCCGTGGGGTCCTCCTTCACCCCGGCTTGCACAGGCCAGGACCCAGGGAACCTCAGGACACAGAGGCCCCCGGTCCGGCCCGGCAGGGCCTTGTGCCCCATGCCGGGACCCCAGTCAGCACAAGCAGACGGCCTCTCCACAGCTTTCCTTGGCCAGGCTGGCTCTGGGTGGAACCTCCTGCCCCTGGACTTTCCACCGCCAACTGCAGCGCCCCTGGATGGCACTTCCTCCTGCGTGTCCCTAGGTGTAAGGGACGGAGCTGGGCACACAAAGCACCAGCCCTCCATCGCGGTGCTTCCCCTTGTCCAGATGAACAAACTCCATTCTATGGATTAATATTTACTTAATGTGTATATCAAGTTCCTCTTCTATATTATGTTTTCAGCATCGCTCATTCCTTTTTTTTTAAATGTTTATTTTTGAGAGAGAAAAATTATTTTTGAGAGAAATATTTTTTTTTATTTTTTTTAAACGTTTATTTTTGAGAGACACAGAGAGAGAGAGACAGAGAGCATGAGCAGGGGAGGGGCAGAGAGAGAGGGAGACATAGAATCCAAAGCAGGCTCCAGGCTCCGAGCTATCAGCCCAGAGCCCGACGCAGGGCTCGAACCCACGGACTGTGAGATCATGACCTGAGCCGAAGTCGGACGCCCAACTGAAAGAGCCACCCAGGCACCCCTTGAAAGAAATTTTTTTAAAATGTTTATTTATTTTTGCATGTGTGCGCAAGCAGGGGAGGGGCAGAGAGAGAGGGGACAGAGCATCTGAAGTGCGCTCTGCACTGACAGCAGAGAGCCTGACGCAGGGGCTCAAACTCACGACCGGTGACATCGAACCTGAGCCAAAGTCGGACATTTAACCGACCGAGCCACCCAGGCGCCCCTCACTCATTCTTTTTTTCTGTTTTTTGTATATGTAAAATGCTCATTGCTGCTTTAATATAAGCATCAGCTTCTCTCTTATTTATTGTTACTGTCATTCCTGGTTTACTCTGAAGTGTCTATGATGCATCTGGTGAAAAAAGGCTCTCACTGATTTCGTGGAGTGCTTATTACAGCGTGCCAGGCTACTGGGTCTGCGTCGTCCGATGACACGTCTCTAGGAGCCCACGTGTAGTCATTTCCATTTGAATTAGTTAAGATTAAATAAAAGTAAAAACCCAGTTCTTCCCCTGCACTAGCCACGTTTTCCATGCCCAATAACCGTGCTCAACTGTGCCATGTTGGACGGGTCAGATTACAGAACATTCCCGTCATCACGGAAAGTTCTACCAGATAGTGCCATATTGTGCCCTCCTGTTTCTGCTGGGCTTTAAACTGGATGCCGTAAGAAGGTGGCCCCAGCAACCTTGGAATTCTCTCCATTTGTGCCGTAGGTACCAGACTGAGCTTCAGTCTGAGACAGCCTGGGAGCTGCTCTGACCTCCGGATCCTTTTTGACTGTGTTTTAAGGGGTCTGGGACTCTGCCCTTCAGGCACAACATCATCGTTCTGATTCCACCAGCCTCACGTCTGGCCTCTTCCTGTCTGTCTCCTCTCTCCCAGGTGATCCGCCAGCTAATGAAGAAGGAATTTACCCTGGAGTTCTCCCGAGACCGGAAGTCCATGTCTGTCTATTGCTCCCCGGCCAAATCCCGGGCTGCCGTGGGCAACAAGATGTTTGTCAAGGTCAGAAATCAGAATGTGCCTCGGTCCTCCTCTTCTTCCGAATCCCGAGGCCCTCTCCTATCCCTGCCCCCTGTCACTGTGCCCTGGAAGAAAGACAGTAGTCTCTGAGAGCCATTCTGGTCTCCTAGGGTGCCCCTGAGGGGGTCATCGACCGCTGTAACTACGTGCGAGTTGGCACCACCCGCGTGCCGATTACAGGGCCGGTGAAGGACAAGATCCTGTCCGTGATCAAGGAGTGGGGCACCGGCCGGGATACCCTGCGCTGCCTGGCCCTGGCCACCCGGGACACCCCCCCGAAGCGAGAGGAGATGATCCTGGATGACTCTGCCAGGTTCATGGAGTACGAGGTGAGCAGACGAAGCCTCCCGTCACCCCAGAGTCATCCGCCTCACCCCTGCACCGCCCCGGTCCTTTCCTACTTCGCACGGGCCCTAGAATCACAGGACAGGACCTAGAATCTGAAAGAACCTTAGGAATCCCCTAGTCCAGTACTACTTTGCTTGTGATCATGGATCCGTGTGAAGTGAGGCGTGGCGCTTGCAGCCAGAACAGAGAGCCACTCGGTCACCGGGCATTCTCGGTTCTGCCGATGTGTCTCCAGAGTGAGGTATTCCTGATTCGAGAAGCAGGGCATAGACCTGAATTCTGGCGCAAGCGCCTTATCTTGCAGTGGACTGGCTCTCTCAATAGCACCAAAGTCCACTCCCTTCGTTTTCCAGACGGGACCCCTTGGCCCGGCAGGTAGCGTGGATTTGCTCAAAGCTGTAGACTGAGTGAGTGGCCCTCCTGAGGGCAGAAGCCACTGTCCTCTCAGCTCGAGTTCTTGCCCTGAAATGCACGCGGTCTGCCAGCGACGACGGGCTTGGCGGCGTCAGGCCTGCAGGCACACGTGTGAACAGGGAGGATCTCTTGCCCCTGGGCTTCTGAGGCCCCCCTGGGATTTACACACCGGGCCCAGGGTCAGCTTTCTCCCCATTTCCCCCTGAGCTTCCTCCCCGGCTCATTTTCCGAGTCCTTCCCCAACCCCGTCGCTCTCTGCTGTCTCCCCAGACGGACCTGACATTTGTCGGCGTGGTGGGCATGCTGGACCCACCCCGCAAGGAGGTCACGGGCTCTATTCAGCTGTGCCGGGATGCCGGAATCCGAGTCATCATGATCACCGGGGACAACAAGGGCACAGCCATTGCCATCTGCCGACGAATCGGCATCTTTGGGGAGAACGAGGAGGTGGCCGACCGAGCCTACACCGGCCGGGAGTTTGACGACCTGCCCCTGGCGGAACAGCGGGAGGCCTGCCGTCGCGCCTGCTGCTTCGCCCGTGTGGAGCCTTCCCATAAGTCGAAGATCGTGGAGTATCTGCAGTCCTACGATGAGATCACGGCCATGGTGAGGGCACGGCAGGGCTGCGCGGCGGGGCCCACGTGCATGGGCGACGAGCAGTCTGCACAGAGTCCCCTGAGATGATGGTCTCGAGAGCCGGGGGCCCCGGGGGACTAAGCGGGGGCCCTGGCCAGATGCACAGGGGAGGGTCTACCCCGGAGGAGGGGTGTGTGCCAGGCTTCACGTCCCACCTTCGCGTTCTCCCCTCAGACAGGTGATGGTGTCAACGATGCCCCTGCCCTGAAGAAGGCCGAGATCGGCATCGCCATGGGATCCGGCACCGCCGTGGCCAAGACCGCTTCCGAGATGGTGCTGGCCGACGACAACTTCTCCACCATCGTGGCTGCGGTGGAGGAGGGCCGCGCCATCTACAACAACATGAAGCAGTTCATCCGCTACCTCATCTCCTCCAACGTGGGCGAGGTGGTCTGGTGAGCGGCCAGGGAGGGCACTGCGGAGGAACCCAGGGCCGGGTGGGGGTGGGGGGCGACCCCAGGTCCGGAGGCAGGATGGACGTGTGACCCCCCTCCTTCTGGCAGCATCTTCCTGACCGCCGCCTTAGGACTGCCTGAGGCCCTGATCCCTGTGCAGCTGCTGTGGGTGAACTTGGTGACTGACGGGCTCCCGGCCACAGCCCTGGGCTTCAACCCACCAGACCTGGACATCATGGACCGGCCTCCCCGGAGCCCCAAGGAGCCCCTCATCAGTGGCTGGCTCTTCTTCCGCTACATGGCAATCGGGGGTGAGCAGGACGGGACCCCACAATCCTTCCCAACCCTCCGGGACACCTGCTCCCCGATGCAGCCAACCTGAGGGGCCCTCTTCCTCAACCAGCTGTTCATGGCCAGGAGCCCTCCTGACGCCTCCCCTCTCCCGTCTCTATCACAGGCTACGTGGGTGCGGCCACTGTGGGAGCGGCTGCCTGGTGGTTCCTGTATGCAGATGACGGGCCTCACGTCACTTACAGCCAGCTGGTAGGGAGGACAGAGGCGGGAGGAGGGTGAGGAGCAAGAGGGTGGCGTGGAGGCTTCTGTGGGATCCCAGCTCCTCAATCCTCCCCCTGCAGACTCACTTCATGCAGTGCAACGAGGAAAACCCCGACTTTGAAGGCCTGGACTGCGAGGTCTTTGAGGCCCCCCAGCCCATGACCATGGCCTTATCCGTGCTGGTTACCATTGAAATGTGCAACGCTCTCAACAGGTGGGGCCTGCCCGCCCACCCCTGCCGCCTCCCACAGGCCACCGTGTCCTCCCTGTCCTCTCTCTGCTCACCACTGCTTTCTTCTGCCCCCCTCTGCCTCCACCCGGCCTCCGCCTCACAGCCTGTCTGAGAACCAGTCCCTTCTGCGGATGCCGCCCTGGGTGAACATCTGGCTGCTGGGCTCCATCTGCCTGTCCATGTCCCTGCACTTCCTCATCCTCTATGTCGACCCTCTGCCGGTGAGTCTCCTCCGCCAGGGACCTTGCTCTGCCCCTCAGGGAGCCTTCGTAGGCTGGGGCACTGACGGAGGAGGGCGTCAGGCCCGGGTGGTTCCTCCCGGGGCTCTGGGCTGTCCCCTCCCTCCCGAGGGCAGCGCCGGTCCTCACCACCCCCGCCTGCCCCTCCCCCGCCCCCTCCAGATGATCTTCAAGCTCCGGGCCCTGGACTGCACCCAGTGGCTCATGGTCCTCAAGATCTCATTTCCAGTCATCCTGCTCGATGAGCTCCTCAAGTTCATTGCTCGGAACTACCTAGAGGGTAAGCCACGCCCCCCGCCTCGGCACCCTGTTCGCCCCTGGCCCCCACACGGCCCCTCCCTCTGCGCTGCAAAGGCGCCTGCCCCCCCCCCCCTTCTCGGCTGGGTGCTCTGGCCCCTTCCCCGGGCCCCCACTCCCCTGCACCTGTGCAGGCACCCGCAGCCCCCTTAGCCCTCTTGGCCCCCCGCGCCCGCCCCCGCCCTCCGTAACCGTCTCTCTGTCCTCTCTGGCCATAGGATAACCCGTTTCCCCCTCCTCCATCTCTTTGAACCGTGTCACAGGTATCGCCCCCCTCTCGCCCTCGCCCCTAGCTGCTGTGCCCCCCGCGCGTCCCCCTCTCCCCCTCGGTGGCGCCTGAGGTCACTTGCGCTCGCTGCTCCACCTGGAGCCCCTGCTGCCACTGCCGCTGCCACGCTTCCGGGGCCGGGCGGGCTGCTGCCCTCACCGTGAGGTCGGCGGCGCCCCGCCTCGGGCAGCACGGTGCGTGCTGGGCTGCGCTGCGCTGCGCTGCGCGCTGAGCTGTCTGCCCGGGCTACAGTGCTGGGGAGGAGGGGGCTCTGGGACACAGGTGAGTCCAGGGGGCTGGGGAGACCCTCCAGGTGAGTGTGCCAGGGGCCGGGGGCCACAGAGCCCGGGAGGGACTTTTCCCCTCCTCTCCCACCCCCTGCCTCATCCTTCCCTTTCTCCTTCCAGATCCAGAAGATGAAAGAAGGAAGTAATCAGTCCTTTTTGCCCCTTCTTCCCCGCCCTGATAGTGACGCATCTTCAGGCAGAGCTGTGGCACAGACTCCCACGTGCCCTCCCCGTCCCCCCACCCCCAACGTTTTTCTGTTTATAAACACCATGGTCCCTTTCACTTTTCCAACCCCCTCAACACCCCACCTTCCCTCCCTCCTGCTCTTGGAAAACCTCCCCTCCCCGACCCCACGGGGCTTGCAGGGACAAGGCGACGGACTGAGCTGAGCTGCTTATTTATTGAAAATAAATGACAGAAAAGTCTGGCCTTGCCTCTGTGCACATCTTGGGGCCTGGGTTGGGCCCCTGGGGACAAGCATCTTAGTGTCATGCGGTCCAGAGAGCAGCTGCCCGTCCCGGGGTGCACGGGTGGAGGGACCCGCGGCCACGCGCCAGAGGCCCCCAGCTGCCGCTCACAGCTCGGCTGTGCGTCGGGGAAGCGATGTGGCTATTACTCTGGCTCAGGAGACAGCGGCAGGAGGACCAGGACCCAGGAGGCGGCATGGCGGCCAGGAGGCCGCGGGGCTAAGCCTGCACCTTTGGTTCCCGGAGGGGGCTGGGACTCCCACCCAGGTGTCATCCTTGGGGGCAGGAGGCCAGCCACCCCTGGGAGGAGGCGCTAGAGACACAGGGAAGCGGCGGCCCCGGCACCTCAACCCTAGGCTTGGAGAGGATGAAGACACTATCCCGAGACCCCCAAAGCCCAGGCCTCTTGGCTCAGGAGTGGGGAAAGGCAGTCTCCCCCGGGGTGGGTGGGTGCTAGCCCCTCAGGTGTCCTTGATGTCCCTGATGTCCCTGAGGGGCGCCTCATCCACGATGCTGCGCACTTGCTCCAGACTCTCGGCCTGGCGGATCCGTTCTAGGCGCACCTGTGGGGTCCGGCGAGGCAGGAGAAGGGTGCTTGGCGGGGAAACGTAGCCCCCGCCCCACCTGCCAGCCCTCCAAGGGACGAGGGCCCGGGACCAGTATACCCAGGCGCCCCATCTTCCCAACCCACAGTGAAAGTGGGTCCAAGGGAAGAAATGGGTCCTGACAGAGTGGCCTGATGCAGCGCGGGCCGGGCAGGTGGGGCTGACATAATACGCCACACGCGGCATGCCAGGCTCTGGGCCAAGGACTCCACGTGTCCAAAGACAGACGCGCACGGCCTTCAATTTCTTTTGAGCAATAACTCAGAGGAGAGGAGGACGCCGGCCTCGGGAAGAGGAAGGGAACTCCCCTAATTGGAAGGCTGTCCTCGCAGGATCTAGAACAAGCCACCTGGATCATGCCAGCCTGATGGGAAGGGGACACACTGTACCTGCAGGGCCTGGGACAGTCGTACAAAATCCCTCTGCACCTGTTCACTGGTCTCCAGCTCAGCCTGCAGCCGCAGCACCTTGGCCCTCTGTTCTGAGAGGAGGTCCGTGAGCTGGGCCTGGGGGGACAGGACGCAGAGCTGGGGCTGGCACCAGATGGGACGGCGTGCGGCCAAGGAAACAAGATGTCTGGACAGGGGTGCCCCTTCCACACCGTCCCCGACCCTGACCTCTTCTGTGAGGCCGGAGCCCGGTGGCTACCTCGGGGCCTTCCTGCCACCCGGCCTAAAGGCGACAGAAAGGGCGGGAGAGGCCGGTGGGGGTCTCCGCGCTGCCGCCCCTCCCGCCGTCATGGAGTCTGGCTCCGGAGTCCAGCCTCACCTTGCTCTGTTCCTGCTGGATCCGCTCCATCTCCGTCCTCAGGCTGCACAGGGAGGCTGGGAAGTCAGGCAGGGGCCGGACGTCAGACCCGCACCCTCCCTGCCCTGCCCTCCCCCCCGCCCGGCCAGGCTCCAGCCCATACTCACCCTCCATCACCTCTGCGTGGAAAGGAAAAAAGAGAGGTCAAGGCTTGTTCTTACGCGGTCTCCTCTGTCTCCCCAACTGGTGCCCGGGTGCTCCCCTGTGGGGAGGTCAGCCTCCCCGGGGGGGCGAGGCCGGGGCGGCTCCCCTCCTCCGCCCTCACCTGTCTCCTCCCGCTGCACCCTCAGCTGCCCCTCCAGGCTGGCCCTGGCCGCAGTCTCCTCCTCCAGCGCCTCCCGGAGCGTCACGATCTCAATCCGGAGGCGCTCAGCCTCGTGCTCCCGGGCCTGCTGCTGGGCCCGCGCCTCCTGCCTCGTGTGGTGCACCAGCTGCTGCAGCTCCTGCAAGGGAGGCCGGTCACCTGCCCGGCGGGCCGGAGGCCACAGGGGCCAGCAGCCCGACGGGGACGGGGCGGGGAAGGGGACAAAGGAACGGAGGGAGGGAACTGAAAAGGGGAAAGGACCCCCGTGGCCGCTCCCAAGGAGAGTGGACGGACAGAGCCGGCAGTGAACACGTTACAGCGGCCACACCGCCAGGGCTGGAGGGACCCACCGGCGCGGCGCTGAGGGCAGAAAGTTCCCGAAAATCGCCTAGAGCGGACACCATTTTGTAATGCGCAGAAAACAAAAGTTAGCACTGCGCTATTTGGACAGATGCGCACGTAGAACAACAAAAATGATACCAAAAGAGAGCAAGAGAACGACAGGGGATCCACCAGGACCTCAGAGACACTGAGAGTCCCCCACAGTCCCATGGGGACACCCAGTTGTAGGATTACCCTTAGTTCAAATTTTTTTTTTTTTAACGTTTATTTATTTTTGGGACAGAGAGAGACAGAGCATGAACGGGGGAGGGGCAGAGAGAGAGGGAGACACAGAATCGGAAACAGGCTCCAGGCTCTGAGCCATCAGCCCAGAGCCTGACGCGGGGCTCGAACTCACGGACCGCGAGATCGTGACCTGGCTGAAGTCGGACGCTTAACCGACTGCGCCACCCAGGCGCCCCAAGATTACCCTTAGTTCAATCAAAGGTCAGGACGGCAGAAACAGAACCCAGGGGTTTACGGGGGCGCACGGAAGGAGACAGAGGCCGTAGCTCTCAGGGTGGGCAAGGGTTCCGGGTGACCTTCAGGTTCCTAATGAACTCGGTCCACAGAGCCACGCACAGGTCAACGAACACAGCTTGGTAATAAACCAAGATGACGATGAATTCAGTTTTGTGGCTCTCACTTCAAAATAACAAACCAGGGGCGCCTGGGTGGCTCAGCCGGTTAAGCGTCCAATTCAGCTCAGGTCGTGATCTCACGGTTCGTGAGTTCGAGCCCCACATCGGGCTCTGTGCTGACAGCTCAGAGCCTGGAGCCTGCTTCAGGTTCTGTGTCTCCCTCTCTCTCTGCTCTCCCCCACTCTCGCTCTGTCTCTCTCTCTCTCTCAAAAATAAACATTAAAAAATTAAAAAAAAAAAAACAACAACAACAGTCAAATCACTGCCTCCTTCACGTCAAGCGCTCTGCAAACTCATCTTCTCTTTACACCGAGGCTGGGAAGGGGGGATGGTCCCAGGCCAATGCTCTGCTATGCGTGGAGGATAAGGGCCAGCAGGGTGGCCCCGGGCTGTCAGCACCCACACTCCCCTTACCGGCACCAAGCTGGGCAGTGACTCCTCGTGACCCTCATCCTGCTCCAGGCCCCGGGGGGCTGAAGACAGCGGCTGCTCGGCCCGGAGTCCTTGGTTTTCCTCAGTCAACCGCTTTACCTCGTGGCTCAGGCACTTGTGTGATGTGGCCAGCTCTGCCTGGGGATGCATAGTCAGTAGGAGGGGATGAGGGGGACAGGGTGTCGCCAGAGCCCCGTGAGGCCAAACCCTGACCCCTCCTCCTGACACCCTCCGCCGCTGAGAAAGGAAGAAGCACCCTTTATTAAGTGCCTTTGACCCCCAAGCTTCTTATACACTCTTCTTTTAATTTTTTATTTTGAGAGAGCGTGAATGGGAAGGGGCAGAGAGAGACAGAGAGACAGGCAGACAGAATCCCAAGCAGACTCCGCGCCATCAGCACAGAGCCCGATGTGGGGCTCGAACTCACAAACCGTGAGATCATGGCCAGAGCCGAAATCAAGAGTCAGATGCTCAACCGACCGAGCCACCCAGGCATCCCCTTTATACACCTGCCTCGGTGGCTTGGAGGTCACAAGTGGCGGGCCACCTCGAGTGTTTTATTTGGTCCGTACTTTTTTTTGGTTGTTTTTAGCTTCAATTAAGTGCCAACTTTAGGGGCATCTGGGTGGCTCACTCGGCTAAGTGTCTGACTTCAGCTCGGGTCATGATCTTGCGGCTCATGGGTTCGAGCCCCCTGTCAAGCTCTGTGCTGACAGCTTGGAGCCTGGAGCCTGCTTCGGATTCTGTGTCTCCCTGTATCTCTGCCCTTCCCCCACTTGCGCATGCACGCGCATGCGCTCTCTCTCTCAAAAACAAACGTTAAAAAAATTTTTTTTAAATTAGTTGTCAACTTTAAAAGTCAGGAGACAGCACGCAAATACCCAGGCTTCTGGCTTCTCTGGACAAATCAGAAAACCTGGCAGCATCGAGCCCGCATTCCCACGTGGCTCCGGTCACAGAGCCGAGGGGCAGCGGCGCCCTTTGCGGTCCTCTCGGCTCGGCCACAGCGCGCCTTCCTGTCTACACCTGGCCCGGAGAATCACGTACGTTTCCCGGCTGGACTCGGGGAGTATCCGGTTCTGCAAGCCTTGCTTTTAAGCCGCACGACTGTGCACGCCAGGTCCCACCATCTCGATTTCAAGGAGCCGAGGCAGAGGCTCCAAGCTTGTGGGGTCAGCTCAGGATCGCCGAGCTGGTGCGTGGGGGGCCCCGTGCGAACGCAGAACCCTTGCTCTGACCGCAGCGCCCGGTGCCCTGGAAACCCTTCGCGCGCCCGACCGACACCAACTCCAGGGCACAGCCTGAGCCGCCGGGGGGCGGGGCAGGACAGGTGTCTTGACCTTTCCACGTGCCCCTCTCGGCCAATCCCCGTCACACTCCTCTCCCTCGTGCCCGGCCCCCAGCCCTCACCATCTGCAGCTGAACCCGCTCCTGGGCCTGGCTCACGGTCCCCTGCAGGGTCCGCAGCAGCTGCTCTGAGTTCTGGACCTGGGCCAGGAGCACTTGCATCTGTGGGTGGAAGGAGGTGAGGGTGAGGTCGGGGCCAGGAGGCAGGCCGCCGCCGGGGGCCCTGCTGGGGCTGCGGCGGAGCGGGACCCACCTGCTTGGCGCAGTCCTCGTTGCTCCGTCTCAGGCCCTCCTGCAGCTCGTCCCGCTCTCGGCTGATGCTCTCCAGGTCCTTCTGCAGCTGCCGGCCCTGCCACGGATGCCGGCCTCGGTCTCAGCCTCCGAGCGGAGGCCTGCCCTCCTCACCATGCCCCTCGGGCCTGCCTTCTACATCTCGGGGTGGGAGGGGGGCATCTCTCAACCGGTCACCCTGCCTCTGTTGCCTGAGCCCCAGTTCGAGCTCCAGGGGTGGACACAGGGGGTGCCCGGGGAGCATCCGGGGAAGGGGGAGGTGGATGCGAGCGCGTGGGCAGGCCGCTCCGCCCCCTCCACTCACCTCCATTTGCAGCTGCTCCCACTGGTTGTCCGGGACGAGCTGGTAACCAGGAGGGGGCAGGTAGATGCCCTCGGGGACCAGGGTGCCCGTGGACACCAGAGAGGCGGTCTCTTCCTGCTCGGGGCTCAGGCCCTGGCGGCTGCGGGGCAGGGACGTGCTGCCGGCCCCGCCACCGAGGGAGAAGGAAGAGATGGAAGCGCTATCGTCACAGTTGTGGGCGAAGGCTTCGGCCGCCGCACCCCCGTCTCCGCTCAGCTCCTCGAGAGGCTCCAGCGGGGGCGATGGGTCCCGGGACAGGGGCAGCAACTCCGTGGAGCCGTGTAAGGAAGGGGGAGGCCGGGGCCGTCTCTAGGGGAAGGGGCAGGGAAGAGGCTGGGGGGCCGGGGTCCTGCGGCGCCCCCTCTTCCCGCAGCAACCCCCCCGGCCGCCCCCTCACCTGGATCTCTTGAATGAGCTCCTCTGCCCTGAGCAGTTTCGCCTTCAGCTCCTCAATCTCCTGCTCCATGGGCAGCACGATCTCCCGAAGCTTCTCCGAGTCCTCGTGGGCCTGGAGGAAGGGAGGTTGGGCAGCAGCCGTCCCCCTCCCGACTACTGGACCCCTAGGGTCTGTTCTGAGCCTTCTCTCCAAGCACGTCAGCCCTTCTAACCCTCCCAAGAGGGCGCCAGGCCTCCCCATTTTAAAGATAAAAACACAGAGGCTCCGGGAGCTTGTGCGACTTGCCCAGGTCACACGGCAGGTAAAGAAGCCAAAGTCGCGACTATCTTCCTGGTACCCACTCGCTCATTCTTTCCTTCCCTGACATCCATTTCCAGTTGTTTCTTTTATCACAGAAGCTTGCATTTATAGTTGGGCGCGTGCCCTAAATCCTACAACACCATCCACATTTCTCACCTTCCCTGTAACTAAGCATGGCCACTCGACCAAGTTCCAGCAAAGGAGATGTAAACGCAAACTTCCAGGGCAACTCCTTAAAGGGAGAGGGTGGGCTTTTCTTTACTCCTCCCCCTCCTCCTCGACGGTTAGAATGTGGACATAATGGCTGGCACTCCAGCAGTCATCTTGGGCCATGAGGCAATAAGCTACCTACGGCAAGACAGTAACCTAAAAGGAACCTGGGTTCCTAGTGACTTGTTGACCTGGCATCAGTCCTGGAATGTCTACCTGTGGACCGTAAGGAAAATAAATTTCTATCTTATTTAAGCCACTGTTGGTTTGGGTTTTCAAATTTCATCCTAACTAGTACGTCCTTTAGTCCCATCACCCCCGCATTGCTAGCAATTTCTTTTTGGTCTGCTTTCAGGTTTGGGATCCTGCTGAACCTGCACAGCCAATGCAATGGTCTCTGGCCATCCCTGAATGTCACACAGCCTCCTCTATCCAAGTACAGCCAAATCTGAACCACTCACGACAACGTTTCTCCTCCTCTGGGCGTTAGGTCACCTACCCAGCTGTCCAAGACCGAAATCTGCCGGTTACCCATCCTCTTCCAATCCATGCCATTTCTACCTCTTGAATCACTCAAAATCCTGTCTCAAGCAAGCTCAGCTTAACCCTCCAAATCCCTTGCGGGAACAGTTGCAACAGGCAGGGGAGGCCCGCGTGGCCCAAACAAAACACTTCGGTCCCATCTGAGGCCCGGGAGTATACGCTGTGCGGATGCCATGCGTTGGGTGGATGACGGCAGGACGCAGGAGGCGGGCCGGGGCTGAACTGCCATGTCTCTAGGCCCCCTGTGCTTCTGCTCGCCGCACCAGGCCTCCACCCTGCAGAGCCCCCTCCCTCACCGCCCTGTGTAACTGCTCCCCGGCAACACTCGAGCACGAGCAGCAGCCTCTGCCCGCAAGCCGTGCGTCACAAGCCTCCTTTCTCGGACTCCTATTTTGATCTTTGTCTTTCTACCCAGGCCGGTTACTACACTTCCCGAGCCTCAGTTTCCTCGTGCATGAAATGAGGGAACGATGTGAATTTGCTTTGAAAGATCAGCAAATCAGCTCCCACCCCCTGTTAATGACACCAGTAGTAATGGGGGGGGGGGGGCGATGCGCCATAGAGATTAAGAACAAAAACCAGACCGCCTAGACAAACATTTTAGAACCAGACTGCCTAGGTTTTGAAATTCCCACTCTGCTTTTTTTATGCGCACAACCTGGGGAGACCCACTGAACTCCTTCAAACCCCACCTTACTCATCTGTGAAATGGGTCTAACGGACCGCTCTTCCAGGGGAAAGACGGGGTCTGGCCCGCAGTTATCACAGTGCCCTGTGTATGAAAGCTGTCCTGAAGTGTCAGCTCCCTTCCGCCTACACGATCTCCTTCGTTTTGGAAGTAAACAAACCTGGCCAGCCCTCCTGAAAGTGGCAGGGCCAGGACCTTACCAAGTATGGAGCCAGTACATGCCACACCCAGAATTATGACTGGGTGCCCTGCTCCCAACGATCTGCCCGACAATCCCTGTGCCCCGTGGTCACCTTGACTGCCTCAACATCTTTCCATATCCTGGGGCCGGGGGAGGTCACCCCAACCTTTTCCATCTGCTTCTCCAAGGAGTCCAGAGGGTGAGCCCGGGACAGCAGCTGCTTCAGGCGCCCCAGCTCCCGCTCCTTCTCCTCACAGTCCTGCTGCTGCTGCTGCTTCAGAGAAGTGATCTGGGCTTCATAGCTGCTGATGGAGTCTGGAGGGGCAGGAAGGGCAGCGGAGAGGGAGGGTCAGTGCGCTGGCCCTCCCTGGGGGTGAGGAGGGGGTGCTCTATCACCGCCGCTCTCTGCGAGGCAATTCACTGGAGCGATGGAGACTGTGGGCTCTGTGGACAGACGGCCCCGGGTCATGAGCCTCTGCGCCGGGGTCCTCTGCCGCAAAATGGGGACACTACGAATACCCCGCTGGGTTATCAAATGAAATGACACCTGGAAGGTGTTCAGCCCTCCTCCCGGTGCATAACAAATGCTGAAGACACGATATCTACTCCTGTTAATATGTACCAATAACGATCAACCTCCAACGACAGTAGTACGTTCTTGCTCTGGACCAGACTCCGCGTGGGGCTCTGGAACTAGAGAAACGAATCGATCACAAACCCGGACGCCAGAAGCCCACGTTCGGACGGGGAAGGAAGCTGCGGAAATAGTGACAAAGCAGCGGGAGAACATCCCCAAGAGGCCCACTCCGGGGTTTGTGGATCCTAGAGCACGGAGCTCTTCACTCCGCCTGCCTGGCCACGAGAGGACACCAGCAGGTGGCGGAAAGAAGGACACATTAGCACAGCACAGGTGCAAGCAGAGGCTCAGAGGTGGGAAAGTAGATGGTGTATCGGGGGGCACGGTGGGCATGTCGCAAGAGCTGGGGTGAAGGCCCCCGCAGAGACGTGCTGGAAAGCGGGGACAGGGTGGCAGGGGATGGCTCTTGAGACCGTGCACGCCCTACCAAGGGGTTTGGATTTATCCTACAGGTCAGTGGGAGGTAGAGGTGATGGTGGGTGGAACGGGGCCACTTTTTAATTTTTTTTTTTTAAGCGTTTTTTAAAAGGGCTTTTTAAAAACCTTTTACGTGAGGGGCGCCTGGGTGGCTCTGTCAGTTAAGCGTCCGACTTCGGCTCAGGCCATGATCTCACAGTTCGTGAGTTCGGGCCCTGCGTCGGGCTCTGTGCTGACAGCACGGAGCCTGCTTGGGATTCTCTCTCTCTGCCCCTCTCCGACAAAAAAAATAAACTTAAAAAAAAAAAAAAAAGTACTTAACTCAGAGCCTGGCCCACAGTAAGTGCTCAATAAACGTTAACTAGGATGATGATCGCGACCGTGACAACTACAGGTGTGCCCCACTTTTCAAAAGTTCCCATTATACCACTTTGTTTTTACAATAATCCTACATTACTACCTGCTTTTACCAGGAGAAATCAAAGATTTTCACTTTTACAAAAAATAAATAAACAAATAAAACAGACAAAAAGTGAAAACAGCGTGTAGTGTTTGTTTTACAGGGATCCGTGACGGAGGCAGCACGTATCCGGAACAGCAAGAGTGGCCCCAGCAAGCTCCCAGGGCACTACACTCAGCCTCTGGGAGCATCAAAGCTTCGAACTGCGTCTATGGTCATCCGTGCTTTTATCTCCATTTATTTTGTGCATTCGTCAGCCAAACGTCTCCTACAGTATCAGAAAAGCCTAAGAGGGGCTATTTTTTGGGTCTGGGACCACTCGAACAATTTTCCACGTCAATTAATGGTAATTGTTTCTTCACTTTACATGCTATTTTGGCTTAGAAAATTTTCATTGCAATGTTCTACTTTTACATAGTGGGGGAAACCTGTATTATCATATTTAGGACACACTTGGTTTCTCTTATACAGACAGGAAGTTTTATTTTTTATTTTTTATTGTTTTTAATGTTTATTTATATTTGGGAGAGAGAGAGAGAGAGAGAGAGAGAGAGCGAGCATGAGTTGGGGAGGGGCAGAGAGAGAAAGGGAGACACAGAATCTGAAGCAGGCTCCAGGCTCTGAGCTGTCAGCAGAGAGCCTGACATGGGGCTCAAACTCACGAACCATGCACGAGATCATGACCTGAGCTCAAGTCGGACGCTTAACCAACTGAGCCACCCAGGCACCCATCCAGGTATCATGGAAGTTTCTTTTAAAATAAACGTACGCATGGCGCCTGGGTGGCTCAATCAGTTAAGCATCTGACTCCTGATTTCGGCTCAGGTTATGATCTCATGTTTCGTGAATTCACGACCCGTTGCTGTCAGTGTAGAGCCTGCTTGCGATCCTCTCTCTCCCTCTCTTTCTCTCTGTCCTTCCCCTGCTCTGGCTCCCTCTCTCTCTCAAAAAAATATAAGCAAACTTAAATAAATGTATGCAGGTTTTTACAAAACGGTCTATCTAAAGAACGAATATTAAGTAGATGACAGAGTAGGTTGTATGAGACAGCCATGGCACACAGGTGCTATGTGGACACCTGAAATGCAGGGAATACGGCCCCAGAGAAGTCTGGAGCCAGCAGTGGTTGTTAGAAAAGGAAATGACTCGGTGAGATGGGAATTTTAGGAAGTTTACTCTGGAAGCCAATGTCAAGGCCAGACTATAGAGTCAGACCTGTGAGAAGGCCGGGGCACCATCCAGGGGAGCTGTCAAGAGCCTTCACTCCAGCAGGGGCCACAGAAGCAGAGGGGTGGGACAGGGCTGGAGGCTATTTCAGAGACTCTGGACTCCGACTAGAGGAGAAGGGGGAAATAAGAACAGAGGCTGGCAGGGGTGCACCTGGGTGGCTCAGCCGGGTAAGCATCCAACTCCCGCTCGGGTCATGATCTCGCGGTCCGTGAGTTCGAGCCTTGTGCCGCTCTGTGCTGACAGCTCAGAGCCTGGAGCCTGCTTTGGATTCTGTGTGCCCCCCTCTCTCTGCCCCTCCCCCACTCGTGCTCTGTCTCACTCTCTCAAAAATAAATAAATGTTAAACAAAAATTAAAAAAAAAAAGAACAGAGGCTGGAAGATCTGGGGCCCGGTGAGCTGGTGCATCTCAAGTACAGAGAATGGGAGGGAGGGAGGGAAGTCTGAACATGTGTGAGACAGTGCAAATGTAGCGGTGCTTGAGGAAGGAAGGAAACCGGAGGGTTAGACCCACAGAGACTGGGCCCAGAGAGGAGTCTGAAGCCCAGGGGTTACATGAGGCCGGTTCCAGGAACTGAAAAGTTGCTCATCTTCAGGGTTGATCAGTCATCGGTGAGGGACAAGAAATGACACCAGGCAAGGGTACAGGTAGAGGCTCGGAGCTAAGCTTAGTGAAGTCACAGAACTGCTTCTAGCACAGGCAGGACCTCTATCCAAATCAGAAAGGGGCACCCCTTCCTCTGGGCCCTTAGGCCTGTCCTGTGCTCGGCAGCCGTGCTAACCTACCCCACAGCTTATCTACCCCTTTCTTGTCATGCATTTCCCTCTTAGGGGGCCGCCAGGGAGTCTGGGAAGAGTCCCTGCCTCACCTTTCAGGATGGCCTGCAGAGAAGCCACCTCCTCTTGGCACTGCCGCTGCACTGCAGCCACAGCCTCCGCCTTCGTGCTCTCGCTCACCTCCGCCACAGCCTTCATGGTCTCCATTTCCGCCAGGGCGCCTGCCAGCTCCGCCCGAAGCCGGCCAAGCTCCTCTGACTCGGCCTCAACCTTCGCGCCCTCCTGGGAATGGGTGTCCGGCGCTGTGGAGGGCAGGGGTCAACTTCTTTTCCCATCACTCCCACGTTCCCCATACCCCAGACTACGAAATCTGCAAGTCCTGCCACCTAGTACCGCAGCCGCGATCCTCGCACCTTCTCCTGGCCCCGCCCCGCTCCCGACCCCGCCTCTTCCTCCGCCTCCTTCTCGCCTCGTCGTGCCACGTGCTGCTTGGAGCCCCGCCCACCACCCCTCTTTTTCCAGGCTAGACCCCTCCCTTCCAATGGCCCCGCCCCTCCCCTCCCCGAGCCCCACCTTTCACCTGCCACTGCCCCGCCAGACCACGCCCCCTCCTCCGGTGGCCGCAGACCCCGCCCCCTCTCTCCCGGCGGCGTGGCCCCGCCCCTTTCTCCAGGCTCCCCTCACCACCCCCGTCCCCCGGCTCCGAGCTCGGCCCCGCCTCCGATTCCGTCGCCCCTCGCGTGCACGGACGCGCCCTCACGTACCGGCCCCCTGCTGCCGTCGCCGGCCATCCTCGCCCGCGACCGCCGGCGCAGCTGCCGCCATCGCCTCCGCGCAAACGGCGGGTTCCAGCACTCCCTGGTGACGGCGCTCACCCCTTCCGGGTCCCCTCGGCTGTTTCCGGATCCGCTCGGCTGTTTCCGGATCGGCCCCGGGCTCCAGGCCCAGACCGCAGCTGGAGGTTGATTGCCGAGCCTGGGCCGAAGATTTCCGAGCCGGAGCCCGGCCGCGGCCCCAGGCCCCGCCCCTCCCCGCCTTCTTTCCTGGGCAGCGATGTTCGAGAAGGGCGCTTGTCCTTCAAACCCCGAAGTTCTTTCATCAAAGGTCTTCTGGCTTTTCCGCGTGACCTTGGAAACTCTGCTCAAGTTACACCTCCTCGGAGACGCCCGCCGGCCTCAGCCTAAAGAAGGCGAAGCTCTCGCGGTGTCTCCCGAGTCCCGCAGCCAGCCCCTAGATGGGCCCCTGGTCCCCTGCTGCCGATGCCTGGCTTACGTTACAGCGAATTGTAATGTACCCCTGCCTGTACCTCCGCGGCAGGGCTGGGTCAGCTTAACTTTTCTGGGCGCCGGGGTCCCCTTATCCGTTGGAGAAGTCAGAACCTTCCACGTCCCCACCCCCACCTTGATACTCAACCATTAATCCCCCTTGTAATCCTCCTTCCCCCTGCCTGTGCCTCGCAAATCCCTCTCCTTCCTGGGCCACTGGCCTAAATCAAGGTCTCTTTATCTATGAACTTGGCCACCGGCGACCTGACATCTTCCCTTAGACGGTGACGGGTGACCGGCAGCTCAAATAAGTGCAGTATCCTGATTCCCGTTCTCCCAAACCCGTCTCTCCCGCTGTGGAGTACATTCCAGGAGCCTCCAAGTCCTGGAAGCTCTACCTCCAAAGGACAATATTCCAGAAGGTCTCCCTTTTTCTTCAGCCCCACCACCTATCTCCCGAACTTCCACAATGCCTCCTAACTGTTCCCCTGTGTCGCCTTTTGGCTCCTTCAGTTAATTCTCAAAGCAATTAGAGTGATCTTTGCAAAACCGATATGTCATCCCTGTTTAAAATCTTCTAGAAAATTACGATTTGAAAATGGGCAAAGGACAGGAATAGACATTTCGCTGAGGTCAGAGATGGGAAATCTATGCATGAAAAGATGTTCAACATCGTTAGCCATTAGGGAAATGCAAATTAAAACCACAAGGAGATAATCACTACACGCCTCCCAGGATGGCTTAATTTATTAAATTTAAAAAAGAGTGATAATACCAAATGCAGGTACGTATATGGAAAAACTGTAGTTCTCTTACATTCCTGCTGGGAAATGCAAACGGTGTAGCCTCTCTGGAAAAGAGTGTGATGGTTTCTGAGGTGCCTGACTGGCTCAGTTGGAAGAGCATGTGACTCTTGATCTTAGGGTCCCAAGCTCAAGCCCCATGTTGGGTGTAGAGATTAAACAAACTTAAAAAAAAAAAAAGTGTGACAGTTTTCTTTCTTTCTTTACTTTGAGAGAGAGTGGGGGAGGGACAGAGAGAGAGAGAGGGAGAGAGAATCCCAACCAGGCTTCACACTTCAGCGCAGAGCCAGATGTTCAGCTCAATCCCACGAACCTCGAGATCATGACCTGAGTTGAAATTGAGCGGGACGCTCAACCAACTGAGCCGCCCAGGTGCCCCAGGAATATGACAGTTTCTAATGAAACTAAACATCTTATTTGAACACACCAAGCTGTTCCCCACCTCCGAAGTGTTCCCCACTCAGAAGACACCTCCTCAGCATCCTGTCTCAAGTAGGTCCCTCTATCACCTGTCTGCCATTAGATGATTTCTTACCATCTGAAATTGTTTATTGATTAACTTATTGCCTGTCCCCCTTTACCCTTCCAGGTCCCCAAAACTTGAATCAAAGCTCCATGAGGTTGGGAACTTTGTCTTGTCCCTTGCTATTTCGCCAGCACCTGGCACAGTACCTGATTTAGAAAACAAAAAAAAAAAAACACACATAGTAAACATTTGGTGAATAAACAAATGAATGAACACTTTCCTTACTGATCTCTCTGGCTTCCCTCTCGCCTCCCCTCCACCCTGCAGCCAGGGGGAGTTTTAGAAAATGCAAATCTGGCCAGGTTAGGGGCTCCTGGCTGGCTCAGTGGGAGGAGTGTGAGACTCTTGATCTCGGGGTCATGAGTTTGAGTCCCAAGTTGGATGTAGAGATTACTAAATAGACAAACAAACTTAAAAAAAAAAAATCTGGGGGCACCTAGGTGGCTCAGTTGGTTAAGTGTCCGACTCTTGGTTTCCGGCTCAGGTCACGATCTCGTGGTTCATGAGTTCGAGCTCTGCATTGGGCTCTGTGCTGAGCACCCGTTGGGGTTTTTCTCTCTGTCTCCCTCTCTCTCTCTCTCTCTCTCAAAAATGAGTAAACTTTAAAAAAAAAAAAGAGTATTAAAAAAAAAAATCAGGCCAGGTTAACTCCTGCTTATAAATCCCCAGCAGTTTACTGCCCTCAAATTCCCTCTGTGTGTGGCAGAGTGTCTTGGGAAGGAAATGAAATGGGGTCTATAAATAAGGCTCCAGTCAACTGTCAGGCTTGGATTTTATCCTGAGGCCCCGGGAGCCTTTGAAGGGTATTGAGCAGGAGGAGCACATGACTAATACCAAGGAAGTTCTTTCTGTGTAGAGTGTAGGTAAAGAGCAAAAGATAGGAGACAGCTCACAAAGGAGGCTATTGAATTGGTTCTGGTTGGGAAGGGAAGAGCCCCCAAAGAGGAGGAAGTTGATTCTAGAAATACTTAGGATGAAAACGGACTAGCCCTGGTGACTGAGTGCATGAGAGAGAAGTGAAGAGAAAGTTTTCCTTTACTCTTCCTAATTTCCTTTTGTTGTTTTTGTCTTACCAGCAAAAAACGGTTTACTTGGGAATAGCAGACAACTGCAATTCAGGATAAGCAAGGGACAGCAAAAACTGTATGCTAGCCCAGCAAATACAGGAGAGGGATGTTATTTTATGGAGAAGAAGAAGTTGGGAGAATCCTAACTGGGCGCCTGGGTGGCTCAGTTGGTTAAGTGTCAGACTCGGACTCCAGCTCAGGTCATGATCTCACGGTTCATGAGAGCCCCGCGTCAGGCTCTGTACCGACAACTCCGAGCCTGGAGCCTGCTTCAGAATCTGTGACTCTCTCTCTCTCTGTCTCCGCCCCTCTCCCGCTCACGCTCTCTGTCTCAAAAAATAAATAAGTGTTAAAAAAAAAAAAAAGTTGGGAGGGGTTGTATTGAATGAAAATTCATTGGAGAAAAGCAAGAATACAGGATGATAATGGTTTCTCTTTGGCTGAGTTGCAGGGATGGTCGATGTCTTGTAGGAGATGTAATGTACATCTTTTCCTGTTGGGGCCTGTGAGTATGATTCTCTCCTGTGGAGGGTTCTTCCCTTGGGTCTGTAATTGACAATGCTTCCTACAATTGAGGTAGAACGGTTATAGAGGGAGTGCTCCCCCTTCTGGCCTGGTTTCCCTTCATTCATTTTCACATTTTTATGCAACAGATACTTAATGAGCACCTACTAGATGCCAGGGAACAAGCCAGTAAAGATTCCTGTTGTTGAAGAGTGAACAGTCTGGGGCAGGAAGTAGTTGAGAGATTAACAAATAAACAAGCATATTTGGGAATTGGGGCAAACGCTGGGAAAAAAAAATAAAACGGGTGTGAAATCAAAGGTACCTGGAGGGTCAGGGAAGGCCTCCTTGAGGAAATAACATTTGATCTGAGGCCTGAGGGATAAAAAGGAGCCAGTGAAGTGAAAAGCTGAGGAGCGATCAGGAAGGAAAGCAGCAGGTGCAAAGACTTTGTTTGGAGCGAGGGACAGAGTAGTAGAGGGTTGAGATGGGAAATGGAGGCAGGTGCAGCCTCACTCAGACTTTGGAGGCCATGGTGTGGAGTGTTTATTTTGGTGTGGAGTGTTTATTTTAGGTAGAGGAAACACCACTACAGTGTTCTTTTTTTAGATGTAAGTTTATTTATTTGGGGAGACAGCGAGCGCAGGGGAGGGGCAGAGAGAGAGAGGATCCCAAAGCAGGCTCTGCACTGTCAGCGCAGAGTCAGACGCGAGGCTCGAACCCATGAACCGTGAGATCACAGCCTGAGCTGAAATCAAGAGTCAGATGTTTACCCGAGCCGACTGAGCCGCCCCGTCCCTATGGTGTCCTAAGCGGGAAAGTGCAGGGGAGGCAGCTGGAGAGCTAGTGAGGAGCTAGCGAACAGAGCCTCCTCACCTTCTCGATTCCCCAATGCCCCACTCTTCCCCCTCCTAGCCACCCCAACCCGACCAAAGGGAAGTGGGGCCCTACCAGCTGGAAGGTCCCCTGGGGTTCGCCTGAAGCAAACAGGAAGCTGCCGCCCAGCAAGACGAGCCTGGGAACTGGCAACTGAGAAAGCAGGTCTCCTGGGTCCCTGGCCCCTTTCCCTGAGCGACTGCAGAGTGAAAGTGGAGACACAGCCACGTATGCAGAGAGACAGATAGCTGGAGGAAGAGGAAAGGAGGGGAGAGACGGGGTGGGAGTGGGGGCAGAAGAACAGATTTATTAAGAGTTAGGATTCCCGAGTTCTAGGGCTCCCTGTGTGATCTCAGGCAACACCCTGCCCTTTGGGGGCCTCAATTTCCCCATTTCTAAATGGGTTCCTTCCATAGCTGAAGCAGGCAGGGGCTTCCCAAGTTCTTCCCCAGGAAGCAAAGGGGCACTGATCACCAGTCATCTCTCAGGACTGCTGTGTGGGAGCTGCAGTAGCAACCTGGCACTCGCCCTTGGCCGCTGGCTGATGCGGTCTCTCACTAACTGAGGGCCTACTATGCGCCAGGCGAAAAATGCTGCACGCATGCTGTCCTGTTGCCTCTTCACAAACGGGATTTTCATCGTGCTATCACTGTCCCCAGTTTACGGAGAAAGAAACTAAAGCTTAGATGAATGAAGGAACTTAGCCAAGCGGTAGACGGGGAGGATTCAAAGTCAAGTCTGCCAGATCCCAAAGTATGTGTGACGGGCCAGCTGTACAGAGTGGGAAGGAGGCCCAAGGCGTGTCGGCTGAATGAATGAATGAATGGGGTATGTGTGTGAAGGGAAATGATTTAGAGCCTGAGGTTGAAGGAGGGAGGGGGAGAAGGAGGGAGCCCCTAAAACTGGAGCCACTTAATTCAACAAATATTTATTGGGTGCCGGCGATGTGCCAAGACTGTCCCAGGGCACTGCGCATTCAGTGGTGAGCAGGACCAAGTCTCTGCCTTGAGGGCTTATACTCTAGTGGGAGGAACAGAAAGGGATACACAAATAAGCTCATTTCACATGGTGCGAGGTGTCGGGATGAAAATAAGTGTGTCAGGGTAGAGACAGGTTTTGTGGGTCCGGAGGGGTGCCAAGGGAAGGGGACTGGAGGCGTGACCACCCCTTCCTCCCCGGGGGGTGTGGGGGGGAACTGCCTGCCCGCCTGCCCGCCCCCACAGACACTCATGGTTCAGTGCCCCCCAGGCCCCCACCTGCCCCCAGCATCCACCGCGCGGCCAAGCTGGGTGCCCCGGGGAGTCTGGCCGCCATGCCACCTCCTCTTCTCCTCTTCTTCCTCCTCTTCCTCACCCCTGAGGGAGTCAGGCCCCAGAAAACACTGCTGGTGGAGGCTAAAGGTACGTCCAAAGGGTACAGACGGAAGGAGTTGGGGCTGGAAACTTGGGTCTGCCGGGGTGCCCTTGACCAAGTAACTATCCTCTCTGGGCCTTCATTTTATTAGCTGTAAAACTCAGAGAGGGGTCGGAAGGACTCTGAGCTCATCCACTTCCAGCTTGTGGGTTCGCTGGGTTATCACCCAGTGCGAGGAATGAAGGGGGCTAAGAGTTCCTCTCTATCTCTCTCTCTCTCTCTCTCTCCTCAGAGGGAGACAAAGCTGAGCTGCCATGCCTCAAAGGTCCCTCAGATGGTCCCCCTGAGCAGCAGGCCTGGTTTCAGGGGGCTCAGTCAGAGCTGGACCCAGGTTCACAAGGCCTGGGCATCCAGAAGGGGCCCCTGGGCCTCCAGCTCCTCATCTTCAACGTCTCTGACCAGATGGGGGGCTTCTACGTGTGCCAGCTGGGGCCCCCTTCTGAGCAGGCCTGGCAGTCTGGCTGGACAGTCAGCGTGGAGGGCAGCGGTGAGGTCTGGGCTAGGGCAGGGAGGGGTGGATGAGAAGAGGGAGGCCCCACGGATGGAGGATGGTCCGGCAGTGAAGACAGATTTGCAGGGAGGGGTCGGAGGGTCTGCGGGACAGGCACGCAGCTAGTTTTAGGTGGCTCCTAAAAACTCCTGTGGCTTCGTGACTTCCACCCTGAGCTGTTCCAGATGTCTTTCACTCTTGTCTGTCTCTGAGTTCCGTTTCTCTCTCTGGCTCTCTCTGGGTCTTTGTCCCTCTCTGTCTCTCTTCCTCTCCTGGATGTGTCTGTATCTGGTTCTGGGTCTTTTCCCAGGGGAGCTGTTCCGCTGGAATGCTTCATACCTAAATGACCCAGGCTGTGGCCTGGGGAACAGGTCCTCAGAGGGCCCCAAGCCCCCTTCTGGTTACCCCACAAGCTCCCAGCTGTACGTGTGGGCCAAAGGCCACCCTGAGATCTGGGAGACAGACCCTGAATGTGCCTCGCCCAGCGGCGGTCTGAACCAGAGCTTCAACCAAGGTAAGGTGCTGGGGAGATGCCAGGGAGTGGGGGTGCCAGGGAGGCGGGATGGTGATGGGGACCGGAGGGTTTGCAGGGAGGAGACCCCAAGGATTACACTTTCCTAGCCTTGGCTCTCCCTGCCCCAGACGTCACCGTGGCCCCTGGCTCCACATTCTGGCTGCCCTGTGAGGTGCCCCCTGCCTCCGTGGCCAGAGGCCCCGTCTCCTGGACCCTCGTGCGCCCCAAGAAGCATAACATCTCATTGCTGCACTTAAACCTGAGGGAGGATGCCCCGGTCAGAGAGATGTGGGTCCTAGACACCCTCAGGGGAGGGGCTGTTCTGTTGCTGCCCCAGGCGACCGCTCAAGATGCTGGCACCTATCATTGTTACCATGGCAACATGACCATCGAGATGCAGCTGAAGGTCACTGCCCAGTCAGGTAGAGTTTCTCCCAATTGTGGGGCACCCGTGTGGGGCTACCGGGAAGAACTGGAAGCCAGTCAACCTTGGCGCCCCAACCTGAGAGCTAGTACCAGGCTCTTCCCAAACCCCAGCTTCCATACTGAACACTGATTCCATCTCCGTCCTCCCTTGTTTCCAAATCACGACTTTTCTGGGTCTTCTCTTCCTACTGGTTGCTCCTTCCCATAAGCTTTGACAGGGTCCTCCTTCCTCCCCAATCCTCACCGTTGGAGCTCTGAGGCCTCTTCTTACACCGTCAGCACCCTCTCGTCCTGGTCTACCCATTCTTCCTGTTTGCCCTCCTCTACTCCCATGGGTCCTTAGGCCACCGTGCCTTAGTGACTCGATTCTGGGCTCCATACACCTCACACCCAGCCATTTCCTGGAACTGCCATTTGATGTTCCATAGACACTGCAGGCTCAAAAGACACAAAGCCAAACCCCACATCTTCCTGGAGTGTAGTCTTTTGGGTGTCCCTGTGTAAGTGAAGGGCACTACCACCTGCCCACAGGCCAAAGCCAGGAACCTGGGTATCTTTCCTTTTCCTCACCCATCCATCAACCCAGTCACAAGTGCTCTGCCCATTCTGTCCCCCTTAATACAATCCTCCTGTGGTACCCCAACCACAGTTCTCAAACTCAGCCTCAACTTTCACTCCCATCACACTGTGGCTTCCCACCTCTAACCCTGTGAACTTGACTCTGTCCTTCACTTTGAAAATGACTGTCCTTAACATGCTCCCCTTAATCCTAACATAGAGTCTAACTATAGTCATGGTTTGTTCAATAGATACTGCCCCAGGCCCCATGTCAGGCTCTGGGGCACAGTCTGTGACCTCAGAGGGAGGGAGAAGAGCTCTCCTTGTAGCTTGTGATTTTGAGGACCTGTGTCTTGCTCATGTTCCCAAGATTTACGGTCCTTTGAGGTCCCGGGGCTGGGAGGCAGGATGCCAGCCTGGGGCCCTCGTCTCATACCTGCTTCTCCCTATCAGTAAGACACTGGCTGCTGGAGGCTGGTGGCTGGAAAGTCCCCGTTGTGCCATTACTTTATCTGATCATCTGCCTGGGTTCCCTGGTGAGCTTTGTTCATCTTCGAAGAGGTGAGTCGTGTCCCCCAGCCCATCTGCCTAACCCACCCCATCTTCCTCAGGACAGCCAACACTGGCCAGTCTGACAACCAACCATCTTTCTCCCCTCGCAGACCTTCCCCACAGGCCTCCGGTCCTGTCCCCAACTCCTCTAACCGCCCTCCAAAGTTACCGGGCCCCTTGGATTTTGAAGTCCCATCCCCTCCATGGACCCAAGTGGCCTCCCCGGTGCCCCGCAAAACTTCACCCTGCCTCCTCTGATCACTCCTCTTAACTCCCACCAGCCCTGATCCTCAGGAAGAAAAGAAAGCGAATGACCGATCCCACCAGAAGGTAACGATGCGAGCGCACCCGCAGTCTCCCATTCCTGCACTTTTGCTTTATGCTTTGCACTTACGGTTTCCTCTGCTCAGCACGTCTTTCCCCCTTCTCTACCGTTGAAATACTGCCCAAGCTTCAGAGCCCAGCTCCAAAGCTACCTCCTCTGTGAAGACCTCCTTGGAGTGATCCCAAACCCCTCAATAGGCTGTGCCAGAACACAGGAGCTAAACACAAGTGGCTACATCTTATCTTCCAAGGGCCTGGCCTCACTGTGCAACTCCTCTTCCTTCGCCAGGTTCTTCAAAGTGACGCCTTCCCCGGGAAGCGGGGCCCAGAATCAGTACGGGAACGTGCTCTCCCTTCCCACGCCCACCTCTGGGACGGGTAGGAGGCACCGCCCGCTCTCTGACTCCAAGCTAGAACCCCACCCATTTTCCCCGGTCACTCCAATCCCCTGAGGGCCCTGCCTTCCCGAGCCCCGAGCACCGCCTTCAGGAAAAAGCCCGCCCCCGGGCGCGGGGTCCCGCCCAGATTGGAGCCCCGCCCCTAGCGCCGTGGCGGTACCCCAGGGCTAATAGCCCCGCCCCCAGGACGCGGGCCCCGAGGTCCAGTTCCGAGAGCCGCACCTCCCCGGAGACGTAGGCCACGCCCCCAGCTGGCACAGCCTCCAGTGCCCCGCCGAGCCCGCAGCTTCCTCTCCTTTGCCCAGCCTCGCAGACCCTTCGCCTTGACCGCCCTCATCTCTTTTCTCCCGCCCCGTTACAACGTTCCTCCCGCCAGGACGCGCCCTAAGGTGGGCTGCAGGCCTGGGGGCCGCCGTCCAGTCGTACGGAAACCCGCGCAGCGACGTACAGGAGGTCGGAGCCGCGGGGCCCCGGAGCCCGCCACCGGCAGGTGATTGCGGGGCTGGGCAGGGGTCCCCACGTGGAGCGTGTGGGAGCGGTCTGTGTCAGGAAGAGTGGACTGGGGCCTGGAGGGGGGGGGGCGGGGGCTGTGACTCGGTTCCCACTTGTGTCCCCAAACCCCAGGCCCAGAAGAAGAGGAAGGGGAAGCCTATGAGGAGCCGGACAGTGAGGAGGGCTCCGAGTTCTACGAGAATGACTCCAACCTCGGGCAGGACCAACTCTCCCAGGGTAAGACTGCGCTCCCCGCGGCTGCCCCCACCTTCTCAGCGGCGGGCTCTGGGCCCTCGCTGGACCTCCTTTCTTCTCCACCAGATGGCAGCGGCTATGAGAACCCTGAGGACGACGCCTTGGGTCCCGGGGATGAAGACTCCTTCTCCAGCGGTCAGTTGGGGTCCTTGCGGGAACTCAGCGACTTGGGAGGACCCAGAGGGCTGTGGCGCCCCTACAGGGCAGGAGTGGTCTCAGGAGTTCTCTTTTTTTCCTGCAGCAGCCGAGTCTTATGAGAATGAGGATGAAGAGCTGGCCCAGCCAGTCGCCAGGACAGCAGGTATGTGTGAGGATGGTCAGGGTAATGTGGGTGTGTGTGGGGGGGGGGGGGGGGCCTGGAGGCCAGCAGGAATAACTTCCTTCTTCCTTCTCTAGACTTCCTGAGCCCCCATGGGTCTGCCTGGGATCCCAGCAGGGAGGCAACCTCTCTTGGTGAGAAATGGCTAGGGACCCTCCTGCCTTGCCCAGATTAGGTTGACCTGGCCTCAGCGCTGACTCCACACTCAACCTTGACCTTGACTCCGACCCCAGGCCTACTCCTGGTCTTAGATGGACTCCTAACCTTAACCTCCACCCCAATCCTGATCCCAGTATTTACCCCATCCCCAAATGTGAACATCAGCTCTGATCCCAATCCGATTCCAGCCTGGATTTTGACCTCCACCTCACTGCAGCCCCAGCGCAAATGGCAGCTTTGACCCCAGTTGTCTCTACAACCTCCTCGTGACTGTGACTCTGACTTTGACTTCTTCCGGTTGGGTTCTCGACATGGATTATAATCTAATCCATACCTGACTGTAATCACTCCTTCCTAGTACCCACGGATCAAGCCTTCCACTTCCTCTGCCTCTCAGATTCCCTCTGTATGTCAGGCCACACTTCCCTTCCCCAAGCCCCCAGCATGGCGCTAGGCCTCCCAACTCTCCTGCCCACGCAGGGTCCCAGTCCTACGAGGATATGAGAGGGATCCTGTATGCAGCCCCCCAGCTCCGCTCCCTTCGGGCCCAGCCGGGTCCTAATCATGAGGAAGGTGGGTGCTTCTCCTGCTGTCCCTGCTGTCCTCTGAGACTTACCCCCTCCCAGTCTACTCTGTCTCCACCTGTACTTTACTCCTCCCGGTCCTAATCAGATGCAGACTCTTATGAGAACATGGACAATCCCAATGGGCCAGAACCAGCATGGGGAGGAGGGGGCCGCATGGGCACCTGGAGCACTAGGTGATTCCTTCCAGGTGAGCTGGGAAATGCCCTCTAAGGAAGGGGGAGAAAGTGGGGGAGGAGTAGGGGTGGATGTGGTTCTCGGGGAGGGAGAGGGGAAAGGTTTCCCGAGGCCTGGGGTTCAGGGGAAGGGCTCCTGGAACCTCCTCGTCACCATTTCTTCTACATAGCCTGGGCCTCCTTAGGCCCCCGAGATCCACACTGGATTCTGAAATCTGGGACCCCAAGCAGACAGTGTCGACTTCTGGAGCAGCGTTGACTCGGATGTGTATATCTGTGTGTGTGAGCGTGCACGCGCGCGCGCGTGTGTGTGTGTGTGTGTGTGTGTACCAATGAAACTTTGGCTCCCTTTACTTACTCCAAATAAATTCAGTGACTTCTTCTAATCCTATGCCGTAAATGCCCTTGTATGGGAGGGGGAGGGAAGGTGACGATGTGTGTACTCCCCTCTCGAATCCAGCAGAGGACGGAGAGCTGCATCCTGGGTACGATGGGGCCTTTTCCCTCCTGTGATTTGGCCTGCATCTGTTGCCCTCACTTGCCTGCCGCTCTCTTCATCGAGTTGTTTAGCCCCCATTTATTCAGCAGCTGGGGGTGCCCAGTGAAGAGAAAGCCATCCAGGAGTTGGCAGTCATCACTGGCATGTACTGAGCATCTCCTGGGGTGCCCGGGTGGCTCAGTTGGTTAAGCGTCAACTTCGGCTCAGGTCATGATCTCATGGTTCCTGAGTTTGAGCCCCACACTGGGCTCTGAGCTGACAGTTGGAGCCTACTTCAGATCCTGTCTCCCTCTCTCTCTGACCCTCCCCTGACCGCACGCACGCTCTCTCTCTCAAAAATAAATAAACATAAAAAAAAAATTTACTGAGCATCTCCTACGTTCCAACACCAGTTAACTCATTTAATCTTTAAAAGTATTTTTTTAACGTTTATTTATTTTTGAGAGAGCGTGTGCACCTGTGTGCACGCACACGGGCACACCAGTGGGGGAGGGACAGAGAGGGAGGCAGAGGAGCCCCGTGCCAGACTGGAGACCCAGTCCCTCTCCTGCTCCAGAAGGTTCAATGTGCTATAGAAGACTGACTAGAGTTTTCAGTACTTATACACTTTATTGCCAGAATTTTGCTTAATGTACCCGTTTTTTCTTCGCAATGCCCTGTTATTTCGAGACCGTCTTCCTTCTTTATCTCTGAACCTTTACAACTTACTTTCTGTGTGTTAACACTATTATTCTGTGCCATGCATTGTGCTAATAAGTGCTTTACAGGTAGCATCTCATTTTATCCTTACAACAATCCTTTGAGGGAGGGACGCTAAAATTATTCTGTTTACACCTGGGAAGCCTGAGTCATGGAGAAATTAAATACTTCCTGCTAACTGACCTTAGGTAACTTACTTAAGTTCAGGGACCCTCAGTTTCCCCGACTGTCTAATAGCATTAGGGAGGGGGCATGGTGTGGTTACCATTATCTGTATAATGGGTTGAATTTGCCCATGGTGATGTCAAGGTCTCTTTGACTTCTTCATGTTTCTCCTGAGCTTCCTGGGCCCCACTGCCTGGGGGCCAGCAGTGACTTTTTCCCTCCACTGTCTGTTGGGTGACTTGCTTCCATTCTGCATCCCAGGGCCCGTGGGTGGATTTTTTTCTGTCTTCTGTGCCCAGCCCTTTCTCAGCTCCTGGTTTTGGGCAAGACACTCCGTTTCCTTTCTCTGCTGTCCCTGGGGCCTCAGCTTGACCTCTGTCCCCTTGTGGGTATGAAAACCCCAATCCTAGGGATCTCGGTGTCCCCGTGGAGTGCTAGACTTCAGCCGCCTCTCAGCATTGTGGCTTTGATTTCCTTCTTTATTTCAAGCACCAGGAAGATTGTGTTGCTGTTGAGCTCAGATGTCTATTTTAAAAAGAAGAAGAAGGCGTGCCTTGGTGGTTCAGTCACTTGAGCATCTGACTTTGGCTCAGGTCATGATCTCATGGTTCATTAGTTCGAGCCCCAAGTCAGGCTCTGTGCTGACAGCTCAGAGCCTGGAGCCTCCTTCAGATTCTGTGTCTCGCCCTCTCTCTCTGACCCACCCAGCTCACACTCTGTCTTTCTCAAAAATAAACATCTAAAACAATTTTTTTAGGGGCGCCTGGGTGGTTCAGTTGGTTAAGTGGCCAACTTCAGCTCAGGTCATGATTTCGCAGTTCGTGAGTTTGAGCCCCACGTTAGGCTCTGTGCTGATAGCTCAGAACGTGGAGCCAGCTTCAGGTTCTGTGTCTCCCTCTCTCTGCCCCTTCCCTGCTTGTGCTTTGTCTCTCTGTCTCTTAAAAAATGAATAAACATTAAATTTTTTTTAATAAATAAATTTTTTTAATTAAAAAAAAAAAAGAAGAGGGGTGCCTGGCTGGCTTAGTCAGTAGAGGACGCAGCTCTTGATTACGGAGCCCCATGTCGGATGTAGAGAGTACTTAAAAATAAAATATTTAGGGGTGCCTGCGTGGCTCAGTCGGGTGAGTGTCCGGCATGAGCTCAGGTCATGATCTCATGGTTCGTGAGTTCGAGCCCCACACTGGGCTTTGCGCTGATAGGGCAGAGCCTGCTTTGGATTCTCTGTCTCCGTCTCTCTCTGCCCCTTCCCTGCTCATGCTTTCTCAAAAATAAACATTAAAAAAATTAAAAACAAAATCTTCAAAATAAAAGCAAACTTCCTATATCTTGCATAGTATATGTTTGGAGTGTGGGAGGTGGGATATGTACCTCCAGCATTACCTGGGGTTTCCATTTTGGAATGGAGTTTCTGTGGCAAAGAAAAAAAATGCAAGAATAAGAAATCCAGATCTAGCTCAGCATTCAAACACCCACCTTACCCTTCAGTCAAAAGAAGCTCTCCAAATCGCCATAATCCCCACCCTTCCCTATTACCTTTCATCCACCTGCTTCAGTCCATTGAACTTTCCTGCCTGTGCCTGAAGCATTCGAGCACGTGACTCCGGGTAAAAACATCCTGCCTTCTTGAGGGCAAATCCATGCCGGGGTCTTCTCTGTGCCCCTGGTACCTAGCCGGGAGACGACAAAGATCAGGAGCTCCAGAAATAAGTGGGGAGGGAGGAGTGAAGGGACAACGCAGGAAGCCCTGGGATTCAGAGCGCACAGGCTGGAGCCGCTCCTGGGAAGTGTGGACAGAAGTTGGGAAACAGAGGAGTGCCACTTCCAGCCCAGTGCTCCAGAATTAGACCATCTGCTCTTTTTCCTTTTTTTTTTTAACTTTTTAAATGTTTATTTTATTTATTTTGAGAGAGAGAGAGAGTGAGCGCAAGCAAGGGAGGGCCAGAGAGAGAGTGAATCCCAAGCAGTCTCTGTGCTCAGTGCAGAGCCCGACGCAGGGCTTGAACTCATGAACCTTGAGATCGTGACCTGAGCTGAAATCAATTTCAGATGCTTAACCGGCTTAGCCACCCAGGCACCCCCGGACTATCTGTTTTTGTTTTAAGTTCATTCATTTATTTAGAGATAGAGAAATAGAGCAGGGGAGGGGCAGAGAGGGAGCGAGACAGAGAATCCCAAGCAGGCTCTACGCTGTCAGCACAGAGCCTGACGGGAGGCTGGAACTCAGGAACCGTGAGATCATGACCTGAGCCCAAACCAAGAATGGGACGCCCAACAGACTGAGCCACCCAGGCGTCCCCCCTCCTCTTTTTTTAAAGGGTCAGACTATCTGGGTTTGCACCCTAGCTCACCCCTCTCTAGCTGTGTGACTCAAGCTCTGTGCTGTGGTTCGGAGGTCTGTAAAATAGGGGTGATTTTACCTACCTTAATGTGTCTTAGATGTAAAGCTCATGACGGTGATATAGCAAGCACGCTGAATATTAGTTTATTATGATTTGGCATTTATTAGGAGCCTACCGTGTGCCCGGAGCCAGAGGGCACCAAGATCGTTTGCACGGGGGCTTCCTCCGGCGTAGGGCCTTGCCCAGGGGGAAGTCACACTCCAAAGCTTCTCCACATCCACAGGACCCAATTTTTTGGCAGGGGCTGGACCACTTATAGCTCTTGAACAAGGTTTGAGAAGAAGGAGGCTTGAGGGAAGTTCCAGGTCCTCAGGGCTACCCTCTGCCTCCCTAGTTTGCAGTGGCTCTCGAGGTGGGGCTCGAGGCTGGCCGAAGGGTTTCTGGTGCAATCTCTGTGCCCTCAGCCTGGCTACCAAGAGTGGCTGAAGATCTCCTGGGACTGCGAGGTCCTTGGAGTCCCGTCTACTGGGTCCGAGGTGCCTTTGTCCCCTGGTAGACAGCACCACCTGCTGGGTGTGTGTTTGTGTCTGTACTGTGTGTGAGGTGTGGCGCGGGTGAGGTGTCAGGGGCCATACGGTTGGAGGTGATGTGGGAGGTGTGAAATGTCGCATGATGTCCAGGAGTTGCCAGTAAGGTAGATGTGTGGAGGATATGTAGCTCCCGAGGCCCACGATGCTGTCGGTGGGTGTGTTGGTGTGAAAAAACAAAAATCTTCTTCCAATGCAGAAACCCCCCACCCAGGTGATAGAGACAGAAAACAGACTTTATTACTGGAAGCATTAAACCAGAATGGTATGTACATTACAGGTGTTAACCTTAAGAATAAAACCGTTGGGGCGCCCGGGGGGCTCCGTCGGGTGAGCGCCCGACTTCGGCTCAAGTCATGATCTCACAGCTCGTGAGTTCGAGCCCCGCGTCAGGCTCTGTGCCGACAGCTCGGAGCCTGGAGCCTGCTTTGGATTCTGTGCCTCCGTCTCTCTCTGCCCCAACCCACTCGCATTCTGTCTCTGTCTCTCTCAAAAATAAATAAACATTAAAAAAAATTTTCTTTTTTTTTTTAAAGAATAAAACTGTTAAGGGCGCTCATCCGACTCTTGATTTTGGCGATGGTCATGATCTCAGGGTCATGGGAGCAAGCCCTGTGTTGGGCTACACACTGAATGTGGAACCTGCTTGTGATTTTCTCTCCCCCACTTCCTCTGTCTCTCACCCATCCCTCGTGCTCATTCTCTCTCTCGGTCTGAAAAAATAAATTAAAAATGAGAGTAACAGTGTCAGTTATTTTTTCCCAGCAGAAATAGGTTTATTCAGGAATAGCAGAGAAATACTACTTAAGACTTGTAAGCTCTGACAAAATTATACGTAAGGCTGGAGAGGAACCGCTGTTCTATAGAGGAAAAGAGGGGGCCTTGGGAGAATGGCTGTTGCAAACAGAGTTCATTGGACTGAACTGGGGGTTCCAAGCATAGGGGCTTCTCATTGGCTGAGTTGTGCCAGTCTCACATTGACCCGGGCTCCTGCTGGGTGAGGAGAAAATCTCCTGCTGGGTAGGCTCTTGCCTCTTGCAAATACAACTTAAGTCTCTTGCTGGTTCTGGAAAAGGCTGTAAGGAGTGGTAGGATATGAGAGCTCCCCCCCTCTGGCTTCCCAACTTCATTTTTTTTTGTAAGCTCTGATGAGGGATAAAACAGAAAATGTTCAACTTTAGCCCGGAAGGCTGATCCAAAGCCTACATAATTCTGATGAGGCTCAAATACGACGTGCTGGCTGCTATATTCTTTTTTTTTTTTTTTTTTTTTTTTTTTTTTTTTTTTTTTTGTTTATTTATTTTGAGAGAGAGCGTGAGTGAGCACACATGTGACCTGGGAAGGGGCAGAGAGAGAGAGAGGGAGAGAGAGAATCCTGCTTAGGATTCGAGCCCCATGCTGGGCTCGAACTCATGAACCGTTAGATTATGACCTGAGCCGAAATCAAGACTCAGAAGCTTAAATGACTGAGCCACCCAGGTGTCCCACGGCTGCTACATTCTTAAAGGGTCTCATGACTGCCTGTACAACCTACCCATAGTTAATATCGAACTGAATGATAAGAGAAATCTTGAGAGGTTTATGAGTAGAAATTCAAAGAAAACATTTATGATCTAATACTTGCATGTCCCCTCCCTCTTGAGCATTAAGCATATAACCGCCAGCTTCATACAGCAAAAGTGCAGCTCTTTCTGCCCATGGGTCTTGTCCCCTGCTATAATAAAGCACCTCTTTGCACCCAGAATATCTCAAGAATTCTTTTCTTGACCTGTAGGTTGGTGGCCCCACATCAAGTTCTACGACCAACCGTGGGGCTTGAACTCAGGACATGGAGATGGAGAGTCACGTGCTCTACCCACTAAGCTGGCCAGATGTCCCCCAACTTCATTTTGAATAAGGTGTTTTTGTTGTTGTTGTTGTTTTCCTTCAGTTTCACACAAGCAATTCTACAGGTAGCTAAGCAGGTACAACCCCTTGTCCTGTTTTCAAGATAAAAATTTCAAAATCCACCGTCTTTAGTCCTGTCTAGTTCATCCTAACTTTATTATGGTTTATTGGCTTATATCCAGGGGAGAAACAAGCTTCTCGCCTATTACTGACCTGAGGTAGTTTAGTATATCATAGCAAGGCCCCCACCAAAGTGAGGCTGTTAATCCCTCTCCCAGGAACTGGGAGATCTGGATCTATCATCTATCGCTAGGAGGTTTGCATTTCAAAAAGATGGCTTTCAGCCCCCGGGAGTCCTGAGTTTTGAGACTTGCAAGAGGCTTATTTAACCACAATAGAGATTTACAATCATTTTAAGAGGACGAAGAAAGAAATTCTGAAACAAACGTGGGAGAGAGGGAAGTCACACCCCTTCTTTTCAACAGGGAGAATCAAGCCTCTCATTTTTCACTTGGATTTGTCCCACCAGGTGTTGTTTTCGAGGCGTGTTGTGCTTAGGTGTGCGCTGTGGGCGGGTGTTGCGCGAGGGCGTGTGTTGTGTTAACACTGCGCGTGAAGCCCGTCTGTGGGGGCAGTCGGGTGTGAGGGAGGGTATGTGTGATATGTGTGATGTGGGAGGTAGTTCAGAGTTGAGTGGCGTTGAAGTGCTGGGCCGGGGTGTGTACCGGGTGGGTTCTGCACGGAGCAGGGGCGCGTGTGTCGGGGTGGCGATGAGTGGAATTAGCCCACAACGTAGTTGCGGGAAACGATAACGGCGATAATGGAGAGGACTAAAGCTTGGTTCCGCGGTTTCTAAAAATTCGGAGGCCGTCTTCCTTCACTTTGTAGTCGGAGGGCTTGAGGACTACAATTCCCAGGATGCCCCGCTCGCTCACCAACCGGGAACACGCGTCGATTTAATGGGCGGGCCTGGAGTGGGCTGGTCAGGAAGAGAGGCAGACGACCAATGGGCGAGCCGGAACGAATCGAAAGCCACGCTGATTGCGCCGAGGATGATTGGAATCTTTGGCGCCTTGGTTTCAGTGGTGGATGCATGGTGGGCGGATGTAGCTACCAATGAGAAGGCGGGGAGGAGGAGCCAGGGGGTGTGGGCAGGGAGAGGTGTTGACTAGCAGACGGTTTACCCAATGAGGGGCGCAGGTCGCTGAAGGGGGCCGGGCGAGGCGTCTAGAGGCGGTGGTCTGTGGTCGGCTGGTGTGTGCCATGGCGGAGCCGGTGAGGAAACGGGGCCGCCGATCCCGGGGCGGCGGTGTCGGCCGAGGGGCTCGCGGGTCCCGGGGCGGCCGGGGCCGGCGTCCTCGCGTCCCTCGGTCTCCAGGCCGGCCCACCCTGGACTCGGTGTTTGTGGACTTGGTCAGCGACAGCGACGAAGATATCCTGGAGGTCGCAACAACGCGCAGCGCTGCGGACTCGGTCGAAGTCCCTCACCCGGAGCCCCCAGTGCCGGCTGCCCCCCGGGACGACAGCGACAGTGACAGCGAAGGGGCGGACGCACCGCCCGCCGGAGCCCCGCGGGCCCCGGTCAGGCGGCGGCGGCGGCTGCTGCTGGATCCGGGGGAGGCACCGGTTGTTCCGGTGTACTCCGGGAAGGTGCAGCGCGGTCCCCGGGAGGGCTAACGCAGAAGGGCTGGGTCTAGGGACTGCTCAGATTAGGCTTCTGGGATTGGTCTTGGGGGACTAAACGGACGCGGGAGTTGGGGCCTTGGAAGCAGAGAGATGCAGGGTTCCTGACGTTTCTGCAGTTTGGAGAGGTGAAGAGGTTTGGAGTGTGTTAGGAGTTTGGGATTCCCGGGAGCTGGAGTGTCAGAAGCAGAGAGAGGCTAAGGGGCCGGGATCCCTTATGCTTCTGAGAGGGGCTGGCAGGACCTGGGGCTGGGATTTGGGGCATGTTGGGTTTTGAGGTTGGGGCCCATTGCTAAGGATCCAGGAAGCTGGGGTCATGGAAGTTCAGAGAAGACTGGGGACTCCAGGAAGCTGGGTCCCCTGGTGGGAGGGTGAGCTAGGAAGCTGGGATTCCCCAGGATTCCAAGGTAGCAGGATGGGTGGCAACCTAGTAAGAGCGTAAAAGAAAAACTAATGCCTTAGGGAAAGGACTTGTAGCAGTAAGGGTACTCTAATTTGGATCTTGTGGAAGCTGGGCTCCTAACTCGCCCAGAGAGGACTTGGACTTGAGAGCTGGAGGACGGGATGAGTCATCCTGTTTCCCTTTCAGTAGAGGGAGGACTTGGGACTGATTCACTTTTGTCTTTACAGGTGAAAAGCAGCCTTCATCTCATCCCAGATCACCTGTCCCTCCTGAAACTCTGTCCTCCAGAAGCTGAGGAAGGTAGGGGCAGACTTCCAGAGAGGAGCCCAGTGCTGGCCTCTCTGAGGAAGCTTCCTGGAGTTTACATCTCTGCGGTTTATTATTATTCTTTTTAATGTTTATTTATTTTTAAGAGGGAGAGAGAGCGTGAGCAGGGGAGGGGCAGAGAGAGAGGGAGACACAGACTCCCAAGCAGGCTCCAGGCTCCGAGCTGTCAGCACAGAGCCCGACGCGGGGCTCGAACTCACAGAATGTGAGATCATGACCTGAGCCGAAGTCGGATGCTTAACCGACTGAGCCACCCACGGACGCCAGAAATTCCCAGGAGCTCCTGCGGTTCATATTTTTCCTGAGGCTCAAGGGAAAGGCATGACTCCTTCAACCTAGCCAGACAAAAGCTTCTGTCCTGAAATGAGATGAGTGTTCACCAGGAGGCACAGAAAGGGCTGTCAAACTGCCCTTCCCCCAACCTGATAGGCACAAGAGTGTGCTAATCTCCAGATTTCTAGGCCATCTCCAGAGATTCTGATTCTGTATTCCTGGGGGCAGGGGAGGAGGAGGGGTTGAGAATCTGTAACATCGTGGTACATCTGCAACAAGTTCCTTGGGAACACTCTGGAGCCAGCATGGTGTCCTTTGAATCTTATCAGAACTGGTCCTCCCTCAGTGACGTGATGTTTTGTGAACCACCCAAAGGCAGTGAATAGGAGTCAAGTTTAATGAGGAAGGGATCCAGGGGTCCAAATGCAGACCTTGGGCCAGGCCTTCTGTACCGGGAGCAAGTATGGTAGGGTGATCAACAGCTGATTTAGGAACCAGCTGGCCTGGGTTTGAATCTCAGCTCTACCTTTTAGTAGCTGTGCGACCTTGTTTCGTCATCAGAAAACTAGGGGTAATAGTGGTCCTACGCCAGAGGATTTGGGTGAGAATTAATTAGAGAGTATACATAAGGAGCCCTCTCTTGGGCTACATGTATGGTTAGGATGGTACCTGGAACGTAGTCGTGCAAAGGTACCTCTGTCCTTGCTGCTTCAAATGTAGGCCCAGGTGCGCCAGGCGTCTCCCGGGAGCTTGGCAGAAATGCAGAATCTCGTGTGTCTACCGGCTGCCACATTTATCGAGGACAGAGTTGCTCAGCCTTGACCTCACTGACATTTGCACTGAGTAATTCTTTGTGGGGACCCGTCCTGTGCATTGTAGGATGTGTAGCAGCATTGTGACCTCTACCCACCAGGGGCCAGCGTCACACACTCCGACTCCCTCCGCCTCCTCATCATGACAACAAAAATTGTCTCGAGACATTGCCACATATCCCTTGGGAGGCAAAATTGCCTCTGGTCAAGAACCACCGATCTAGGATGTATTATCATTGCTTTGTTTTTGCAGTGTTTATTTTTATGGTTAATGATGATCTTTGGTTAATGGCAAACAAATGAAAAAAGAGCTTCTGTGTTCTAGAATAAACCTCTAGTTTCCTGTTATAAGGAGTTGTAGTTAAATTGAGTGATTAAAAAAAGATACTAAGTATTACAGAGATATGACAAAATGTGGTAATCATGCTCACATGGGAGAAATTTGAGAAACATGGGCTCAGAGGGCCTATACTGCTCCGTACCTCGTTCCCTCCCTGTGCCATGCTGCCTCCTGCCCCGTACCTACGTGGTCTGTCTATGCCCATCCAATCCAGTACAGGAAGAAAATAAGAGGAACAATTAAAAAAAAAAAATCGTCCTTTGCCAACATCTGGTTTGAAGTTTGTTCTGTCACATACACGGTAGTATGTGCATGTGTCATAAGGAACACGTGTGTATTAAGTAAATAACATATTTCCTAGATCGTGCGTATTTTATATGTGGGCGGCATGTGATCAAAAAAGGAGATTAAGTTAATCATAACTTAGTTGGAGTGGCCCACCTTCCGATCGTCCCCACTTCCGTGCCGGCTCGTGCCTTAGCATGAGGTTCAGACACCTCCACTCATCGTTTTCTCTGCACCAGGCATTTCCCTATGACTCCTGCCCCTTGAGCACTTTCCCAGCATTATTGTGTGTGTGTGTGTGTGTGTGTTTCTTGAGACCCCTCAGTCTCCAGCTTTCTCAGGACCTTGTGAAACCCCTGACTTGCCTCTCCTTGGCCTCTCGCTGCTCTCTCTTAGCCTACCCCTTCCACTTGTCCTCCTTTGTTCCCAGAGGCCGATATGGCAGATTCTAGCAGTCCGCATGCTGAAGATGCCCCGTTTCCAGATTCGCCTTGGAAGAAGAAGCTGAGGAGTAGAGATGCAGAAGAGAAGACAAAGGAGGTGTTTCTGTGAGTGAGGCTGGGGCACTGGGACCCCAGGAGCAGAAGGGGAGCCGGAGGCGTGGGCTGAGGTGGGCAGGATCCTTGGGTGGCTCCTGAAAGGGTAAGGAGAAGGGATGGAGGGAGTCTTGAGGCTCAGGGAGGAATGAAGTTGTTTTTTTGTAAACATTTTTTTAAAGTTTATTTACTTATTTTAAGTAGGGGAGGGGCAGAGAGAGAGAGGGGAACAGAAGATCTGAAGTGGGCTCTGTGCCGACAGCGGACAGCCCTATGGGGGGCTCGAACTCACGAACTGGGAGATCATGACCTGAGTCGAAGTCGGACGCTTAGCCGACTGAGCCACCCAGGCGCCCCAAGGAAAGCAATTTACCTTAAAACTTAGGCATTTTCCTTGCTAATATTTGGGTCCCGTGGGTATAAAAATGATGGCTCAGGTTTTCTCTGACCTTACCTCCCCGTGTCCACAGGATGATGTCACTGGAAGGTGTTCCCTCTTGATAATCCACTTCCCCGTGTTGGTGCCCAGGACCAAGGAGCTACCTCCTTGGTAGCTCAGGAGGAGACACATGGGACTGGGGTCCCTTCCTCTTCCTCCGTCCCAGCCCTCGCTTCTCTTTGTAGGTTTCAAGACACCTCTCCTTTGTCTCCGCCTCCTCCGAGAACCAAAAGCAGGAAGCATACTCGGGCACTCCAGAAGTTAAGGTACCAAGGGCAGGGGGCTCGCCGGGGTAAAGAGGGGCGGTTTGGTGGGTGGCCCACCCTGGCTGACCCACCGTCCTTCCTGCACCCCAGGGAGGTGAACAAACGCCTGCAAGATCTCCGTTCCTGCCTGAGTCCCAAGCAGCGCCAGGGCCAAGATCACCAGAACCAAGAGGATGAGGTGGTCCTAGTGGAGGGTCCCACCCTTCCATCGAGCCCCCGGCTCTTCCCACTGAAAATCAGGTGCCGGGCTGATGTGATCAGGTTGCCCATGAGGATGGTAAGTGCCTGAAGGGCCGTGGGGGAGGGGTCCCCGGAGCTGCCTGTGGGCGAGTGTGGTGTCAGGGCAGAAGGGACCGTGTCTTGCTTTCCCCATCCAGCCAGTGCCCTTCCAGGTTCCCCGCCGCCCCCCGCCTCCACCATGTCTTGGGTTCGCTCTTCCCTTTGTCTCGATTGTCTTTCCCTCACTCTCTCTTCTCCAGCAAACTTCCCACCCACCCTTCAAGGCTCCACTTAAGCCTCCTGAGAAGCTTTGCTTGGTAGCCCCCTCCTCTGTTCCTTCCCTCGGACCCCGTGCTGCCCCTTGGTGCCTGCTTTTTTTTTTTTTAATTTTTTTTTAACGTTTATTTATTTTTGAGACAGAGAAAGACAGAGCATGAACAGGGGAGGGTCAGAGAGAGGGAGACACAGAATCTGAAACAGGCTCCAGGCTCTGAGCTGTCAGCACAGAGCCCGACGCGGGGCTCGAACTCACGGACCGCGAGATCATGACCTGAGCCGAAGTCGGCCGCCCAACCGACTGGGCCACCCAGGCGCCCCTGGTGCCTGCTTTTAAACTGTGTTAGTCACAGATGTCACCCGTTCGCTCTGAGCTCCCCCAGCTTCCTGGTGGAAACGACTATTTTTGTAGGGATGAGCCCAATTCCAAAACAAGAGTGACAACAGAAATAACCATTTATTGAGCAGCAGCGACGTGTCAGGCAAGCAGCGAAGCCAGGCCTTGCGAACACGCAGCCCATGGCTTTTATCGACAGCGCGTCTTACTTTTTTTGTCCCGTGGACGCAGAATGCTTTTCAGACGTGTGTTCGTTGCCACCCACCTCAATGAGTGATTTCATCCAAAGGACCGGTTGCCTGGCTTCTCTTAAATAGGAAGGAGTAGTTGCACTGGCCTGTGCTCCCACATAGCACCCATCAGCCAGAGCTGGGGACAGCTGGCCTGTTAGAGGGGGCGTATGAGATCCAGTTTGCCTCATTCCCCACCCCTGCCCTTTTCCCTCTTAATCCACGGCTGCTTCATTTCTTTGTGTTACCTCCCCGAACCCCATATGGACGTGACTTTATTCTGTACTTTGCCAGGTAAATCTATGGGACTCCCAGCTGAGGAGCTCAGCGGGTAGCAAAGGCCAGAAACGTGGGGGGGGAGGGGGGGACGGGGCACGTCAGGAGGTGGCCTCCTTTGCTTCTTGTCCCCTCGCCAGTCGGAGCCCCTACAGAGTGTGGTGGACCACATGGCCACCCATCTCGGGGTGTCCCCAAGCAGGATCCTTTTGCTCTTCGGAGAGACAGAGCTGTCCCCTACTGCCACTCCCAGGACCCTAAAGCTTGGAGTGGCTGACATCATTGGTGAGAGGAAGGCAGGGAGGTGGAGCCTTGAGGAGGCTTTGGCCACAGGGAGGGGATAGAGGAAAAGGCCCGGAGGGGGCCCTGCTTCCAGTCCCCCCCTTAAGCCTGGCTTCCCGATCCTGCCTCCCACAGACTGCGTGGTGCTAGCAAGTTCTCCGGAGACCTCAGAGATGTCCCGCCTGCTCCAGCTGCGGGTGCAGGGCAAGGAGAAACACCAGATGCTGGAAGTCTCGCTGTCTCCGGTGAGTGGGAGAGATGGCTGTCCGGGCCCCTCACCCTTTCCTCTGCCGACCGTGTCTCTCTGGTCAGTTACCAGCGGGTGGCTCCCCCCGAGTCCCGAGCAGTTTGGGTTCCTGCCCGTCCTAGAGAGTGTGGAGAGCCCACTGTTCAGCTTTGATCCCCCTCGTGCTGGGAACCTCTGCTCTAGTCTCCCGACTCCTGCTTAAAATGGAAAGGACCCTTGGACGGTAACCAGTGAAACAGAACAACAGCGCCAGGCTTCTGAGTGACAGTCCCCATGCTAGAGATAATTAACTTCCCAGTCAGGGTGTTGGTGAACTTCACGGTGACATTGCGTGGAAACCACTGTCGTTGCCCTCATTTAACACATAGGGACACGGGTCTAGAGAGGCGGGATAATTTGCAGTGTCTGTTCCTGGGGCTGCTGTAGCAAAACACTACAAACCGGGTGGCTTAAAACAACCGTATTCTCACACGGTCCTAGAGGCCAGGAGTCGAAGCTGAGTGCTCAGCAGGGGCCGTGCTCTAAGGCTCCGGGCAGAAACGCTCCTTGCGGGGCGCCTGGGTGGCACAGTCGGTTAAGCGTCCGACTTCAGCCAGGTCACGATCTCGCGGTCCGTGAGTTCGAGCCCCGCGTCGGGCTCTGGGCTGATGGCTCAGAGCCTGGAGCCTGTTTCTGATTCTGTGTCTCCCTCTCTCTCTGCGCCTCCCCCGTTCATGCTCTGTCTCTCTCTGTCCCAAAAATAAATAAACGTTGAAAAAAAAAAAAAAAAAAAAAAGAAACGCTCCTTGCTTCTTCCTGACTCCTGGAGGTGGCCGCCGGTCCTGGGCACTCCTTGGCCTGCAGCTGCGCCCGCCCCCTCCCTCAGTGTCTGCCTCTGTCGTCACGGGGTGTCCTCCCTGTGTGTCTCTGCCTGTGTGTTTTCTTGCAAGGATGCCAGACGCTGGGGCCCACCCTCAGCGAGTGTGCCCTTGACTTCACCTGATTACATCCGCAAAGGCCCTGTTTCCCATCTGGAAATGGGAAATGGTCACATTCACACTTACCAGGGCCCTTGCCCAAGGTCACACATGAGCCGAGTGGGAGAGCCTGGCCTGCAGCTCGGGCCATCCTCACTCTAGGATCTGGGCTGTCTTCTTCACTGCAACAGACGCCTCCATTGGTAGGTGAGGAGCTTGGGGCTTGCAGAACCCACCTGACCCGGAGCCTGCAGCCTAAGCCTTAGCCTCTGTGGCCCGGTCCCCTAGAGAGGGACCCGGCTGTGCTAGCTTCTCTGTCCACTCGCCTTCCCCTCCGTGGGCTCTGACTTGATTTGTCCCCTTGTCCTCTCTGTCCTGAGTCCTCTGTACATCTCTATAAGTTCTCAGCCCCTCTTTTCAAATTCTTTTTTTTCTTAAGATTTTTTTAATTGAAAATTTTTAATGTTTATTAATTATTTATCAATTGTGAGGTTTTTTTGTTTTTTTAGTTTTTTTAATGCTTATTTATTTTTGAGAGAGAGAGAGAGAGAGAGAGCGAGAGACAGAGCATGAGCAGGAGAGGCAGAGAGAGCGGGAGACACAGAATCCAAAGCAGGCTCCAGGCTTCAAGCTGTCAGCACAGAGCCTAATGCGGGGCTCGAACTCACAAACCGTGAGACTGTGACCCGAGCCGAAGTCAGACGCTCATCCGACTGAGCCACCCAGGCAACCCGTTAAAGATTTTATTTTTAAGTCACCTCTACACCCAACATGAGGCTCAACCCCATGAGCAAGCGTCACATGTTCTATTGACTGAGCCGCCCAGGCACCCCCTCCCCTCCCCTCCACCCCATCTTTTCGAATTCTTACATCCATTTTTTTCTTCTCTGTCCAGGATTCTCCTCTCAAGACCCTCATGTCCCGCTACGAGGAGGCCATGGGACTCTCAGGCCACAAGCTCTCCTTCTTCTTTGATGGGACAAAGCTCTCAGGCAAGGAGCTGCCCACTGATCTGGGCATGGAATCTGGGGACCTCATCGAGGTCTGGGGCTGAAACCCCGCGCCCTGTTTTGACGTGCCGCCTGGACTTGGGGGAGGACAGCTGCCCCTTTTGGCCCTGTATGGGCTTATCTTTAAGCTGAAGCAAAATCTAGCAGCGAACTTTGACCCCCTCTCCCGTTGACCCTGGTTTCAAGCCGTTAGTTACTTGGTTAGTTGTGTGGTTCTTGCCGTCCTGGGTGGACTGTGGCTCCGCCCACTGGGTATGCTGCGTTCGCAGCCCCCCAGGACACGGGGAAGGTATCCCTCACTCCCACCGAGCCCCTTTCCTTCCTGGAAATGTTTTTATGCAAATGTTTTTATGCAAGTGCTCCTATTTAGAGCGAGTGGGAATAAACGAGGGGTGGGTGTGGATTCCAGGCCTGGGATGTCTGGGAGCTGGGACCAGCAGTGTGGCCCCAGGGGGCTAGCAGGTAAAGTTTGAGGCACCTACACGAGTGTGGTTCCCCGGCCTGCAGGAAGATAAATGGTCCAGGCCCCACACGCGCTCACTTAAGCCCAGGCAGACAGGGTCTAGTGGATCCTCAGCTTTGGATGTCTTCCTCACCCCAGGACCCTTTATAGGCACCTTCCTGAGGCACACACGTTGTTTAAGACATAATTGAACACCTCGAGCTCTTTTTGTTTGGATCTCCCGATGCTAGTCTACGAAAGGCTTCTCTGGTTTTACGGCTGTCTCTTCCCTGCTCATGCCAGCCTAAGCACCCATTCGAGTGTGCGGATATCGCGCGTCTTTGAATACAAACGCATCCTCGTAAGACGCACTGATGTGTGTGTTGAATACACTTTTGCCACGTGCGGTAGCGCCGTGCTGTAGATCTCGTGCTGTTTCTTTCCTCGCTCAATACGTGGTGCTTATTCTACGTGGGATTCATCGCTCGAAGGGCTCGTTGGTGTTCCTCAGGGGGGCCTCGGCTGCATCTTATGCGTTCATGGGTCTCCTTCCGCGCTTGCGTGGCAGGTTCTCCAACATCAGCCCCCAGGATGGGATTACGGGGCGGACGGGTTCATTTCCCTGTGGTTCTACCAAATTTTTCTCACGAATGGCCACGGAGCCTCCCCCTGGAGGGTCCCCGTTTCTCCTCAGCCTCACCAGCTCTTGTTACTGCCCTGCTTTCCAACTTTTGCCAGCCCGTGGGGAGGAAAGTGGTGCCGTGTTTCAACGCACATCCATCCGCTCACCGGCACTTCCGGGAATTTCTTCGCACGTGCCCCGCAGCCTTTCGGGCTCCCTTTCTGTGCGCTGCCGTGACCGCTGCCGACGGCTCGAGGACCGGCGCTCGCGCTTGATTCTTTAGGGGTGTCCTTCACCGAACAGAAATTCTCAGTTTGGATGTTACGTGCGTGAACTATTTTGTCGTATCATTTGTTGCTTTTTGATTTCTTATTTAAAAGTCGTTTAGATATTTTACATTTTCTGCTCTTGGCCCCTTAGTTTGCCCTTGCACGTTTCGGCCACTAAGTAGGGCCGAGGTCCAGCCATCACACCCCGCGATGCACGTCGGCTGGCCTCTGTTCTGTGTGGGCGAACATTTGTTCGCATCGGCTGATTCCGGGCCGTACCGGCTGCTGAATATTGAATATTACTTTTAAACGATTTGCATTCAACTTCGCCTATGAGATCCAGGTTTTATTTTCACCACAGAATGAGCCAGACTTCTCAGCGCTGTCTACTAATAAAGCCATTAATTTGCCACTGATAGGTGGTATCATTCTGACAAAAGTATGTCACCTTCTAAAAACTTTTGTTGGAATGTGGCATTCCTTTGACCTTATAATGTGAGAAAAATAGAAGCCTCTGTAACATTGAAATAATCCACGATATGGCATAACTCATTTTTTTCAGATCTCATTTTGTCCATTAATACGTTTGGATACGTTAAAATTGTGTATTCGGCCTTAACAAAATAAACGGGAGTACATTCACCTTGCGCCTCCTTGAGGGTTTCTGTCTTTGTAACCCCCCCCCCCCCGGGACCCCCCACTACAGCCCCTGTGACAGTCCATTAGTTGTCACCTTGCATCCATTGTTACTCCTTCCAGGGTAAGCAGAGACCCCGGTTTTTAGCAAAGCACGGAGACTTCAGAGGGAGGACAGCCAGCCTCCGTTGTCGCCAGCTGCCAGTTCAGGCTGGTGGGTGTAAGGGGGAGAGGGGCGCACCTCGCAGAACATTTCCCAAAGAGGGTGGCAGGAGCCCCTCTCCTTCGCTGTCTTCCTGCTGCTGGACGTAGAACAGCCCTGCGGACACGTGGCGACCTTGGGAAAAGAAGCCGTGCAGGTGACACAGGACACGGAGAGACGGAGAGACGGAGCCTGGGCCCCAGCCTCTCTGCAGCATCCTACCAGTCCTCCACTGCTGACCTCGGGGCTTTCCTGGGAGGGGGAGCTACTTCCGTCCTGCCTAAATCACTGCTATTTGAGGACTTCTGTCTCTGGTAACCCAACCCAGTTCCAGCCCCAGGATGTTGCCATTGCAACATTGTAGTGAGCCTGTTGGGGTCCCTGGCTGAGATTTTTCTCAGGTTTCTCTCCAGGAGTAGAATCACCGGTCACTGAACGTGTATCCTCCCACCTGGTCTCTCTCTTCAGCAGTGCGAGGTTGCTGACCACAGTGACTGGACCTCTTTATAAATCCATTAGCAAGTGCTAGAAGATTCCGGTTTCTTCTTCCCCAGCCCTGAATCTGGGGAGGAGATGGGAAAGACTACTTATTTTAAAAGAATTTGCATTCCTTCTATGTTGAGAGGTTATTCATCCTTTTGATCAAAGGGATTGATCACTTCTCAGGTGGTCATTTTATTTTATTTTAAAATGTTATTTATTCTGTGCTCGCTTTGGCAGCACATATACTAAAATGTTATTTATTTTTATGGATTTTATTTATTATTTTTTAAAATAATTTTTAAAAGTTTATTTATTATTGAGAGAGAGAGAGAGAGAGAGAGAGAGAGTATAAGCTGGGGAGAAGCACAGAGAGGGAGACACAGAATCTAAAGCAGGCTCCAGATTCTGAGCTCTCAGCACAGAGCCCGATATGGGGCTCGAACCCACAGACCTTAAGATCATAACCTGAGCCGAAGTCAGACACCTAACCAGTCAGCCACCTAGGTGTCCCTTAAGGATTTTATTTTTAAGCAATCTCTTACACCCAACATGGGTCTCTAACTCACAATCCGGAGATCAAGAGTCACACCCTCCACCAACTGAGCCAAACTGGCACCCCTATTTTCTTTTCTTTTTTTTTTTTCTTTTTTTTTTTTTTAAAGATTTTAAGTGATCTCTGCACCCAATGTGAGGCTTGAACTTACAACCCCAATATCAAGAGTCCCATGCTCTTCCCACTGAGCCAGCCAGGTGGCCTGTCAGGTGGTCTTTCTGAACTCTCCCGAAAAAAACCAAAAACAAAGCCAACAAACAGGGGTGCCTGGGTGGCTCAGTAGGTTAAGCTTCTGACTTCGGCTCAGGGCACGACCTTGCAGTTCATGAGTTCAGGCTCCGCATTGGGCTCTGTGCCGACAGCTCCGAGCCTGGAGCCTACTTCGGATTCTGTGTCTCCCTCTCTCTCTGTCCCTCCCCAGTTCATGCTCTGTCTCTCTCTCAAAAATAAACATTAAAAAAAACAATAAAAAAAACAACACTCTCCTGATGAAAAACCTTCAAAACTGGGTGCCTGGGTGGCTTAGTTAGGCACCCGACTTCGGCTCATGAGTTCGAGCCCTGACAGCTCAGGGCTCTGACAGCTCAGAGCCTGCAGCCTGCTTCGGATTTCTGTCTCTCTGTCTCTCTGCCCCTCCCCTGCTCACGCTCTGTCTCTCTCAAAAATAAATAAACGTTAGCAAATTTTTTTAAAAAAACACCTTCAAAATTGTAGTAGGCCCTTACTTGGTGTCACATGCGAAGCTTGGTACTTTTCGTAACCTCATTCATCCAAAGAGCACCTAGGAGGTAGGTGGTGGTATTATTCCCATTCTCCAGAAGAGAAACAGAAGCACAGATTAGTGAACCCGCCCCAAACCTCACAGCCACCGGGCGCAGAGCCAGATGGAAGGCCAGGTGGGCCTGATCTACGACAAGACCCGTGCTGCTCACGCTGGAACCTGCACACAAGTGAGCTGGGAAGCTTGTGGAAACAGACGTGGCGTCAGCAGTTCTGGGGTGCGGCCCGAGATGTTGCCGTTCTAACGAGCTCCTAGGGGTTGTGGCCGTGCTGGCCACACTTGGGGTAGCAGGATGCTGTTTTGCTTTTTTTTTCTATAGCCTCACAGCCTCCCATCTCCCCACCCCTGCCATTCCTTCCGGAAGTCCCCCCCCCCCCGCCATGTCCTCTGTGTGTCCCCACCTCAGTCCGAAACAGGGGTCTGGCTCAGTGGACTCTTCTTGCCCATCGATCTCTTTCTCCGGTGCTAGACTGTAAGCTCCTTGAAAATAAATACCCTATCTTGTTCTTCTCAAACATCCCTAGCTCGGTGTCTGATACCTAGTAGTTAGTTACCTGACAAATGTTTGTTGAATGAACAACTTCCTCATCGCATGAGCCAGAAACCCGTGTCACTCTGGACACCTCTTAACCCCCATATCCTCTCCGTCACCCACAGCTGCCCTAGGTGGCTAAGAGCGACTCACGTCCCTCCATCCCACCGAGGCCTGCAGCCCGGTCTCCTGCTGCAGCCGCCTGACAAGTTCTGCCGCCCCTTTGGCCCCCTCCAAGCCAAGGACAGTGTAGCCAGTGTAGCCAGAAGGATCTTAAATGCAAATCCAATTTTAAAATGAAGGATCTTGGGGCGCCTGGGTGGCGCAGTTGGTTAAGCGTCCGACTTCAGCCAGGTCACGATCTCGCGGTCCGTGAGTTCGAGCCCCGCGTCGGGCTCTGGGCTGATGGCTCGGAGCCTGGAGCCTGTTTCCGATTCTGTGTCTCCCTCTCTCTCTGCCCCTCCCCCGTTCATGCTCTGTCTCTCTCTGTCCCAAAAATAAATAAAAACGTTGGAAAAAAATAAAATAAAATGAAGGATCTTCAATGCAAATCCAATTTTAAATGTCCTAGGCCCCAGGCCCAGCCTGGCCCCTGTCTGCTCCCTGGCCGGCCTCCCTCCCCTCACTGTCCTCCATGCTGCCCTCCTTTCAGATTCTGGTGTCCCTTATGCTTCCTTCTGTGGCCTTTGCACAAGCTTTCCACTGCCTGGAACTGTTTTTTTCTCCCCTCTTAGGAAGTCAGTGTTTGCCGCCCCCCCCCCCCCCCCCCCCCCCCCCCCCCCCGTATCTGAGCTCAAGGATCACTTCCTCAGCAAGACTCTCAACCTCCCTGACCAGGTCAAATGCCCCTGTTATCAAGTCCGTGTCATACCCATACACCTGTCTTTGTTGATTTATTTTATTTTATTTTATTTTATTTTATTTTATTTTATTTTATTTATTGTTTATTTATTTATTATTTAGTTTACTTATTTATTTATTTGAGGAGAGGGGAAGAGAGAGAGGGAGAGAGAGAATCCCAAGCAGGCTCCGTGCTGTCAGCTTGGAGCCCAACGCAGGGCTTGAACCCACAAACTGTGAGATCATGACCTGAGCCGAAACCAAGAGTCAGACGCTTACCTGACTGAGCCACCCAGGTGCCCCCAGATGTCATTTTTTTGTGGCACTTGTCATAGGTGAACTTTTTTTTCCCCAAGAAATTCCACATGTATTTTCCAGACCAGTTTCCAAATCAGGTAGAGCAAAAAGTTGGGCTCCAGTTTAAACCAATAGACCTGTACAGACAGATTTATTTATCTGACCTAAAAGTAATTTTATTCCAGAAATCCATCAGATTGAAAAAGCCTGAGCCCAGAGATGAGCACAATGTTTTTTTCCATTTGGCAAAAGCAATTAGCATAAAGATATTTGCCTTTATAACCAAAAAGTTTTATTTTCATTAATGTCCAGTGGTACTGTATTTGGATCACAGGCTTTTTTAAAAATAATTTTTAGGGGCGCCTGGGTGGCTCCGTCAGTTGAGCGTCCGACTTGGGCTCAGGGCATGATCTCGCGGTTTTGTGAGTTCGAGCCCCGCGTCGGGCTGTGTGCTGACAGCTTGGAGCCTGGAACCTGCCTCGGATTCTGTGTCTCCTTCTCTCTCTGCCCCTCCCCCTCTTGTGCTGTGTCTCTATCAAAAATAAATGAATGTAAAAAAAAAATTAAAATAAAATAATTTTTAACTTTATTGGAGTTTAATTTACGTGCCTAACCATTCACTCACTTGAACTGTAAAGTTCATGAGTCTTAGTAGATGTACACGGCCCGGAAATGGTTCCTCCGGCCATTTGCATAATCCCCTCCCCCTGACCCCATTGTATGAATGTCACCTGCTGGTGGACACTCGGGGCTTTTTCATTCTGGAGGCTATTATGAATAATGATTCTTTAAAAAAAAATGTTTATTTATTTTGAGGTGGGGGGAGGGGCAGAGAGAGCGAGGGAGAGAGAGAGAGAATCCTCAGCAGGCTCCATACCCGGCGCGGAGCCCAACGTGGGGCTCCATCCCACAGCCACAAGATGGTGACCCAAGCCAAAATCAAGAGACAGACGCTCAACCGACTGAGCCACCCAGGGGCCCCAGTAATGCTTCTTATGTATATTTGCATACAGGGTGTTTTGTAGCGGCATGTTTTCAATTCTCCTAGGTGATCATCTCCGATGATACCTAGGAGTGGAGTAATGGGCAAATGTGTGTTTAATTTTGAAGGAAACTGCCGGTTTTCTAAAGTAGCTGTACTATTTGCATTCGTACAAGTACCGTGTGAGGGTCTTAGTTGCTCCATATCATTTCCAGTACTTGGTGTGATCAGTTTGTCTTTTTTTAAAAAGCTATTCTCACATAGTGATATTGTGGTCTTAATTTGTCTTTTCCATAATGACTAACAATGTCATATACTTGTTGGCCATTCATGTATCTCTTGTGAAAGTCTGTAGAAATCTATTGCCCATTTAAAAAATTGTGTTATCCTCTTTAGTTTTAAGAGTTGTTTATATATCTAGATACACGTCCCTTGTCAGATGCGTGCTTTGCAAATATTCTCTTTCAAACTGTGGCTTGCCTTTTCACAGGTGCGATTTTACATATGTATGGATATCTGTCTCCTCCAGATCAGCCTCCTGAGGGTAGGGATTCAATCTGCCTTGTCTGACACCTGGCATAATGCCAGGAACAAAGTAATGGTTTGTTGAGTAAATTCAGGGACCACAATCGGAAGTTCCTTTCTATCTCTTTCTTTCCCTTAGACCATATCTCATGGGGTGTCACAAGTGAAGGGTATTCGTGACTCAAATGGTTGTTTCTTCTTCTTCTTCTTCTTCTTCTTCTTCTTCTTCTTCTTCTTCTTCTTCTTCTTCAAGTTTATTTATTTATTTAGAGAGAGAGCACAAGGAGGGGAGGGGCAGAGAAGAATCCCAAGCAAGTTCAGTGCTGTCAGCTAGAGCCCTATGCATGGCTCAACCCCCTCCCAACCTGAAGATCATGACCTGAGCCGAAATCAAGCGTCCAATGCTTAACTGAGTGAGTCACCTAGGCGCCCCTTGCCTCAAATGTTTTCTTTTCCTTTTTTTTCCATTAGAATAATAAAGCTATTTTAATTACTATAAATCAGCATTTATGCCTAATATTTTCATTTTTGTCTCAGTGACCTATTTTTTCTTTTTTTAAATTAATTTATTTTTAATTTACATCCAAATTAGTTAGCATATAGTGCAACAATGATTTCAGGAGTAGATTCCTTAATGCCCCTTACCCATTTAGCCAATTCCCCCCTCACAACCCCTCCAGTAACCTCTGTTTGTTCTCCGTATTTAAGAGTCTCTTATGTTTTTCCCCCTCCCTGTTTTTATATTATTTTTGCTTCCCTTCCCTTATGTTCATCTGTTTTGTATCTTAAAGTCCTCATATTAGTGAAGTCATATGATATTTGTCTTTCTCTGACTAATTTCGCTTAGCATAATACCCTCTAGTTCCATCCACATAGTTGCAAATGGCAAGATTTCATTCTTTTTGATTGCCGAGTAATACTCCACTGTGTGTGTGTGTGTGTGTGTGTGTGTGTGTACCACATCTTCTTTATCCATTCATCCATCAATGGACATTTGGGCTCTTTCCATACTTTGGCTATTGTTGATATGCTGCTATAAACATTGGGATGCATGTGTCCCTTCGAAACAGCCTACCTGTATCTCTTGGATAAATACCTAGTAGTGCAATGGCTGGGTCATAGGGTAGTTCTATTTTTAATTTTTTGAGGAGCCTCCATACTGTTTTCCAGAGTGGCTGCACCAGTTTGCATTCCCACCAGCAATGCAAAAGAGATCCTCTGTCTCCGCATCCTCGCCAACATCTGTTGTTGCCTGAGTTGTTAATGTTAGCCATTATGACAGATGTGAGGTGGTATCTCATTGTGGTTTTGATTTGTATTTCCCTGATGATGAGTGATGGTGAGCATTTTTTCATGTGTCGGTTGGCCATCTGGATGTCTTCTCTGGAGAAGTGTCTATCCATGTCTTTTGCCCATTTCTTCTCTGGATTATTTGTTTTTTGGGTGTTGAGTTTGATAAGTTCTTTATAGATTTTGGATACTAGCCCTTTATCTGATCTGTCATTTGCAAATATCTTCTGCCATTCTGTCGGTTGCCTTTTAGTTTTGCTGACTGTTTCCTTCGCCGTGCAGAAGCTTTTTATTTTGATGAGGTCCCAGTAGTTCATTTTTGCTTTTGTTTCCCTTGCCTCTGGAGACATGTTGAGTAAGAAGTTGCTGTGGCCACGGTCCAAAAGGTTTTTGCCTGCTTTCTCCTCAAGGATTTTGATGGCTTCCTGTTTTACATTGAGGTCTTTCATCCATGTTGAGTTTATTTTTATGTCTGGTGTAAGAAAGTGGTCCAGGTTCATTCTTCTGCATGTCGCCGTCCAGTTTTCCCAGCACCACTTGCGGAAAAGACTGTCTTTATTCCATTGGCTATTCTTTCCTGCTTTTTCAAAGATTAGTTGGCCATGCATTTGTGCGTCCATTTCTGGGTTCTCTATTCTGTGCCATTGATCTGAGTGGCTGTTTTTATGCCGGTACCATAGTGTCTTGATAATTACAGCTTTGTAATACAGCTTGAAGTCCGGGATTGTGATGCCTCCTGCTTTGGTTTTCTTTTTCGAGATTGCTTTGGCCATTCGGGGTCTTTTCTGGTTCCATACAAAGTTTAGGATTGTTTGTTCTAGCTCTGTGAAGAATGCTGGTGTTATTTTGATAGGGATTGCATTGAATATGTAGATTGCTTTGGGTAGTATCAACATTTTAACAATATTTTTTCCTCCTATCCAGGAGCTTGGAATATTTTTCCATTTTTTGGTGTCTACTTCAATGTCTTTCATAAGCTTTCTATAGTTTTCAGTGTATAGATTTTTACCTGCTTGGTTAGGTTTATTCCTAGGTATGTTTTTGGTGCAATTGTAAATGGGATCGATTCCTTGATTTCTCTTCCTGTTGTTTCATTGTTGGTGTATAGGAATGCAACCGATTTCTGTGCATTAATTTTATATCCTGCACCTTTGCTGAATTTAAGGATCAGGTCTAGCAGTTTTTTGGGTGGAATGTTTTGGGTTTTCCATATAGAGTATCATGTCGTCTACAAAGACTGAGGTCCCAGTCTTGGGACCTTGGGATGTCTTTTATTTCTTCGTGTTGTCTGATTGCTGAGGCTAAGACTTCCAATACTGTGCTGAATAACAGTGGTGAGAGTGGACATCCCTGTCTTGTTCCTGACCTTAGGGGGAAAGCTCTCAGTTTTTCCGCATTGAGGATGATATTAGTGTTGTGTCTTTCACATGTGGCTTTTAGATCTCAAGGTATGATCCTTCTATCCATACTTTCTTGAGGGTTTTTTTTTTAATCAAGAAGGGATGCTACATTTTGTCAAATGCTTTCTCTGCATCTATTGAGAGGGTCATGTGGTTCTTGTCCTTTCTTTTATTGATGTGATACATCACATTGATTGTTTTGCGGATATTGAACCAGCCCTGCATCCCAGGCATAAATCCCACTTGGTCGTGGTGAATAATTTTTTTAAATGTATTGTTGGATCCAGTTGGCTAATATCCTGTTGAGGATTTTTGCTTCCATGTTCATCAGGGAAATTGGTCTATAGTTCTCCTCTGTAGTGGGGTCTCTGTCTGGTTTTAGAATCCAGGTAATGTTGGCTTCATGGGAACAGTTTGGAAGTTTTCCTTCCATTTCTGTTTGTTGGAACAGTTTCAAGAGAATAGGTGTTAACTCTTCTTTAAATGTTTGGTAGAATCCTCCCGGAAAGCCATCTGGTGCTGGACTCTTGTTTTTTGGGAGATTTTTGATTACTAATTTGATTTCTTTACTGGTTATGGATCTGCTCAAATTTTCTATTTCTTCCTGTTTCCGTTTTGATAGTTTATATGTTTCTAGGAATTTTTTCAGTTCTTCCAGATTGCCCATTTTACTGGTGTGCTCATAATATTCTTTTATTCTTGTTCTTATTTCTGCTGTGTTGGTTGTGATCTCTCCTCTCTCCTTCTTGATTTTATTTATTTGGGTCCTTTCCTTTTTCTTTTTGATCAAAGTGGCTAGTGGTTTATCAATTTTGTTAATTCTTTCAAAGAACCGGCTTCTGGTTTCATTGATCTGTACTGGGGTTTTTTGGTTTCTGTAGCATTGATTTCTGCTCTAATCTTTATGATTTCCTGTCTTCTGCTGGTTTTGGTCAAATGGTTTCTGATAAGACCTCTTGGGGACCCCATGCTCTGCCCATGAGACTCTAGAATTTCACAAGAGCTCAGAGGTCAGCTTGGAAGACAGGTCTTGAAGCTACATTTGCATGGAAATATATTAATTTTACATCGAGTGTACATTTATTACTGTAACTTGGAGATTGAGGCTGGGGGCACTGAAGAACCATGCCAAGCTATCCTTTGGTGCCAGGGCTCTGGTCTTTGAGTCCAGTCCAGCAGCTAGGAGAATCCCAGATGAGACCACCAGAGGGCGCAAGGGCTTCAGTCTTGGTTGAAGGTGAAAAAAACCAGGGCGTTTAGGGTCTGGGACGCTTCTTTCAGTGTCTACCAAGGAAGCTCAGGAGTTTACAGACAGCTGGCGTGGGGATTTCAAAAGATAGGGCCGGGGATGGGGCGGGTGGCGGGGGGGGGGGGGGGAGTGGAGGGGGAGGTGTTCAACTTTCAACATTCCTTCCACACTTCCTGAGCATGTATGAAGCTCCAACCGGACTAACTGCCGAGGCTGGGAACTGATCGTTGGGATTTCTAGAGATAAGCTACTTCCAGAACATTTTAAGATTCCATGATCTCGTTTCATCTCGTTTGATAAGAAGTGTGCCCGGTGGGAGCTGCAGATAAGGAAGCCGAGATTCCGAGGGCTGGGCGAGTTCAGCGGTTCGCTGCGACTCCCTGGGGGAACGCACCGGGTGCGGCGCGGGTCTGGGGCCGTCCCGGGTTACCCCGGCGACCGGCCGGCAGTCACGTGACGGGGGAGCAGGCGGAGAAGCTGGAGAGACGAGCAAGGTCTACTGCCGGGCTTCTGTAGTCCGGCGGCGGTCACGTGTCCAGGGCTCGCGGGAGGTGGAGTTGGCCCCCCGGCTCCAGCGTCACATGACCGGCTCCGGGACAACATGGCGGCGGCCGTGGTGCAGCGGCGGGGCTGAGCGACAGCGGTTGCAGTGGGCTCCTAACAGGGGTGAGGGGTGGCTTCAGCCTGGGCGGGGGGGGGGGGGAGCACGGGGAGGGGTCCGGGCCCTCTACAGCCTGCTCCCGTCCCCGACGTCACTCGCGTTCCACTCGTCCTCTCCGCGCGCTGCGTCTGCCGGAACGGGGAGGCATGACAGGCAGGGCCTGGCTTCCATCCCAGCCGCGCTTTGTGCTTTCGGGCAAGCGCCTGCCGGTCTCTGGGCGCCCCTCCCTCGCCTGGGTTCCCTCCATCCTCTTTTCTCCAGCCTCCTCCCCTCGCAGGTGGGATCGTCGGTGGGACCGGAGCGCGGGCGGGCGAGGCCCCCCAGGACCATGTCCGGGTCCGACACCGCGCCCTTCCTCAGCCAGGCGGATGACACGGACGACGGGCCGGTGCCCGGCACCCCGGGGTTACCGGGGTCCATGGGGAACTCGAAGTCCGAGGATCCCGAGGTCCCGGACCGAGAGGGGCTGCAGCATATCACCGGCTTGTCTCCGGGCCATTCGGCTCTCATAGTGGCCGTGCTGTGCTACATCAACCTCCTCAACTACATGGACCGCTTCACCGTGGCTGGTACTGACTTCTGGGAGGAAGTCAGACTGGGGGAAGGGAAGGGGGTCCCGAAGGTGGGGCTGCCTCGTCGAGCCCATCTCGAGTCTTCTTCGCAGGCGTCCTTCCAGATATTGAGCAGTTCTTCGACATCGGAGACAGCAGCTCCGGCCTCATCCAGACCGGTGAGTGGAGGCCCCTCCTGGGCACACGGCAGCTTTTCTTCCTTTTCTGCCCCAAATGGGGTTACATGCCGGCATGCCTGGGGCCTTAATAGAGGTAGAGAAGCCAGACTTAGAGGAGGAGATGGTCTTTATTTCTCTGTGGGTTGCCCTGTTCAGTTAGAACACCACATTTTATTTTATTAAAAAAATTTTTTTTTAACGTTTATTTATTTTTGAGACAGAGGGAGACAGAGCATGAACAGGGGAGGGGCAGAGAGAGAGGGAGACACAGAATCCGAAACAGGCTGCAGGCTCTGAGCGGTCAGCACAGAGCCCGACGTGGGGCTCGAACTCACGGACCATGAGATCGTGACCTGAGCCGAAGTCGGACGCTTAACCGACCAAGCCACCCAGGCGCCCCAGAACACCACATTTTAAAAGGCAGTTTAGTGTAATGGTTAAGACAGACCTAGGTTTAAATCTCAGCTTTCCACTTAGTGTGATGGTAGGCAAGGCCCTCAACCTCTCTAAGCCTTACTTTTCCTTGGTGAGAAGGAAAGAGTAGCAACCCAGAACACCTCAGAGGACTAATGTGAGAATCAGATGTGATGATTAATGCTGTAAAGTGCATGGTGCCGTGTCCGGAGGATGGTAGGCACCGAAAGATAGGGTGCCTGGAATGGGGAGAGTTGAGTTTTACTTGCTCAGAACGTTGTGGAAGAGGCAAAGCCAAGGCCAGATCCTCCTTTCCTTCCTTTTCCCCTTCCTTCGTTTCTCAAACATTTCTGAGCGCTTACTCTGTGCCAGGCCCTGGAGGAAGAGGCTGATAGCATACACAGAACTTGCCCGAGACCTTTTAGACCCATTGTCTCCTAATCCTTCCATCAGTCAAAGAACAGGTGGTGGTATTATTTTATAGAAGAAGCAGGTAGTAGTCGCTGTGTTTTTATAGGGAAACTGAGGCTTAGAGAATTCGGCCTTGCCCAGAGTCACACAAATGAGAGGAGAGGAGGAGTTTGAAACAAGACCTCGAAGGGTTCTTTGCTCCACTCCAGGCCAGTAAGGACTGAGAAGTATTTAAGGCAAAGTCTAGAGGAATGAGAACAGGATCATAGGCCAAGGTCTGCAAAGCTTTAAATTGTCGAGTTAGAGAAGAAGCAAGTCTTTGTCCGCTCCATTCGCTTTTTCGTTCAACACATGTTAATGAGCACCTTTTTTACGCAACGCCATGTGTTCCACGGTGGAAACACAGGAGTGGTCATTATAGGCAAGGTCCTTGTCTTCACGGAGCTGACATTCTACTGGGAATGAGCGGGCCACCGTCCTGAAAAACCTAAGCTGATAACGAGGTCATTTTCTGTAGGATTATTTTGTAAAAGAAAACAGAGTGACTGTGATCAAGAGAGATTGGATATGTGGGGGTTGGGAAGATGTCTGAGCTGGAGCCTAAAGGTTCTGTGAAGCTCAGGCGAGTGGAGAAACGTTCCCAGTAGAGAGGACAGTGGGTGCCAAAGGTCCCAAGATGGCATTGAGCTTGGCAGTTGGGCCATTGGGATGCAGAGAAGGGAAAGTGGATGAGCGTGAGGTTGGAGAGGTAGGGAGGGGTTAGATCAGATCGTGGGCCATGGTGTGGAGAGTGGATTTTGCTCTTGGCTGGATGGGAGTCAGCTGGGCCATCCATTCTACAGTGGAAGGTTTGAAAGATGCCAAAGAGGGGCCTGGACTTCTCTGGCAGGAAGCACTGATAGTTTCAGGGTTGGGAGTTATTCCTGAGCCCCCTTGCTCTCCCTGAGCTGGGGTCGGGGTGGGGAAGGGGTACCGGGGCTGGGCTGTGACTCTCTGCTTCTCCTCAGTGTTCATTTCCAGTTACATGGTGTTGGCACCTGTGTTTGGCTACCTGGGTGACAGGTACAATCGGAAGTATCTCATGTGCGGGGGCATTGCCTTCTGGTCCCTGGTGACACTGGGGTCGTCCTTCATCCCCAGAGAGGTGAGGCCCCATGCTGGCTCCTGTTTCTGCCCCACCCCCACCCCCCACCCATCAGTCTTTGCTGCCATTCTTTGGGGTCGTTGCAGACTGGGCCTGGGGAACTTATGCAGTTTCCTTGGTCCATGCCGTCTTCTCCTCCCTGCTTGCCTGAGTTAATCTGCCCACCCCATCTACTTCCCCTTTCTTCTAGAACATTCTTCTGTCATCCCCTTTCCCCCTAACCATTGACTGCTTACACTCCACACTTAAACACTCCCGCTTCTATACCATGGAAAAGACCTTACCTGGACTGTCTGTCCTCTGTCTTCCTCTTCTGAGTCAGACTGCCCACAAGGTCCCCTTGACCGAGCTCCATCCTGGGTGAAGGAGCAGACAGGGAGAGGCTCTCACTTTGCTTGCACTTCCTCTCCTCCCACTCACCCCGGAACACTGCCGGCCAACCTACCCCCACCACTCCATTGCCAAAGTGACAGAAACCTTTTGGTTGCTAAATGTAGCTCCTGCTTCCTAATCCTGCTCTTGCTAGATCTCCTGGGAGCCTCTGGCTCTATTGACTCACTTCCTCCTTCCGGAAACTCTCTCCTAACTTCTGTGATGCCACTCTTGTGGTTTTCTTCCCGCCTCCTTGGCTGTTACTTCTTTGCTCCTTTGAAATCCCTTCTGTCTGTTCTTACTCTCTGCCCCTGGAACTCTGTCCTCAGCCCCGGGTACTGCATACTCTCCTTGGGTGATCATGCCCTGTCCTTAGCTTCAGGTGTCTTTGATAGACGAATAAACTTCCGCCTCAGATCGTTATTCACGATTGGAGTGTCTTGGATGGTAGAAATTAAGATTTGTTCTACACCTGTCGGGGCACGAGATACTGAATAAAACTTGTATCGTCCCGTCCTGTTGATAGTTGTGTGAGCAAGTTATTGTTTTCCCCCTTTTCAGATGAGGAAACTGAGGCTCAGAGAGGTTAAGTTGCTTTCCCAAAGTCACAGCTAGTACGTAGTGGAGCCAGGATTCAAGCTCAGGTCTGTCCAGCTCAGGCCTCGCCCACCATCCCCGCCCCCTCTCCCGAGCCAGCTGGTGAAGGCGGGGTGCCACCTCCCCCATGTTTCGTTCCCCAGCAATTCTGGCTCCTCCTCCTGACCCGGGGCCTGGTGGGGGTCGGGGAGGCCAGTTACTCCACTATCGCGCCCACCCTCATCGCCGACCTCTTCGTGGCAGACCAGCGGAGTCGGATGCTTAGTGTGTTCTACTTTGCCATCCCGGTGGGCAGGTGCGTGGGCCTGGGGCCTGGGGGGGAGCACGGGAGGCGGGAGGGCCTGGCGTGGGGGCATGGCTGACCGGCTCTCCCCTCTCCTCTCCCATCCCCTTTCCCCAGTGGTCTGGGTTACATTGCAGGCTCCAAAGTGAAAGATATGGCCGGGGACTGGCACTGGGCTCTGCGGGTGAGTTTGGACACAGCCTGGGGGAAGGTCAGCGACGTTGTCACTGCTTCTCCCTCTCCTACCTTCAGACATCTCCTAACCCTAACCACCCCCCCACCCCCCGCCTTTTAAGGCAGCGCTCACTCTGCCAAGCCTGTGGGAAGCCACGTGCAGACAGAACTCTTGGTTGTGGGTGGTAGCAGCTCACTGTAAAACTGTAAGCTCCCGGATGGGACTCTGTTGGCTCTCATAGTGGAAAGCCCCAGGGTGAGCGTCAGGTAAAGCTGGATCCAGGACTCCCACTCCGTCCTAGGAGTTTGATCATCCTTTTTCTCAGTGCTGCTTTTCCTCTGTGTTAATTTCATTCTCAAGCAAGTGAAAGCTCCACGCATTTATCTTCCCATTTAGAAACCTCGCCACCCTGGAGCCTTGAGCACTAAGTCCTGGATGGTGTCTGATTAGATGAGCACGGGTCACGTGCCTGCCACTAAACAATCACCGAGGCCAGGGAGGTTCACACCACTCTTGTCGGCCAAGTCTGGGTTATAAGCCCTGCCCTGTTTGAACCACATGGACTGAGAGAAGTGGGGGGAGTAGTTTCCCAAAAGGAAACTGGGGTGCTGTTACCAAAGAGGGAGCAGTTAGGCTTGCGGAAGCAGGGGGCCCCTAGTGGCAGTTGCTCTGCCCTCCAAACGCACGTTCAGCTTCCTTGAGCACGTGGCTTACTGGTGTTTGAGGTCTTGGGGCCTGAGTTGCCTTCACACACCCTCACTTTCTCCCATCCCAGGGGCGTGGAGGTGTCCCTGCCTGTCTGTGCCCGTCCTGAAGCCCACTCTTTCCCCAGGTGACACCAGGTCTAGGAGTGGTGGCTGTTCTGCTGCTGTTCCTGGTAGTCCGGGAGCCGCCACGGGGAGCTGTGGAACGCCACTCAGACTCACCACCCCTGAACCCCACCTCGTGGTGGGCAGATCTGAGGGCTCTGGCAAGGAAGTGAGTTTAGTTCCATTCTAACCCAACATCTGAGGCCCCCCCAGGGAGGCCTCCGTATCTGTTCTGAGATTTACAGGAGCATGGTCTTTGTTTTCTGCCAGCTGGCCCTCCCCCAAAGCCAGGTCACCACTGCCCCCTTGTGGCAGATGCTTGAATTACAGGCCCAGATCCTGGGCGCCAAGACAGCTCCCACACCCGTCTCCTAACCTTACTTTAAAAGTAAGCCGGGGAGAGAGAGTAGAAGTCCCCTACCCTGGCACCTCAGTGGAGTCTGAGTTCCTTCTTCCCACCTGTCTTCAGTCCTAGTTTCATCCTCTCTTCCCTTGGCTTCACTGCTGTGGCCTTCGTCACGGGCTCCCTGGCTCTTTGGGCTCCTGCATTCTTGCTGCGTTCCCGTGTGGTCTTGGGGGAGACCCCACCCTGCCTTCCTGGAGACTCCTGCTCTTCCTCTGACAGGTACCCAGATGGGGGCTAGGCCAGGGGTGGCCTGCAGGTGGCAGGGGATGGAGCGGAGAGAGTCATTGATTCAGGGTCAGGCTACTTCTTCTCCCAGTCTCAGTTTTCCTGGCGGAGGAAACCGATGGTAGGATAATGCCTTCCTCTCAGAGCTCCGTGAACCATAGAGTACCTGGATAGAGCTGGGGTCAGGGCGGCTGGGATGGAGCATCTTCTCCAGGCGGTGGGGGCGAGGCGAGGGGGCTTTGCAGGCAGAGGGACTGGCTCCCATGTCCCTCCCCCTGCCCCCAGCCTCATCTTTGGGCTCATCACCTGCCTGACCGGGGTCCTGGGTGTGGGCCTGGGCGTGGAGATCAGCCGCCGCCTCCGCCGTTCCAACCCCCGGGCTGACCCACTGGTCTGTGCTGCTGGCCTCTTGGGCTCCGCGCCCTTCCTCTTCCTGTCCCTTGCCTGTGCTCGTGGTAGCATCGTGGCCACCTATGTGAGTAGCCAGCAGGTGTCAAAAGGGGTGTTGTGGGTCTGGGGTGGTGGGACGGTGGGACGGTGCCTCTGCCGGGGCAGGACTGGGGTTCATCAGCATAGTGGTTCAGAGACCACTTGAACCAGAAGGCCTGCTTTTGGACCTCAACTCTGGCTCTTCCCAGCTGTGCGACATTAGGCAAGTGAGTTAACCTCTCTGTGCTCAGTCTTAGCATCTGTAAAATGGGAATAAGAGCTTTGTCTCACAGGGGTGTCTCGAGGATTAAGTTGAATGAGTTAATACGCGGGCCTGGTCCAGGGTCGTGTGTTTGCTCTTGTTGCGACGAGACCAACCCCCCCTACCCTCCTCCATCTCCCCGCTTCCAATCCCCTCCCCCCCCCCCGCCCAGATTTTCATCTTTATTGGAGAGACGCTGCTGTCCATGAACTGGGCCGTCGTGGCTGACATTCTGTTGGTGAGTAGGCGGGCCACTGCAGGGTTAGCCCAGAGGCTGTTGGGAGCAAGGAGTGGGGGCGGAGGCCTCACTTGCCTTAATTGTGGCCTTCACCCCTTCTTCAAAACCCAGCCCCAGACTGAATTCAGAGTCAGCCCCAGATGGGCCTGGAGTCTGGGCATTCACCCCACTCACACCTCAGGGCTGGGGTTCACCTTTGACCTCAGCCTAGACTGAGCCTTGGCCCTGTCCTTGCCCTCTGCCTCCCACCCCCCTTCTCCCCAGTATGTGGTGATTCCCACGCGACGGTCCACTGCCGAGGCCTTCCAGATCGTGTTGTCCCACCTGCTGGGCGATGCCGGGAGCCCCTACCTCGTTGGCCTGGTGAGCACCGCCCCTTGGCTGGGCCCGGGGTGGGGATCGGGGGACCCTGCGTTCCTGGCACTGGCTGGCAGCCGTTGGCCTCAGCTTGAGCTGACTTACAAGGTCTGACCCAGTGGGGTGGTCGTGTGCTCTGCGCCCGGCGCCCCTCACCTCGGAGCCTCAGCCAGGCGGGCAGGACTTCGTTTTGGAAGATTCCGCAGCGAGGCCACGGGGCTTTCCCTGGTTCTCCAGACCACCCTTCTTTGCCAGCTCCCGACTCCTTTGTTCTTCCGCAGTCTGGGGGCTCCCTGTCCGTGACTCGTTCTCCTGGCTCTCCTCTCTCGTCTCCCTGCAGATCTCCGACCGCCTCCGCCGGAGTTGGCCCCCCTCCTTCTTGTCCGAGTTCCGAGCCCTGCAGTTCTCCCTCATGCTCTGCGCCTTCGTCGGGGCTCTGGGCGGGGCAGCCTTCCTGGGCACTGCCATTTTCATTGAGGGTGACCGCCGGCAGGCTCAGCTGCACGTGCAGGGTCAGTGGGGGCCTTCCCTTTGTCCATCCCTGACTCCTTGCCCAACTTCATGATACCCCGTGCTTGTCCGTCCGTCCATCTGCCCGGACCTGTGTCCCTGGCTTCTCTCAGCCCACGGTTCTTCCCCCATCCTGCTTTGGGTCCGGCTGTCCAACGAGCTGACGCTCCACTGTGCCCGCAGCGCTGGTGGCTCTGCCGCCCCGTGTCCACTTCCCACCGCCCGTCTGTCCCCTCCCTGGCTTTGTGTCTTTCCGTCCATCCAGCCCTTTCTCTGACCCCTCCCTTGGCAGGTCTGCTGCGTGAGGCAGGGCCCACAGATGACCGGATCGTGGTACCCCGGCGAGGCCGCTCCACCCGCGTCCCCGTGTCCAGCGTGCTCATCTGAGGGGCCGTCGCTCGCCAGCGCGCATCCCTATCCCAGCTGGCCCTGGGCCCGCCCCAGAAGGTGCCCGGGCCCGAACCCTTGGACTGGCCCAGCTTCTAGGAACGGCCTCGGGCCGCGTTCCAGCTCCCATACACTACACAGGCAGCGGTCGGTCGGGGCAGGGGGGCGGTGGGTCCGGGAGGGGCCTTCCTCTCTCCTGGAGCAGCCCCAGGGGCTTGGTGCTATTTGTAACTGAATAAAATTTGTAGTCAGACCCCAAGTGCCTGCTCGAGTCTCTCTGGGCGGTCGTATCTCTGGCTGGCAGACCTCAGGGGATGCCCTCTAGCCCCAGGACTCCCGGGGCTAGAGGGTCACTCCTGTGGGGACCTTAGGCAAATCCCTGCTCTCCGGGGGCCTGGCGAACAGCGGTGTGGGGTGAGCGAGCTCAGTATGACCGTGAGTCAGAACCGTGGTTCCCCTAGAGCCCGCCCCTCTTGGCAGGCCGGCCAGGGTGAGGTGGGGTGGGCACTGCCCTGTGCCCCTCAGCTCCCAGGGGCAGGGCCTCCCTCCTGGCTGCCTCCTTGGGCCACGGCTGTGGAGGCCGTGGCTGTGGGCTGGCCTGTCCGCGTCTTGCCCTTCTTCCCCTGGTAGGGCTCGCTCTGCGTCCTGGGGGCCAGCAGACCCCTCTCGAGGGCCTGCGGGTGGCCCCGCGGGCCTCCGCCTCCCCCTCCCCACTGGCTGGGTGGGGGTGGGAAGGGGGCGGGTGCAGCTGGCTGAGCCCGATGATTTCCTGCCCTCGCCCGGGCTCACCACAGCTTCCTGCCACAGGCGGGCAGGCGCTGAGGAGAAGCAGGCGCCTAGCCGAGCGGCAGGTAGGGCTGGGGCGCGCAGGGGCCGCGCGCCGCCGGGTGCCTGGTGCCCCAGACTCCAGCCCGGACCCTGGCCGGACTGCGCAGGGAGCAGGGGTCTTGCACGGTCGGCGCTGACCCGCCCCCCCCCCCCCCCCACTCAGCCCAGAAAGGGGAAGGGGCCAGTGAGTCCCCAAGGAGGGCGCGCTTGCCCCCCACCCCCCCACCCCCGTCGGGCTTCCAGGCTGTGCCCACCCGGCTCCCGCACCCCTGCTGGCCTGGCCCTCACCCCTCCGCGGCTCGGCCCTTGAGGGGGTGAGCGGCGGGCAGCCGGGCCTGGTGCAAGCTCTCTCCCGCAGATGGAGGCGGTCGTCCTGATCCCCTACGTGCTGGGCCTCCTGCTGCTGCCGCTGCTGGCTGTGGTGCTGTGCGTGCGGTGCCGAGAGCTGCCAGGTGAGTGGGGGCTCGGCCCTCCTCTACCTCTCGCTCCGTCCCGACTGTCCCGAACTCTGCTCGCACGCGAGACCTGAGCCCCGTACTCCCAGCCTCTCCCCTCTTCACCCCGCTTCCTGCCTTACTGGCTTCTCTTCCCCAGGCTCCTATGACAATACGGCCTCTGACAGGTGAGTTGCCCGTCGACCCTAGGTGGCTCCCTCAGTGCCCTGTGTGGCCCCGGGGAGGGGAGGGGACTGGGATGGGAGCTGGGGTCTCTCCTGCCCCTTACCTACCTGTGTCTCTCCTGCCAGCTTGGCCCCAAGTAGCATCGTGATCAAACGCCCTCGTGAGTACATGGAGGCTCCTCTCCCTCGGGTGTAGGGGAGGGGGTCCCCTGGCGTGTGAGAGAAAGCGTGCCTCTGTTCAGGTTCCCCCCCACGGTGGCTGCCCACATGGCTTTGATCTGAGCTGGGGATAGGAAGGGAGATGGGTGTCCTCAGGCCGGTGCGGGGCCCAGGGCGTTCACAGAATTCGCCTGCCCTTTGAGGCCTCGATGAGTGTGGGGGCAAAATGTCTGGAGTCGTTCCTTGAGCTTGGTCTCGTGTCCTCAGCCACACTCGCCACCTGGACACCAGCCACCTCCTATCCTCCTGTTACCTCCTACCCACCCTTGAGCCAGCCGGACCTGCTTCCCATCCCGTGAGTAGCATCCTCCCCTCCAAATCCCCCTTTTTATCCCCCCCGCCTCTGAGGATTGGGGATCTCTTTCCCTGTTGCGACCCCTCTTGGTCCAGTGCCCCATCTCAGCATGACTTCTGACCTTTGACTCCCAGGAGGTCCCCACAGCCCCCTGGGGGCTCCCACCGCATGCCATCTTCCCGGCAGGACTCAGATGGTGGTAAGTGTGGGGCAGGGCTCAGGGGGCTGGGGCTGGGCAGAGGATAGACCCCGTGTGAGCTGACTCAGCCTCCCTCTTGCTCTCTCTCTGAAGCCAACAGTGTGGCGAGCTACGAGAACGAGGGTGCGTCTGGGGCCCCAGGTGCCCTGGTTGCAGGGAGGCTGGGGCCTGGGCTGGGCCCTGCTGATCGCTGTGTCGTTACCTCAGAGCCCGCCTGTGAGGACGACGATGAAGACGAGGAGGAGGATTATCCCAACGAGGGCTACTTGTGAGTGGCCAGGTGGGGGGGTGGGAGCTCCAGCTGGGGGTCCTTACTCACCTGCCCCTTCACTTGTCCTCAGGGAGGTGCTTCCTGACAGCACGCCAGCGACAGGCACTGCTGTCCCACCGGCTCCCGCGCCCAGCAACCCCGGCCTCCGAGACAGCGCCTTCTCTAGTGAGTTGGCCATTTCTGACACTCTGCGTTGCGGCCCGTCTGCTCTTCCCTCTCCTGTTATTTCTTTGATGCTTGCTGCCCCTCCGCATTCTCTCTCCTCTCTTTCTAGAACACCTGTCCCTCAGGGCGGACTTCCACTCTGATCTGCTGGTTTCCTTACTTTTTCTATCCTCTTTTCTATTTCTTTGTCTTTCCCTTTTACCGTCTCTGAGATTTCTCCAACTTCACTATTCTTTGAGACTCTGTTCTTTTGTCTCTTATCTGAAAGCTCTTTTCTTGGTCTCTGGTGTTCCTTTTTCATAGCCTTCTGTTCTTGTTTCACAGAGACAATACCATCTTGTACATTTCTACAGATATTGATTATAGATTGTCTTCTCTGAGGGTTTTTTGGGAAGTTTTCTTCTGCTTCCGACATCATTTTGGTTTCCTTTGAGCTGCTTTTCTCCCTTCGTGTTCGTCTCACGTTGCCTGTTAGAGACTTCCTTCCATGTTTGGTGACCTTCCATTTTCTGTCGCTCTCTTCACTTTCCGTACCTGTTCCGGGCCGTTCCTTCTACACCCTGACTTCGTGAGCGAGCTCGATTCCCAACTCCCCACCTCCCCTGAGCTCATTATTCATCCATCCCTCACTTACTCGCCGTGTTTACCGGGTGCCTCTGATAAAACAGCTCACGAGGTAGTGTCATGATAAAGGAGCTCAGCTTGTCAGGGACCTACTACGAGCCTTTCTGAGAGCATTTCGTGTATTAACTCATTAAACCTCAGGATCCCCAGGTGCTCTTGAGCCCATCTCTTCCCTTCCTGCACCTCGGTTGTCCTGACTGTACGACAGGAGGGATCACGTATCTCATAGACACTTGGCGGCCCCGTTCAGATATTCTCGGCTTTAGTTCTCACGGCGCTCCTGGGAGGTGGGTGCCGCCCCTCACCCTATTCTACAGATGAGAACACCGAGGCCCAGAGAGGCTAGGTAGCTTGTGTGAGGTGACACGACTGTCAGTGTGGGAGCTGGGTTGGCACCTGGGCTCTCTGGCTCCAAAGCCTGCCTCGTCCACGGCCTCGTGGAGAAACAAGTCCGCATGAAGGGACAAGATAGGTGGGAGGCACCCGGGTGGCTCAGTCACTTAGGCGTCCAACTCTTGATCCCGTCTCAGGTCTTGATCTCGGGGTCGTGAGTTCAGGTCCCACGTTGGGCTCCGTGCTTGGTGGGGAGCCTACTTTAAGTAGGACAAGATGGCACCGATGGCTCCAGGTGCTGGAAGACACCAGGATGGGAGCGGGGGTCAGGGCAGGCCTGGCCGACGGGGCCAGTGGGGCGACGGCACCTCAGACTCGGCACCCCACAAGCGTTGTCTCACACGTGCCACCCAGCGCCATGGCTCCGAGCTGCTCTCTGCCCCTGCCCCCAGCCTGGCCGACATGCTGTCTGTTCTCCCCCACACTTCCACTCCCTCTCATCCGCTCTGGGCACGTTGCCCTACTTCTCTCCATCATCAGGGCCTCTGTGGGACCCTCTGGGGCTGGCTGCGGGGCGGCCTCTGGGGTCTGTGCTCGGGGCTCTGGGTGACAGTGCCGGGGGCCCTGCTTCTCCTGCAGTGGAGTCGGGGGAGGATTACGTGAACGTCCCCGAGAGCGAGGAGAGTGCAGACGTGTCTCTGGGTGAGTGGCCGGTGCCCCCTAGGGTCCCCCTTCCCTCCCCCACCCTCACCTGCTGTGGCCCTCTTTCTGAGTGTCCTGTTCTCTCACCCTCCACGTGGCCGTCCCCCCTTCTGATCTGTCCCTGCAGATGGGAGCCGGGAGTACGTGAATGTGTCCCAGGAGCTGCCACCCGTGGCTAGGACCGAGCCTGGTGTGTGCTGGGATGGGGGGTGGCAGGGGCTTGGGGTAACGTGAAAGGTAATGTGCCCGGGGCAGGAGGGACGGTCTGTGAGCTTAAGACTGATCTCTTTCCCCTTCCAGCCATCCTGAGCTCCCAGAACGACGACGAGGAAGAGGGAGCTCCAGATTATGAGAATCTGCAGGGGCTTAACTGAGGGTCCGGTGAGAGGCCCTGCCCACCCTTCCGCGGCCCCTCAGCCCTATCCTCCGACTCCTTCGGGGACCCCTCGGACCCCCACTGACCTCCTGACATTGCAACCCCTCCCTCTCCCTGTCCTGTTGTTTCAGCGCGAGGCCATGCCTGTCCTCGAACCAGCCTTGCTCGGGAGTGCCGAGCTGGGCAGCTGGCAGTGGCTCTGGGGGACCCTCCTAGGCACCCCACCCTGACTGCAGCCTGAGAACAGCCTGAGAATCTCCCCCCTAACTTATTGTCACTTTGGGGTCCAGTCTGTGTGCCCCCAACACTCTGCACCTTCTGACGCAGCCTGAGAATGAGCTACCCTGGCCCCGGCCCTATTCGGCGGTAGAATAAAGGCTGGTGTGGTCTGTAGCGCTCTTGCCTTTGGGGGGCCCGTGGGGGGGTTCCGAGTGAGGGTGGGCTTGCCTGGGCGCCCGTGTGGGAGCTGTGTGCACGCACGTGTGTGTGTGTGTGTGTGTGTGTGTGTGTGTGTGTCTGGGGGTCTCCATCCTCCCTGGGCCGCCGTGCCCCTGAGGGTCCTCACCAGCCGTTGGGAGTGACCAAATGGTGCCTGGGGCACAGCGCTTCGGCGTGAGGCAAGTCCGACCCAGACTGGGCCTTCTGGGCTTCGAGGCTTCGATGCATCTCCCCCAACGCGATAGTCCACCGGACCCACGGCAGACGATGGCTGGGATGATGGGAGGGCAGGGCATGGGGAACCTTGGGTGCAGAGTGACCTTCGAGAGCAAGACTGCTTCCTGCCGGCCCTCATTTTCTCCATCTTTAAAGCAAGGGGGTGGACTTGACCCCAAGCAACTGAAAGGTAATATGCGATGCAGCCTTTTCGGACTCGGGTGTGCAGATGACTCACCGGGGGGTCTTGCTAAAATGCAGATTCCGAATGAGTAGGTCTGGGATGGGGCCCGAGAGTCTGCATTTCAGAGAAACTACCAGATGCTTCTGATAGCGCTCTTCCGAGAACCAGACTTCGAGCACCTTCTGGTGGACGCCCTGGTCATTGTGATTGGCTCTGGTCTGGGCACGTGACGTAATCTGGGCCACCGAGGACCAGCCTGGGACTTGGGCCGGAAGTGACCGGAAGGAGAAGCTCTTTTTGTGCTCCGTGGCAGTTGGTAAACTGGAAGAATATATTCCTGGCGCCACTTGGCAAGCCTGCCCAAGAACGAAGTCCACGTGGAGGAGAGAATGGCCTCGAGGTGGACAGGGTGTTGGAATCTCTGGGTCCAGTCACATCTGAAGCCAGACACCCCCCTCAGACTTCCCAGTCACATGGGCCAATAAATTACCCGTTGTCTTCACCCGGCTTGACTTGGGATTTCTGTTGCACACGCCAAAGTAGCCCTGAGCGATGCACACAGTTGTTGGCGTCCTTTGTTGGCTCCAAAGGCAATAGTGACAGCTTCCCTTCAAGCATGCGCCATGTTTCCATGCTTCCCTCATTCGATCGCTGCCGTTCCCCTGTGGTCAGTTCCTGTGGGTATCCCCATTCGCAGGTGAGGAAGCAGGCCCAGAGAGGAGAAGCGATTTGCCCAAAGGCACACAGCCAAAGTGGCAAGTCTGGGATTCGATCTGGGGCTGTTGGCCTCTGGAGTCACTGCTGCCAATGTCCTTGCTCTGGGTGTTGTGCAAAGTGTCGGCTGCTCTACAAGGGAAGCTTGTGAGAGGCCCGATTGGAGAAATGGGGGAGGGAGGCTTAGAGAGAGCGTTGGACAGGCTGGATGTCAACAGGGAGAGTTTATTCTGGAGGAAATAGACGAGAAGAGGCACCTTTGTGCCTGGGCCAAGGAACAGAAAGTTTATCACAAAGGTATGCTGGTGCAAGCACCCTGGAGAACGATCTAGCAACATCAGTAAGGCTGAAGATGGTGTGTCCCTTTATCTAGCAAACTCTCGGGTATAAACCCAGAGCAGCTGGCACACGGGCTCAGGGGGCGGGCACCTGGGGCTCGGGGCAGCCTTGCAATGGCCAACAGCTGGCAACGGTAGGGGCCGTGACCAGGAGAATGGACAGGGCTTGTAGCCCAGTCACAGCACGGACGCTTCCCAGCAGGTGAAAATGAGTGCATCGGGGCAACACCAGTCAGCACAGATAAATATCACCAAGAGAATATGGAGTGAGAACCAGAAAACAAGTTCTTTTATTTGTATATAGAAAGTTGGAAACATGAAAACCGAAATATATGGTTCAGGGATACACAGCGTGTGCAAAATGGGCAAAGCAACGAGGAACACCAAGTTCAGGAGAGAGGCAACCGTGCGGCCGAGCGCGGGGAAGGGTCGGGAAGGCATTCGGGAAGGCCTCAGTGATAAGTGTAATGTCTTATTCTTAAGCGGAGTTGGGTACACAAGTGTTTGGGACAGGATTCTCTTAAGTGTTTGCATATCTAAGCGATTTCGTAATAAGAGAGACGGAGGCCCAAGGAGGGAATAAGTGGGGGCGGGAGGATAGGGCAGCTTTAAGAGACAGTAAACGGGCTGAGAATTGCTGGTCGGTCTATGCCAAGGCGGGTGAGTTCCAGGCCTTAGCAGCAGCATGTGCAAAGGCCCTGAGGTGGGGGGCGGTGGGGAGGCTGTTGCATGAGACGTGGTGGTGGGCTAGCCGAAGAAGTGGCAGGGGCAATGGAGAGGGGTGGTGGAATGAGATGTTTGGGAGGCCGAAGCAAGGGGCGTGGTGACAGGTTGTGCTGGGAGGCATGGGGACGTCCAAGGTGACTCCAGTCCTTGCCTTGGTCGATTGGGGGTAGGGGCATTCCCTGAAGCACTAACTAAGCAGCTTCCCATTTTTGCCTCTTGGACCAGCGAGATTACATGGCTTTGCTTCCACCGGTCGACGAGCCAGCCAGGACAGAGTCAATGCAATGAGATCTATGGGGCTGGGGCTGGGGTATCTTTGCCCACTGGGGTGGCCGGTAGAAAGAATCCCTGCGGATGGAAGCTGGGAGCAGAAATAATTTTTTTTTTCTTGTACAAGGCATTGACGGTGACTGCCACGGGACCTTGGGCTCTTCGTGGTGTTCGGTGTTGTTTTCCCCCAAATGCACCATGTGGCCCATGAGTCCTGGGAGCAGCTTCTCAGGAAAGAATTCTGTGGTCGGGAGAGCCTGGGAAAAGTTGTCTCACGCTCCTCCGTTGCAGAGACAAAATGCACGTTAATGAGTTCATGGCTCAGGAGACATCCTGTGATAAGTATCTTTGTTTCTCTTTACCAAACCTGGTGCTTCCTGAACTTATTTGACTTCAGGGAGAAAAAAAGTTATTATTAGCAATTCGCAGACCACCTTTTAACATCTATAGAGGACATCTTTTGTTTTCACCTTCCCCGCATGCTGCTTTCTTCCAAAGCCACCACCAGATTTGCATTGGAAATGTTTACAGGACTCAGGTGGGGGCCAAGCTTGGATGTGACTGTGACCCAGGATGGGCCAATCATTATAGCCCACCTTCTGGCCTCAGTAATTGGTTGATAGTGGAACACGTGACCCAATTCGGGCCAATGAGACACCTTCCTGAGACTTTTGGTCGGAACTCCTGGCAAAGAGAAGCTGTTTATCCATTGAGGGGGCCGCTGGGGGGATGCAGGCTTGCAACGTTTGCAGGCTTCTGCTTGGAGAGAGCATGCTGGTGAAAGAAGGCACCACAGAGGAAAGCAGTGTGGACCAAATAGAAATAGAAATAGAAAAGTTGAGTTCTTGGGGCGCCTGAGTGGCTCGATGGGTTAAGCATCGGACTTCGGCTCAGGTCATGATCTTACCGCTCGTGAGTTTGAGCCCTGCATTGGGCTCTGTGCTGACAGCTCGGAGCCTGGAGCCTCCTTCGGATTCGTGTCTCCCTGTCTCTCTCTGCCCCTCCCCCAACTTGCACTCTGTCTCTCTCTCTCTCTCAAAAATAAATATGCATTAAAAAAAATTAAAAAATAAAAAGAAAGTTGGGTTCTGATAGCCCACCTAAGCACCCGGAGCAGTGGTCCTGAAGCCATTGATTGCTTCTTTTTAAAAACAATTTTTTAATGTTTATTTATTTTTGAGAGACAGAGCACAAGCAGGGGAGGGGCCGAGAGGAGAGACACACAGAATCGGAAGCAGGCTCCAGGCTCTGAACTGTCAGCACAGTGACGACACGGGGCTCGAACTCCTGAACTGCGAGATTGTGACCTGAGCCAAAGTCGGATGTTTAACCAACTGAGCCGCCCAGGCGCCCCATGGATCTCACTTTTCAAAGCCTTCTTATTCCGGGGTCCGTAGCCCGAAAAGGTATCCCCGGAAGAAAAGGGAGGGGATCCCGGTCCCTCGTTGCTGAGAAACTCGGAAACAGGTGTGGCTGGGGTCAGAGGCCTAAATATTATCGCCAACTTCTTTCTCCTCAGCTCTCCTTTCTGTGTGGCCCGTAGCTTTCGTCTCCTTGTGTGGTCATGTGACAGGTCTAGCGGCTCGGGATACAGACACCGTGTGTTTCCGCACATGCCGGGGCGGGGGGGGGGGGGCAGAGGTCCGAGCATCTCCAGCAAAAGCCCTACACTCCCTCTAACTGCCCTGGCTTGGGACACATGACTTCCGGAGCCAGTCGCTGGCCAGGAAGGTATCCTGTGCCCACCGACTTAGGCCTGTGGTGTATACTCCACCCGCAATTCTGAGGTTCTGGAAATGAGAAGGCACCCAAGATTAGGGGCTATTGCTGGTAGAAGGGGGGACAGCTGTTGAGATGAATTTGTTCCACATTTATTGTGTGTGTGCCACACTCATTCTTTCAGTGAGTTTCACAACACACCTGTCTAAGATATGAGGGGCCCCTCTTGTGGAAAAGGAAAAAAGTGGGGACGCCTGGGTGGCCCAGCCAGTTAAGCGTCCGACTTGGGCTCAGGCCATGATCTCAGAGCTCGTGAGTGTGAGCCCCGCGTCGGGCCCTGTGCTGACAGCTCAGAGCCTGGAGCCTGCTTCCGATTCTGTGTCTCCCTCTCTCTCTGCCCCTCCCCCACTCTCTCTCTCTCTCTCTCTCTCTCTCTCTTAAAAATAAACATTAAAAAAAAGAAAAAAAGAAAAAGAAAAGGAAAAAGGTTCAGAGAGGTTAAGGATGTGCTTAAGGTCACACAGCAAATTCCAAAGTTATTTATGCAAGCGCAGCCTGCTTTGGGTGGAGGGAGGGAGGCGACGAACTGGTTAAAAGTTAGCACCAGAGGAGAAAACACAGAGGCAAACGAAAAGAGCCATTCCACAGAGAGTGGAATTAGGCTCCGCACAGGGACTTTTGCTCAAACTCGAGGGACTAAGGCTCTCTCTCTCTTCTGGGACTAGTCAACAGAGGACAGAGGAGCCTGGAGTGACCAGAGGCCACCAGGGGAAGGGCACCCACGAGAGAGAAGGCAGCACCGAGGTGAGTGGTGCCAGGTCGAGGAGAAAGCTTCTTGGGAATGTGGGTTGGGGTCCTGGATCCGTCTGGGCCTGAAACTGGATCCACCCATGAAGTGTTCAGTTACTGGAGTTACTAACACCCTCCCTCACTTGGCTCAGCTCCAGCTGGACTTCTGTCGTTTGCAAATGAAGGGGCCCTGACTCATCGAGACAGGATGCTGTGGCGCTTCGACCTTCAACGGGCCCACCGTCAGCCACTTACGTGTGTCGTGCCCTGCCATGCACTCCACGTACGTTTGGTCCTTACTGTGACCCGAGTGAGCTCTTATTGCCACCTTTGTACAAACGGGGAAACTGAGGCTCGGAGAGGGCACCGTGGCCAGACCCAGCAGGGCGCTGGCGCTCCCTCCCTGAGTGCCCGGGCAACCCCTGTTCCCGAGTGCCTCCTCTGTGCCCACCAGGTCCCTCCTCGGGCCTCTGTCCACCTCTGGCCCCGAGCGTGGTGGGCCACTCAGAACCCGCCCGCCGCCCCCGCCCCCGGCCGGGCATCTCCTGGGCCGGCGGGGACTCCAGGGCCGGGCCTGAGCACAGTCCTTCTTCTCAAGGACACAGGGCTTCGTAAGCCCAGCGGGCGGACGCTTGGGGCATCTGTGGCGTCGTGGGGGCTCTGAGAAAGATGGGGAAGGGGAGGCCTCTGGTCTCCTTCCCCCAGGGCCCCTCTTGCCTGGGCCCGGCGGGGGGGGCCCCCCTTCCCCTCCCCCCTGCACCTGCGCGGGCGGGCCCCTGAGCTTTCCTCACCTTCTCCCATCTGGCTCCCACACTCGCCAATTTCTTTCTGTTTCCGGACGCTCCCCAACACCCCGTGCCTCACACCCCAACCCTGATCGCCTCCCTCTCCCGCCTGCCGCTTTCAGTTTTGCCTCAGCTCTGGGGCTCCTCTCTTGCCTCCTTTGGCTCTGTGTCTTTGGGGCACCCCTCCCCTCTCTCTCTCTCTCTCCACCTCTGTCTGCCTCAATCTGTTTCTCCTCTGTCTTGGAATCTCTATCTCTCATCCGTCTCTCTGTCTCTGTGCGGCTCTCTGTCTCCGATAGTCTCTCTGTCTCTTTCCTCTCTGTGCCTCCGTCTGTCTCTCATCTCTCTGTGGTTCTCTGTCTCTCTCTGTGATCTCTCTCTTGTTCTCTGTCTCCCTCCTCCTCTCCCTGCCCCTCCCTCCCCACATCCTGAGTTGTCTTTGGGGAACCGGAAATTTGGGGGATCAGAGAGATACTGGGAGGCTCAGCTGCTGCCGCCTAGAGATAATGCGTGGGGGGGGGGGCGCTGGGGCTGGATGGGGGTGGGGGAGCCCAGAATCCCCTGCGTCTTCCTCCTACCCTGGTGCACGCAGAGACAGGCAGAGGAATTATGTCCCCTCCCCGGGCCTCGGCTTCCCCTTCTGTGGAGTGGGTCCGATGAACCACCTCCCTCGTGGGGTTGGTGCGAGCGAGAAGAGAAGTTAATCGAGAAGTTAATCGAACAGCCTGGCCAGAGCAGGGGCTCAGGGAGATTGGGGATGAGGGACAGAAGCGAGGGCATGTGCAGGGAAGTCGGCGGGTGAGGCTGACTGGGACTGAGAGGGGCTGAGGGGAGCGTGGCTCCCAGGTGCTCCTGAGCCCGTCTTTTCCCCTCCCTGCACCTCATTCGTCATCCCCTCTGTACCACAGTGGGCTTCCGCGTTCAACACCTGCTTGGTGGCACTTTCTCTGCCACACGTCTTGTCTATACTCCCTGCTTGAACCCTCACAACACCCCTGCGAGGTGGGTACTGTTATTATTTTCCAGGTGGGGAAACTGAGGCACAGAGAAGTTGAATGGTCTGCCCAAGATCACGCAGCTGGGAATCCTCCACGGGACAGGACTCTGAATTAGGCCGGTCGTGGCCCAAGTCTGGGGGTGCCGTATATGCGCCCATTTGAAACAGAGGCAGCGTTAACCAACCCCCCCCCAACCTTAAATCCCGGGGAGAGAAAGGCATTTTCTTCTCAATTCTGATTCTGGTTACAGAGAAAGGCTCTGTGGGACTGCGACACGTAGTTGCCTTTGAAATGACTTTCCTTGTAAAAAGGAAATCATTTTAAAGAAAAGTAACAAGAGACTTGGTTTGGGCAGTTTATGGATGTGGTAAGAGTCCTACATGTGGATTCGGAATCGAGTCTTAGGAACCCCAGAGGGACCGAGAACGCTTTCCTGGCTCTGCCGACGTCCCTCCCAGCCAGGCAGAGCTCTCAACCGCCTGCCCAAACCACGTGGCCAGTCAGCGGCGGATCTGGGACCCCAGCGGCCACCGCATGGGCTATAGGGATGATCAAAGGGCCACCAGAGCCCCAGAGACCGTCCAGTCCTTCAGAGATCCTGGGAGCAAGCCGTAGAAAGTATCCGGGGCTGTCTGATTCAGAGACTCCGCAGATGGAGGGCCAGGCCCAGAGGATCATGCGAGAGGGCCGAAGTGGGCTCAAAAGACCAGCAGGAAGTGAGGGGACGGTCCTGCCGAGCAGGTGCCCGCCGTGTCCAGACACACCCAGCCCAGGCAGCAAGCCATTGGCTTGAGCCCCAGCCGTCCTCCCCCGTCCCGGGCCTCATGCCCAAGAGGGGGGGAGGAGGTCCTCCGCGTAAAGGAAGTGAGCCCCCCCCCCCCCCCGCAAGCCACACGTAGTAAGTAAGGGCCTCCAGACCCCTGACCCCGGAGCCAGGAGCCCCTCTCCTCCAGGCCTGACTTCTGCTCAGCCCTGCGCTTGCTTGGAGCTCCTTCCCCACTCTGGGCCTCAGTACACCCCTCTGCCGAGTGGGGGTGATGGCGCCCAAGCAGATCAGTGGCTTTTAAATCACGCCAGGGGGCTAATTCAGAGATCCAGCAGCCAGTGGGTGTGTGGAGACAAATACGAGACTTTGAGGACCTCTGTCGACCCAGGCTTTCTCTAGGACAATACCGTTTCGCGTCCTGATGCGTTTTTTGCAGCCTGAAAGAGAGTGACACATGTGAACTCACAAAACAAGTTTATGCTGATAAAAGACTGGGTTTTATCTGTTTCGTGCACACGGGGCTGCTGGTGGCACGCCAGCCATCCTCCCCGGCCGGCTCCTGAGTCAGGCCTTCCTGCTCTCGCCCCGCTGCGAGCCAGCCACGCAGGCCCCTGTCTCCAGGCCTTGGCACCACTCTCCCTCCTCCTGGAGCTCTCTCCCGTCCTCACAGGCCCCGGATCTTCTGACGCTGGGATCTCAGATGAAGTTCCCCTTCTCAGAGCCCTTCCGGTCTGCCCCATGTAATCTCGCGCCCTTCCCGTCACCCTGTATCCTGTAACCCCATGGAATTGGTATCGTGAGCGCTGATCCTTTCGCGCATTCAGTGTCTGTCATCTGTTCCCTCTAGGCTGCGAGCTCCCCACTCATCTCTGTCGCTCCGGGGCCTGGAGCTTGGCGTGCGGTCGGCGCCTGGGAGGTGTTGAGTGAAGCAAGTAAGAGACAGCTCGAGCGGAGCATGTCAGCCCCCCCCCCCCCCCCCGTGATGAGCTCCCCACGGTTCTTGCAGTCCCAGCAAAGAATACCTGCCCGGCCCCCCGGGGAAGCACTGTCTAAAGGAGAGATTGCAAACTGGTGGCCCACCGCAGTGTTTAATTTTTTTTTTTTATTGTGGTAAACACACACACACACACACACACACACAGACATGACACAAAATTCACCCTCCAATCATTTCTCAGGGTACAGTCGAATAGCGTGAAGTGTATTCACATCGTTGGGCAACAGATCTCCAGAACGTTTTCTTCTTGCAAAACTCCAGCTCTGTACCCATTAAACAGCACCTCCCCGGGCCCCCCTCCCCCCAGCCCCTGGCAAACACCGTTCTACTTTCTGTTTCTATGCATTTGAATACTTGACGTGCCTCGTATCATGGGAATCATATGCTATTTGTCTTTTTGTGACAGAAAGCTCAGCGTGTCCCCAAGGCTCATCCGTGTGGTGGCACGTGACATGATTTCCTAACTTGTTAAGGCTGCATAATATCCCGTTGAATATATATATATACACACCACGTTTTCTTCATCCGTTCATACTTTCGTGGACTCAAAGCCCGCTTCTCCGTCTCGGCTATTGGGAACATAATGCTGATATGAACACGAATGTGCAAATGTCTCTTTGAGATTCTGTTTCCGTTCTTCCGGGTGTATGCCCAAAGTGGAATTGCTGGATCATTTAAAAAAAATTTTTTTTTAAAACCTGCATGCTATTTTCCATAACAGCTGCACGATTTTACATTCCTACCGGCAGGGCGGAAGGGTTCCAATTCCTCTGCATCCTTGTCACCGCTTGTTATTTGCTATTTTTTTTAGAGCAGTCATCTTCGTGTCGATGAGGGGATAGCTCATTGTGGTTTTAATTTGCATTTCCCTCATTATTAGTGATGTTGAGCGTCTTTTCATGTGCATGTTGGCCATGTGTATATTGTCTTTGGAGAAATGTCTGTTCAAATTCTTCGCCCATTTAAAAAAATCTAGTTGCTTTTTTGTTGTTGAATTGTGGGAGCTCTTTATATATTCAGGATATTAACGCCTTTTCAGATGTATGATCTGCAAATATTTTCTCCCATTTTGTGTGTTGCCTTTTCACTGCATTGATTTTGTCTTTTGATGCACAGAAGGTTTCATTTATTTATTTGTTATTTATTTATATTTTGAGAGACAGCACGAGTGAGGGAGGGACAGAGACCGAGTGAGAGAGAATCCCAAGCAGGTTCTGCACTGTCAGCACAGAGCCTGATGCAGGGCTCGAGTTCAAGAACTGTGAGATTATGACCTGAGCTGAAACCAAGAGTCAGATGCTTAACTGACTGAGCCACCCAGGCTCCCCCCGATGCACAGAAGCTTTTTTTTTTTTTAATGTTTATTCCTTTTAGAGAGAGAGAGACAGAGTGAGTGAAGGAGGGGCAGAGAGAGAGAGGGAGACACAGAATCCAGAGCAGGCTCCAGGCTCTGAGCTGTCAGCACAGAACCTGATGCGGGGCTCGAACCCATGAACTGTGAGATCTCGACCTGAGCCGAAGTCAGACACTCAACCTACTGAGCCACCCAGGTGCCCTGATGCACAGAAGCTTTTAAGTTTGATGTGGTCCCATGTATTTGTTTGTGCTTTTGTTGCTAAGCCTTTTGCATCATATCCAAGAAATCATTGCTAAATCCGATGTCATGAAGCTTTTCTCATGTTTGTTTCCCTCTGCCTAGGATTTTTATAGCTTTAGGTCTTTTTTTTTTTTTTTTTTTTTTTTTTTTTTTTTCAACGTTTATTTATTTTTGCGACAGAGAGAGACAGAGCATGAACGGGGGAGGGGCAGAGGGAGAGGCAGACACAGAATCGGAAACAGGCTCCAGGCTCTGAGCCATCAGCCCAGGGCCCGACGCGGGTCTCGAACTCACGGACCGCGAGATCGTGACCTGGCTGAAGTCGGACGCTTAACCGACTGCGCCACCCAGGCGCCCCGCTTTAGGTCTTTTTTTAATGTTTATTTGTTTTAATTGTATTTATTTTTGAGAGAGACAGAGTGTGAGTGGGGGAGGGGCAGAGAGAGAGGGAGACAGAATCGGAAGCAGGCTCCACGCTCTGAGCGGTCAGCAGAGACGTGGGGCTCGAACTCACGAACCTCGAGATCACGACCAGAGCCGAAGTCGGATGCTTAACCGACTGAGCCACCCAGGTGCCCCTAGTTTTAGGTGTTATAGTCGATCTTAATCCATTTTGAGTTATTATTTATTTATTTATTTATTTTACATGTGGCTATCCAGTTTCCCCAACACCAGTGTCTGTCTTTTTTTTTTTTTTTTAACGTTTATTGATTTTTGAGACAGAGAGAGACAGAGCATGAACGGGGGAGGGTCAGAGAGAGGGAGACACAGAATCCGAAACAGGCTCCAGGCTCTGAGCTGTCAGCACAGAGCCCGACGCGGGGCTCGAACTCACGGACCGCGAGATCGTGTCCTGAGCTGAAGTCGGACCCTTGACCGACTGAGCCACCCAGGCGCCCCTATATGTCTGTCTTTATGCCAGCACCACACTGTTTTGATTAATGTAGCCTTGTAATAAGTTTTGAAGTCGGGAAGTGTGAATCTTTGAACTTTGCTGTTCTTTTTCAAGATGATTTTGGCTATTCGGGGTCCCGTGAGAGTCCGTATGAATTTTATTTGTTAAAACATTATTTAACACATTTTTTAAAATGTTTATTCACTTTTGAGAGAGAGAGACAGAGAGACAGAGCAGGGAGAGAGGGAGACCCAGAAACCGAAGCAGGCTCCAGGCTCTGAGCTGTCCGTACAGAGCCCGATGTGGGGCTCGAACTCACAAACCAGGAGCTCATGACCTGAGCTGAAGTCGGATGCTTAAGTGACTGAGCCACCCGGTGCCCCTCCAGAAATGGACATTTTAGATTGTTTCCAAAAATTTACCAAAAAAAAAAAAAAAGTTGCACTGAACAGTCTTATACATAAGTCATTTAGCGTATGTGGGAGTATCTCTGTATAACGAATCCCTAGAAGTGGAGTCATTTGGTCAAAGTGAACAAGCATGTGTGATTCTGATAGATGTTGCCAAATTCCCCTTTGGGGGAGGGGGCCAGCCGACACCCCCACAAGCAGTATCCGACAGGGCCTGTCTCCCCACATCCTTGCCAACTCAGAGTGCTATTGAACTCTTGAATTTCTTGCCCAACTGTCGGGTCAAAAGTGGCATCCGAGTGCAGTTCTAATTTGCGTTGCTTTTGTCATGAAGAAGAGACAAAAGTCATCTGTATTTTCTGTGATCCCTTTGTGTCCATTGTCTTTTTTTCGAGTAGGTTTTTTTTTTTTTTTTTTTTTCGTGTTTCTTCCCAGGAACACTTTAGATATTAGGAAAATCGAGTCTCTGTGGGTGATTTGAGGGAACAAACGTATTTTCCCGGTTTGGCTCTGTTTATACCCAAGCAAGCAAGCAAACACAAAGACCTCGGAAGTATAACATACACAGCAAAGCACCAGATCAGAAGCGTGCAGCTTGATGAATCGTCACCGAGGGAACCCACCTCTGTTACTTCTCGATCGCCGCTTTATCTCGCTGGGGCTTTTGCCTGGAGAAGTTTTGTATTTTTACCTAGTGGTTTATGGCTTTCATCTAAATTTTCAGTGTGATTCAGTGTAAGGTGTGACCTCTGGCACAGCCGCTTGTGTATTTATTTACGTATTTATTTATTTATTATTATTATTTTTTTTTCCCAGATGGCAAAGCCTTGTCCCGCTGCCGTTTAGTGAATACTCTGTATTTTCTTTGCTAGTCTGAAATGGTGCCACAGCCTCAGACTTCCCCTGGTCTGTGTTCTGGATTTTTCTGCTCCCTTTGCTAACGTCTGTCTGTTCTTGGGCCACGTCAGTTGGTGATCTCTGATTTGGGGACTTAGCGGATGCCTCCGTGCTGTGTGTTTGACACGTAAGCTGTAGCTGTTAACAGCTTGGACCCTCGAGCCCTCCGTTTGAATTACAGACTCGAGCAGCAAGGGACTTCATCGCTCTGCCTCCGTTTCTTCGTCTATAAAGTGGGGATAATAATAGTACCGACCTCCCAGGGTGGCTGGTAGGATTAAATAATTTAACGTATTATGTAAAGTGCCTAGAACAGTAGCTGCTGTATAATACACCCTAACCGTTACCCGGTTTGTTTGTATTATTTCAGGCCCCTTAAATTTTTTTTTTTATTTTACTTTTTTTAAAAATTACATTTCTTTATTTTTGAGAGGCGGAGCGTGATTTTTGAGAGGCAGAGCGTAATTTTTTTAAATTACATTTCTTTATTTTTGAGGGGCAGAGAGAGAGGGAGACACGGAATCCGAAGCAGGCTCCGGGCTCCGAGCTGTCGGCACAGAGCCCGACACGGGGCTCGAACCCACGAACCGAGAGATCACGACCTGAGCCGAAGTCGGACACTCAACCGACTGAGCCACCCAGGCGCCCCATTTCACTTTTTTTTTTTTTTAATTTTTTTTTTCAATGTTTATTTTTGGGACAGAGAGAGACAGAGCATGAACGGGGGAGGGGCAGAGAGAGAGGGAGACACAGAATCGGAAACAGGCTCCAGGCTCCGAGCCATCAGCCCGGAGCCTGACGCGGGGCTCGAACTCACGGACCGCGAGATCGTGACCTGGCTGAAGTCGGACGCTTAACCGACTGCGCCACCCAGGCGCCCCCCCTTTTTTTTTTTTTTTTTTTTAAAGCAAGCTATGCGCCAGACGTGGGCCTTGAACTCACGACCCTGAGATCAAGAGTCACAGCCCCCACCGACTCAGCCAGCCGGGTGCCCCGAAGACCACCTTTAATCCTCCCGTCAGCTCTGTGATGTGGAAAGGATCGCTGACCCTGTTTGTTTGTGGATGAAGAAACCGAGACTTGGAGCCGTGAAATGACTCGCCTGGGGCTTTGGGGGGCAGCGGCTCCGGTTTTGACAGGGGCCTTCCCATTCCTGCGCCGCCTCGAGCGGCTCCCATGGGTGAAGGGGCCCCCTTCTCCTCCCTCTCCCCCAGCCCAGCGGTGGCTGTGGCTGATCCTCAGAGAGGAAATGTCACCTGAGGCCCCGGCTGCAGGGGGATGGGACGAGGCTTCACCAGGCAGCCTCTGCAGCAGGTCCCGTGTGAAAAGGCCTAGGGGACCCGGGGTGGGGGCGGGGGGACTGGGGCCTCAACAGCTCAGTCCCTTCCTCCAGGGCCTACTCAGCCGCTGCAGGGGAGCCGGGTCTCCAAGGAGGCAGGCGCCTGCTCTGGGCATCCCCAGGGCGCTTGAAAGAGACCTCCAGTCTGCCATGCTCTGTGACCGGACCTCTCTGGGCCTCGGCGCTCTCATCTGTGAGATGGGCCGGTCGCAGTACATCTCAAAGCAGAGGATGGGGGCGCGGCCGCAAGGCGTGGAGGGCTGATTTGTGGCTGTTCACTCGAGGCGGTGTGTTCTCTTTTCTGCCACCCCCCCCCCCTACAACGCAGAGCCCAAACTGCCGGTTCAAAGGCTTGTGCCAGGTGCGAGGCAGAAGGGACTGGGGCGGGAAGGCCAAGTGCGACCAGAGAGGAGAGGGGATGGGGAGAGAGCGTTGGAGTTGATGGAGGTTTTCCTCTCTACCTCTCCTTGAGGCTCGCCCCGCCCCGGGGTGAGGCTGGGCGGAGGGAGGGCGGAGGGAAGGGGTCCCCAAGGAGTTTGGGGGTGAGGCTGGGCGGAGGGAGGGCGGAGGGAAGGGGTCCCCAAGGAGTTTGGAGCCTCTTTTTTTTTTTTTTAAAGTTTATTTGTTCTGAGAAAGAGAGAGAGAGGGAAGGAGGTGGGGAGGGGCAGAGAGAGGGAGAGAGGGAGAGAATCCCAAGCGGGCGCCTCACTGTCAGCACAGAGCCTGACGTGAGGCTCGAACACACGAACTGTGAGCTCGTGACCCGAGCCGGAAGCAAGAGTTGGACACTTAACCGACTGAGCCACCCGTGTGCCCCGAGTTTGGTGGCTTTGAGGGAAAGGGGAGACCACAGCCCCTCCACGGCTGGATTTGCTAGGCACCCCCTCGTCGCACTGCCAGATTTGGCAAAATAAAAATTCCAGATCCAGGGGCGCCTGGGTGGCTCAGGTCGGTTAGGCGTCCGACTTCGGCTCAGGTCGTGATCTCGCGGTTCGTGAGTTCGAGCCCCGCGTGGGGCTCTGCGCTGACCGCTCGGAGCCTGGAGCCTGCTTCCGATTCTGTCTCCCCCTCTCTGCCCCTCCCGTGTTCATGCTCTGTCTCTCTCTGTCTCTCAGCAATAAATAAATGTAAAAAATAAAATAAAATTAAAAAAAATTCCAGATCCAACATTTGGGACGTACTCGTACCAAAAACATTATCTGTTGGTTGTCTGAAATTCAGATTGACCCAGTGTCCTGTGGCCACCAGGGAGGCTCGCTCTTCTCGGGGGTGATGTGACCTTGGAGCTGAGGGCTGGTGCCCAACTGGGCGTCGAGCAGGAGGCCTGAGGAACCACAGCGAGAGTGAACGTGAGGAAGCCTTGAAGCTAAAGGGAAACCACAGCACTCGGGTGGCCCCGCCACCGGGGCAGGTGGAAGGGGATGGGGGATGGGACTGAAGCGTCAACCAGCCTCAGCTCGGTCCAAACCTCCCCCAACCCCCACCTGTCTTATCACTGTAGCGGGCTCCTACTCACCCCTCATCGGCCCTGTGGGCCTGGGGTCCTCGGGCCAGCCCAGAGGCAAGCAAAGGGGGAAAACACCATGTCATACAACTCCTGGGACTCAGAGCCTTCAAAGTGACTGAAAAATCACCGGTTTGGACTGAGTTTCCCCAAACGTATCTTGATTATGTTGTCAGAGGCAGTGGGGAGCCAGAGTCAGGAAGAAGATGTTCGATCGGTCGGAAAGTCAAGTTCTGTTTTCTTCTGCTCTTGGGTCCTATGGACCGTCTGGCTTGCTCCGCGCACACAGATCACCTGCCCCAGGAGCTGGAACAGGGCCTTGGGCAACAACTGGAAAGCCCAGGGCAGGGCAGGCAGGGGGAGGCACCCCAACAGGTGCTCCTTGTGACCCTGACCCTGAGGTCCCCCGGGGCGGGAAGTGAGAGCTGGCCAACAGAAAGGCTGATATTTGCAGGGGATGCAACTGTTTATTTTATTCTCAACAACCCTCATAATGGAGTATGGACTGTGGGCGGGCTCGAGTGCTTTCTAAACCCCAGTTCAGTTCATGCCCATAAGAGCCCTTGGAAGCAGGATGACTGTTATCTGCACGTGGCCAACAAGGGCACTGAGTTGCAGAGAGGTTAATTTAAATGGTTTGCCCAAGGTCACACATCCAGGAAGGGGCAGCTCCCAGGGCAGGCCAAGCCCAGCCTGAACACTCAGCAAGCGCCGGGCCCCAGCCCTCAGCACTGTTCATGGGCAGGAAGCTGGACCCTTGGCCAGCCATCCAGAACGTAGGATATGTGTTGAGACGTCCGGTAGGACAGGCCAGGTGCTGGGATCTGGGACGAGCACGGAAACAGGGCACCGTTTCTGTTCTTGCAGAGCGCTGGGTCCAGATGGAGAGACAGACGCAGTTACAGCCCAGTGCACACAAATCAATGCTACGAAATGAGCCTCTTTAGTGAGCATTTACTGTGGCCACACCCTGCTGTATGCGCGACTTATCTCCTTATCCTTGCAAAAACCCCTTGAGGTAGCACTGGCCTCATTTTGTCGATGAGTAAAGTGAGGCTCAGGGAGATTCAGTAACTTGCCTAAGGTCACAGAAAGCAAGCGGCAAATTTGGGGCTCGTTAGGGGAAGTGTGGGGTTCAGCGGGGGGCACATCCCAGAGGGCTTCCCAGAGGAGGTGCCGCTGCCCTTGAGTTGTCCAGGAGAGGGGATTGGTCCAGTAGAGAGAAGGAGGAGCGGGTTCCAAGCAAAGGAAACCACCTACAAAGGCCTGGAAGCTGACCGGCCTGGCAACCTGGGGTTGCTGCGTGTGGCCTGGCCAAGAGGTCACCTGTGCTGAGTAGAACTGGTCCCTTCCCCAGATGGTGGCCCCCGCTCGCCGTTCTCAGGGGCTCTGGCTCAAGGTGCAGGACCGGGCCCAGGGCAGAGACTCAGCCTTGCCCAGCCCTTGGGACAGTGTCGATGCTGGAATGCCCATCACGGAGGCGGTCCAGACTCCCTGCTCTGTCCTTTGCGGACTCTGTGGCCTTGGGCAAGTCACTTCCCCTCTCTGAGCCTGGGTTGCTTGAGCTATAAAATAGAGACAATAGTACCTCACGGGCTTTTATGAGGCTTCCATGTCTTAAAAGATACAAAGGGCTCAGAGCAGGGCCTGGCTGGAGTTAGCACTCTAGAAGTGCCAGCTGTCACTGGTTTTGAGACCATCCACCTGACAAATTCACTGCTTTCACTTGGGTTAAGGGAAGCCAGCAATGGTTATGGAGCCTAATGGCCCCCAGTCACCCGGCCCCCAGCCCAGGACTCAGCCTTGCCGGTTCCACCACCAAACCCTCACCACCCCCCGGGGCCTGAGTCCCAGTGGGGGAGGCACAGGTGCCTCTGGCTGGGGACATGGAGATTCCTGGCAGTTGGGGGGAGGGGTGGGAACCAAGAGACGCGGTGACTAAGACGGGAACCCGAAATGCACTCACACAGAGAACTCCTCCAGCAGGTGGGTTCTTTCGGGCTCTGGTGAGTGACTCATGCGGGGGCAGGTACAGAAGGTGCTAGGGCCCAAGGGGTGTTGCTTATCCTTCCCAAGAAGCTGGTTGCACCGTGGGCTAGGGAGGGCTGGGGGCGCCTCCCAGGCTCTAGGGCTGGGGAATGGATAGGCCCTGTGACCGGGAGGCGTGGAGTCAGAAAGACCTGGGTTCAGAGTCCAGCACGGTCATTTTGAAGCTGTGTGACCTTGGGCAAGGAACTTCCCCTCTCTGTGCCTCAGTTTCCTCTCCTGTAACATCAGGCCAATTCAATCCACCTCCTGGCACTAAAGCCTTCCTATCGTGCTTTGTTGGATCTTGGTGACTCCCCACCTCAAGGACCTGCCGGGGCTCCCCCTTGCCCACCCAACAGAGCAGGGCCTTCTTCTGTTAGGAGCTGGGGGGCACATTTGCAGAATATCTGCAGACTCTGTGCAGCTTTTAGCTTGCTCAAACCTCACACAAATCTGTCTTACAGCCACGAAAGCAGCCCCACACAGGTGCTCAAGTTGCCCAGGAACAGACCTGGGTTTCAAAACTTCATGTATCCTCTCCGTCGCCCAGTTAGTACAATGGTGGGAGGATGTGCCTGGGTGGCTCAGTCGGTTGAGAGAGTCCAGCTCTCGATTTCGGCTCGGGTCACGATCTCACGGTTTGTGGGTTCAAGCCCCGAGTCGGGCTCCACGCTGGCGGTGGGAGCCTGCTTGGGATTCTCTCTCCCTCCCTCTCTCTCTCTGCCCCTCCTCTGCTCTCTCTGTCTCTCAAAGTAAATAAATAAACATCTAAAGTAAATAAAGTGGCAGGCGTTTAAAGGCAGGTATGTGGTTATTACAAAGAAGAAAGGAGGGAAGGGGAGAAAACCAAAAATCACACTGTAGAGTCTCATCTGTGCCAGGTGACTTTCCCAGACAGTCTGGCCGGCTCCAGAATCACCATTAAGGAAAGAAAGTGCAGTGGGTGCCCCCCCCCCCTTAGCCAAGCTGAATCTTGGTGACCCAGACAAGTAAGTTACAAACCTCCCTTAATTCGGTTCCCTCTGTGTCCTAACTTACGTTTATGTTACATCCTGTTTTGTCTTGTCTTGTTACATGCCTTTTTTTGTATGCATAAAATTATTTGTAAAGGCACCAGGCCCTGATGATTTCAAAGACGAATTTCGCTAACCTTCTGATAGTTTAAACTGATAACAGCAAAGGTAATTCTGATGCTTCTTAAAAGATTCTAGGTCACAGAAAAAGACAGAAACTCTTCCATTGATTGTATGGAGGCAGCGTGACCTTAACATAAAAACTTGAAAAGCAAATAAACCCACCAACACGTTTTAGCAAGAACAAGAAACACAAGCCAATAAAGCACAGACCCAACTCGCTCTGATTTTGACGCAAACATTCCAAATCAAATGCTAACAAATAGGGGCGCCTGGGTGGCTCAGTCTGGTAAATGTCCTACTTCGGCCCAGGTCGTGTCTCATGGTTCCTGAGTTCAAGCCCCGCATCGGGTTCACTGCTGTCAGCACAGAGCCCACTTCGGATCCTCTGTCCCCCCTCTCTTTCTGCCCCTCCCCCACTTGTGCTCTCTCTCTCAAAAATAGACATAAAAAAAAAAAAAGAACAAATGCTAACAGATAAAATATGGCTGTATATCAAACGAATAACATACTTTGAGCAAACAGAGCTTACTTCAGGAATGCAGGACAGGTTCAATATCAAGTAATCGATCAACATACAATATCAAGTAACTGATCAACATAATTGTTTACACCACATTGAGAGAGGGTAACAGGGGCGCCTGGGTGGCTCAGTTGGTTGAGCGTCTGACTTCGGCTCAGTCATGATCTCGCCGTCTGTGAGTTCAAGCCCCGCATCGGGCTGTGTGCTGACAGCTCAGAGCCTGGAGCCTGCTTCAGATTCTGTGCCTCCTTCTCTCTCTGCCCTCACCCCCCTCCACTCTCTGTCTCTCTCTCTCAAAAATAAACAAACATGAAAAAAAATTAAAAAAAAAGAGAGAGGGTAACAATGTGATCATATCACTTCAATAGCTTTTTCTTTGAAAAAAAAAAAAGAAAACTACTAACTAAAACAAATTACTGAAGCATGATAAAGGTTCTTTGCCAAAACTAACAGCAAACATCATTCTAGATACTAAAGCCATTTCCCTTAGAATCAAAACAAAACAGTGTTTTTGGAGGTTCTATCAAACACACCAGGATAAAAAAAAACAAAACAAAACAAAAAAAAAAAAACAAAAGAAATGCTACTGAAAAAGAAGAGATAAGGCAACTTGATATTATAAGAAATCGTTGGCCAAAAACAGAAAAAGGAAAAGATTTCATTCACATGTATATTATTAGGGGGATACATCTAACAGAGAAGGTGTAGGACCTCCATGAAGAAAAAAGGTGTTGAAGCATAAAGAAGAAAGAGCTAACGTCGGAACGCGGGAGGAGCCCCCACGTGTGATTCCCGTCAAAATGCCAGTGGGAGGGGCGCCTGCCTGGCTCAGTCGGTACAGCAGGTGGCGCTTGATCTCGGGGTCATGAGTTCGAGCCCCAGGTTGGGCATGGAGCTCACTTAAAAAAAAAAAAAAAAAAGCCAATGGGGCATTTTAAAAATTAAGTACACAAATACCTAACCTGAAGATGCTCCGCCTCATCAGAAACCAGACAAAGGCAAAGTACCGATGAGTTAGCACTTTCTACTGAGAGGTAGGGCAACAATGAATGGCTAGTGGGGTTTGGGGGGAGGCACTCCCTCATTTTTGCTGATGGAGAGGCAAACTCTTACCCGCTCTTTTAGAAGGAAATCTCGCAATATCTCATACAATTTGTTTCAAGAACTTAAACAACAGTTTACTTCTTGTGCACCCTTTATTAGCTTTCTCTCACAAAATGTGCCCACAAGAAAGTGAATCAAGTAAGAGAAACATAATTCGAGACACGAATAGGAACTCCAACATAGAAAAGAGGGAAAGGGACTCCTGGAGGAAATGAATGAGAGGGGACAGACCCCGGGAAGACACCGCAACAGGTCTGGAGAGCAGTTGGTTTGTACTGGAGCAAGGCAGGGAGGGGGCTGGGCTCTAGCAGTTTTCTAGAAGGTTACATTTGGAAAGCACTTAAAACAAACCGAATCCCTTGGGAAACGATTTGAACAACGAGTGGAGAGATTGGGGTTGCGTTACTAAGGACATAGATGATTTTAAGCAAATGGAAAACAGAAAATTCCTAACAGCAGGAAAACGAAAGGTCGTGCAGAAAGGAAAGGTAATCAGAACTTCTTACATGGCTAACGTAATAATAGGGAATAACAGTGTTCGCCGAGATTCTTGGATGGACAGATTAATGTCTTCCATCGCATTTGGGAAGTTTTCAGCCATAATTCTCCACATTTTTCCCCCCCGCCCCAGTAAGTTTTTTGAAAGAGGATCACGGAGCAGATTTGCAAGCAGAAACAAAGTGAATGTCTACCCAAGCGACGGTTGAACGGGGTGTACTATTATCAGGCTGCAAAATGACATGGCAGAGGGCATGGGTACACCGAGGGTGCAGGGTTGCGGCCAAAAGTTGCCCCCCGCCGCCATTATCCACAGGAGACTACGCCTTCTCAGCCAATTACTTCCGGTGGGGCTCTGCTGCCAGCTCTGGTGGTCATGTGACAAGGCCTCAGCCAATCAGAGAACTGCGTTGTGGCCATGCGATTGGATCAGCCATCGATGCAGGACCCAATCAGAACCAAGCAAACTCAAGGTTGCCTGGGTGGCTCAGTCGGTTGAGCGTGGGACTCTCGGTTTCGGCTGGGGTCCTGATCTCAGGGTGTGTGGGTTCGAGCCACACCACAGGCTCTGTGCTGGTAGTGTGGGGGCTGCTTGGGATTCTCTGTCTCTGTCTCTTCCCCTCCCCTGCTCTCTGTCTCTCAAAGAGAAACTTGAAAAATTTCAAAAGAAGAATGAAGCAAGCACAGAGAAAGCACCAATTGGGAAGGGCAGGGCTCACACACGCTCTCCCGTTGGGCGGCGCTCTTGAGAGGCTGGAAACTGGGTGAGGGGGTGGGGGGGGGGCGGCTAGTGGCCATCCTGCACCACAAGGAGAGGAGAGGAGAAGTCTAGAAGAAGTCTACCCAGAAGAAGTAGATCAGTTGGGAGAGAGAAACCCATCGTGGTGTTGAAGTTGCTGCCTTTGCGTTACGCTGCACCTGAAGATTTTTTTTTTTTGTTTTCGTTTTTTGTTTTGTTTTTTGGAGAGAGAGAGGACACAAGTGAGCGAGGGGCGGGGTGGGGTGGGGCGGGGACAATCTCCCAGAGAGAGAGAGAGAGAGACAGAGAAGCAGCGCTCACGCGATGCAGGGCTCGAGCTCACCAATGGTGAGCTCATGACCTGAGCTGAGGTCAGACGCTTAACCGAGGGAGCCACCCAGGCGCCCTGAGGTTGGTTCTATTTCGGGACTTCTCTTTTTCAAATCAGCCAGTTTGAGTTGGGTTTTCTGTTGTTTGGGACCACATGGGTCCTGGAGAATACTCTGGTAATCTCAGCTTCAGAAGGGAGCGTCCAGCCCCAGAAGGGCTCAGTGGCTTCTCTTGATCAAGGTCACTCGTTGGTCAGGAGTTGCTGTTAAGGCAGGGCCTCATAGACATCAGTGGCTTCAGGGGTCTTACGGATTAGGATTCTCTGGATATTAGTCAGGACTCCTTTATATGCAGGCTGCAGACACCAGCCTCAAATGGGTTTATGAGCATAGATTGGCTCATTAACTACAAAACCCATTTATATCTAATTTCAGTCTTGGATCCTAGTGTTCAAATAATGTCCTCAGATTCCCTTTTTCTTAATCTATTGGCCCTGCTCTGTATAGGTGTCCTGCTCGGACAGAATCTACCCAAGTGGTGGCAAAGATGGTTACCAGCAGCTCCAGCCTTTCCTCCCACAAACCTAGCAAATCTTATGAAGACAAGAACATTTTAGGGGCGCCTGGGTGGCTCGGTCGGTTGGGCCTCCGACTTCGGCCCAGGTCACGATCTCGCGGTTTGTGGGTTCGAGCCCCGCGTCGGGCTCTGTGCTGACAGCTCGGAGCCTGGAGCCTGCTTCGGATTCTGTGTCTCCTTCTCTCTCTGCCCCTCCCCCACTCACGCCTCTGTCTCTCTCTCTCTCTCAAAAAGGAATAAACATTAAAAAAAAAAAAAGAACACTTTACCTAGTAATAGGTGTAGGAAAAGGCCAGGAGCTGCCTCACTTGGGTTGTATGTCCATGCCTGAGCCAATTGCTGTGGTCGAGGAATGGAACGTGCTGGTTGACCAGACCTGGGGCATGTGGCCACCCCATGGGGCCAACGGGGGGAACCAGCCTGAACCATATGGATCAAGAACATGGAAGGAAAATTTGAGGTGCTGTCAACCAAAAGGGGGAGTGAGTGGGTGCTGAACAGGCAAAAATAGCTGTCACCCACTACCTTTTACACTATTCCGAGTATCCCAAGGTCATTATCACAGCTGTAATTAAATAGACCCCAAACCCTCCCCCTTCTTCAGGCACCCTGTGTTTTCCTTTAACATCAAAATAGAACGACCTGAAGGGCACCTGGGTGGCTCCCTCGGTTAAGCCTCCGACTTGACTTTGGCTCAGGGCATGATCTCACAATTCGTGAGATCGAGTCCTGAGTCGGCCTCTGCGCTTGAGAGCTCAGGTCCTGCTTGGGATTCTCTCTCTCTCTTCTCTCTCTCTGCCCCTCCAGTGCATGCGTGCTTTCTCTCTTAAAATAAGTAAACTTAAAAAAAAAAAAAAAGAAAGAAAGCGGTTTACCTTAAAAAAAAAAAATAGAATGACTCGAGCCCCGTTACCACCTGTTAGGGACAACCGGGCCCCTCCATGATCTCCTTGAGGATCTCCAAGTCAGGGCTCACGGTCTCCTGAATCAGGTCATGACCAGCCTACTTCTTTATTATTATTATTATTAGCTTAACTGAGGTATAATTGACAAATAAAACCTGTACATGCTTAAAATGTATGACTTCAGGTTTTGAAATATGTATACATTGTGAAATGATCACCACAAGCTAATATACGTATCGCCTCACAGTGTGTGTGTGGTGAGAACACTGAAGACATGCGCTCTGAGCAAATTTTGAGTATACGATACGGTATTGTTAATTACGCGGTCTACTTCTTTAAAAAAAATTTTTTTTTAACGTTTATTTATTTTTGAGACAGAGAGAGAGCATGAACAGGGGAGGGTCAGAGAGAGGGAGACACAGAATCTGAAACAGGCTCCAGGCTCTGAGCTGGCAGCACAGGGCTCGACGCGGGGCTCGAACTCACGGACCGCGAGATCATGACCTGAGCCGAAGTCGGCCGCTTAACCGACTGAGCCACCCAGGCGCCCCATGCAGCCTACTTCTTTGGCTGTCCCCGTACGCTCTTGGTCTCTGGAGTCGCCAGTCTCTTCTGCCCTTCTTTGGCTCCAAAGGAAAACCCCTGAATTTCTCCATTGCCCTCAAAGATCCAAAAACCAAGGCTGGGTGATGAACATTTTCCTCCCCCTCAACTGCCGGTAAATAACTCTCAACTACTTTTCTTTCGCCCACATTTCCACCCCAAACCAGGCACTAGATGCGGGGAGGGAGGTAAGGCCCTACATTTTTGAGAGAGAGAGATGTTGTTTGGAGACTCTGTTGCTCAGTGACCTAAGCAAGCTGAGTGGGCATCGCGTGAAGGGGATGATGGGACGCTGAGGCTGCCCTTCTGGTACTTGTGTCGGCATGCTTAGCGGTCACTGGCCGGTAGCTGGGGAAGCTTGCATAGCAGTTAAGGGGCATGTTGGGAAAAAACGGAATCGAGAACAAAATCCCTTCCCTCCTTTAAAAAAAAAATTGAGGGGCGCCTGGGTGGCGCAGTCCGTTAAGCGTCCGACTTCAGCCAGGTCACGATCTCGCGGTCCGTGAGTTCGAGCCCGCGTCAGGCTCTGGGCTGATGGCTCGGAGCCTGGAGCCTGTTTCCGATTCTGTGTCTCCCTCTCTCTCTGCCCCTCCCCCATTCACGCTCTGTCTCTCTCTGTCCCAAAAATAAATAAAAAACGTTGAAAAAGGGGCGCCTGGGTGGCGCAGTCGGTTAAGCGTCCGACTTCAGCCAGGTCACGATCTCGCGGTCCGTGGGTTCGAGCCCCGCGTCGGGCTCTGGGCTGATGGCTCAGAGCCTGGAGCCTGTTTCCGATTCTGTGTGTCTCTCTCTCTCGGCCCCTCCCCCGTTCATGCTCTGTCTCTCTCTGTCCCAAAAATAAATAAAAAACGTTGAAAAAAAAAATTAAAAAAAAAAAAAAACGTTGAAAAAAATTTTAAAAAAAATTGAAAATGTTTATTTACCTTTCAGAGAGATAGAGAGACACAGTGTGAGCAGGGGAGGGGCAGAGAGAGAGGGAGACACAGATCCGAAGCAGGCTCCAGGCTCCGAGCTGTCAGCACAGAACCCGGCATGGGGCTCGAACCCACGAACTGCAAGATCACGACCCGAGCGGAAGTCAGACGCTCAACCGACTGAGCCACCCAGGCGCCCCCATAAGCCCTTCCCTCCTGAAGTTCAATGTTAGTGGAACCTTCCTGATGGACTGAGTCTAACCTGAATACTATGGGCGGGAGAAGACACCAAGGGCCCTTGAGAAGGAACTCACCATGATCAAGGGGACGTTACCCACCCTACATGGAAAGGGTTGCAGGGGTTTGTCTTGTTTAAGATAGAGTGTGGGAGACGCTGGAAACCCTTCTGGCCAAGCCCCTGTGGCCTTGACCCAGGGGTTCATCAGTGATGCTAAGCAGCAGGACGAAGCAACAGCGGCAGAAAACCGAGGCCCCCTAGTGGTAAGTCCCGGCACTTCTCTGACACTAGGGCAGTTAGAAGGTGATGTTCGTACACCCACCGAGCGGGGAAACAGGGCCACTGCTGGCATTTGTAGACTTCCCCTCCACCCCTTAATGATCCATTTTAAAGTGTTCTGTTAAGCCCCTAGGTATCCACCCTTATCATTGCGGGGAAGCGGCAGATGTTTTGAAACGGCAGGGTTTTCCTTTAACATATCCTAGCTAAAATTCTTGGGTATGAGCCCTTACCCCTGTGATCTAGTCGGAGTAGATTTGTTTTTCTCTTTTCTTGCGGTTTTTCCTCTCTATTTTTTTTTACATGGATAATTACATAATCTAGTGGATGTCTAGTTTCCTCTTCAGCAAGTAAGCTTCAGGGGATAGGGATCGTTGGTCTTTTTCATTGCTGGATCCTCGGCCCCTAAAACAGTATTGGGCATTCATTCATGAAGCTGACGGATCGCTGGGGAGTGTCTGTCCTGTGCCGCTAGGCATCGGGGGTGGAGAAGGGATAGCAGTTTGCCAAACACTGACGCCGTTCTTGTGGAATTTCCGTTCTAGTGGGCAGAGAACACGCTATCGTGAGCCGTGGTGGGTACTCAGCGTGTCATGAGCAGGGTAAGGGGCTCCTGGCCCAGGTGGTTTCCTCTGACCCCTTGATATTTGAGCAGGGACCTGAAGGAAGGGAGGGAGGGGGCTCCGGGGAGATTTGGGAGAGTCCCCAAATCTACTCAGGTACAGGCCCTGAGGGGAGAGCATGCTGGGCCGTCCCAAGAGCCAGTGTGGCTGGGAGGCAGCACAGGGGAGGGGAGAGGGGATGGGGTGGGACTTTGGAGGCCACCCTAAGGACTACCCGGCCGTGCCCCACTGCCCAGAGAACTCTGAATGCTCTGGTTTCCGTCTTCAGTGGGCTCCCGACACCCCCAAACTTGATGAGCTTCTCAGTTACATACTTGCCCAGCACCCAGCCTTCTATGTGGGTCACGTCTGTCTCCCCGACTCCATTGCTGGCTGTCTGAGGACAAGGACGCCATCTGTCCTGCTCACTGCTGTATCCCGGGTTCCTAGGAGGAAGCCCGGGACACAGAAGGTGCTCGGTAAATATTTGCTGGGTGGTGACTGGGTGAAAGCAGCCTGCTCTGTTCCTCTGGGCTTTCGCTTCTATTTTCTGCCCAGTCTGAAGGGCTCCAAGCTGAAGGCGGACGCCAGGCCGGGGACAACTCACTGCCCCTTCCCTCCCAGAACCCGGTCCCTGTTCCCGTCGCCTTCAGGCCCTGGCCCGGACCTGCTCCAGGCCTGAGAGGCCCCAGGAGGCCTGAAGTAGTTGCCCTCAGACTCTGCAGACACCCCTTCCCCCACTCAGAACATCTGTCGAGTTTGCAGTTCAAGAGTAATTCTGTGTGCCCTCTCCCTACTCCGTCCGTTTCTGAGACAAGACAGCCACCCAGTGGTAATTTTTCTAGGCTTTTGTTTATTTTATAGCAATTGTCATGATTAGAGAAGTAAATAACACATTTAAAAACCTTCTCAGGGCCAAAGGATGCCGGAATATTTACAAACACATGGTGGGGGGGGGTGGCAAGACATGAGGGGCTGGGATTCCGCCCAGGCCCTGAGCCAGGCTTGGATGTTGATGCTAGCCACCAGGACTGTCCCACCGGCCACAGCACGGGCTCAGGGAGCAGTGGCAGCCGTGGGGCTCTGCTCAGTGGGGCTCTAGCTAACCTGCGGCCCCGCCTCCTGCCCAGGGGGCTCCCCACACCCCACAGGCCAGCTCAGAGGGGCCTCTGGGAAGCACCGAAGGACAGGGGCAGTATGGAGGCACAGGGGCTATGACAGAGACCGGGGATGACCCAGCCTGCCCGGGATGGGACGGACACGCTCACACACACACATACACACACACACACACCTTCACAGAAGAATCGCCAGGGGAAGATCTTTTGTGTGTTTTTCATCTTCTAAGTCTGCGTGTCTACGGTGTTATTAATTTTTTGCTATTTGTTTCTTCGACAGTGACATAAACTGAGGTAAACATCTGTGACCAACACCTCTCCTAAGGGGCGAGGGGTCCCAACCCAACTAGCAGGTGGCAGCACAGGGCCCCAGTGGCCACGGAGCAGGCCGGGCTTCTTCGGCCCTGCTCCTGCGTGGGGCCATCGCTGCCCCTCTCTGTGCCTCCGCAAACAGGGGCTGGGCTACATAACTACGGTCCCCTTCCCGAGTCTAACATTCTAGATACTACGACGAGGGAGAAACTCCCAAAGAGGATCTTAACAGAGAAAGAGAGAGAGAGAGAGAGGGCACACGGCGAGGGACATCTACTTGGAATCTTGCTTCCTTGTTATTGCAGGAGAGACGGGGTGTCGAGAGGCCTAAGGCAAAAGGAGAAGTCGCGGCTGGGAGAGAGAGGTGGCCCGGATGGGCTCCAGGTGGGCCAGGGGCAGTGACGGGGGGCCTTCTCTGAAACTTGGCCCGTGGTGGGAGGAGGGTTTGCTACTTACCTGGCGTGTGGAGGGCCCCAGTGCCCACTGGAGAGATGGGTCTCGAGGAGGGCGGGCGCACCGAGGAGAGCGGGGCCAGGCCCTGGGGCAACCGCAGTTTGTAAACTGGACCCAGGCAGGGCAGGGGGACCTATAGCCCTTTTGCGCGATGGGAATGAGGGATGAGTGGAGAGGTGGGGGCTCCAGGCCAGAGGGTGGTCAGGCCCTCCCTGGCCAGCCCGGCTCATCGGAGAGCCCCCCCAGATGGCCTAGAACCCCAGTGGGACCCTGGCAGGTGCGGCCCGGGCTGGTAGACGGGACACGGTCAGGCAGAAGGAGCAGCCTCACCCCTGTAGAGGTTATTGCGGGGTCCCAGGCCTCCAGAGATGGCAGGGGTCATGGGGGAACACTGGGTGAGCTGGGGTGCCTGTTTTGCTGCCTGGGGGCTGGAACCAGCCCGCAGGTGCCTCCCTGCCAGATTCCCTGAGGGGCGGGTGAAGCACAGGCCTGGACGCCCTCTGGCAGCTGCCTGGGGAGGGTCCTGGGGCAGAGTGGTCTCCAGAGGCGTCTGGATGCAATCACCGAACACACAGGACTGCACGCGTACACGTCCACTCTACTCACACACCGCACGCACGCCTACTCACACACACTCACCCCCCTCCTGTTTCCACGGACCCCCCTTCTCTCGCCCACAGCGGCATACTCCAGGACCGGGAACCTGGGGGACGCGGGGATGGGGGCAACCCCAGGCTGACATGCTGGTCCCCGGCAGAAACCCGGGGGTATTCCTGGCACGAATCACCTCGCCGCCTGCCAGCAGCCCAGGCCACCGGGTCTGGGCTCGGGGAGCCAGGACCTAGGATCTGGGGCTCCCGGGCCTGGGCAGGTGCGGCCAGCAGGGGGAGCTGGGCCGGCCCTAGGCGCGGCGCTCACTCCCTTCGCCTTAGGGATGCGGTGGGGGGCGGGGGGAGGAGGGCAGCTGAGGCCCCGCCCCGGCAGCCCGTCAGTCACGAGGGAGTGGGACGCTCGCTGGGGAGGAGGGGGAGGGCTTCGAGAGCGCCACCTCTCAGGGGCTGTGCGGCTCCAGGCCAGTTGCCCTCCTCCTGTGCTCAGTGTCCTCATCCGGGGAACAGGTTGTGTGGGAGTCACTAGATTCTTCGGGTCCGTGCCTGTACACACACACTTTTGCAGCATCCAGACATTTGCTACATTTTGCCGAGGGCTTTTGGCCTCTTCCCTCCAGCCTCCCGGGAAAGGGGCAGGACGCAGGTGAGCAACGCCCCTGCCCCCAGCTCATCGCCTCCCCCCCACCCCCACCCCGCCCGCAGCCAGTGTCCGGGGGCCCTACTCCCCTTCTCTGCCCCAACACTTCAGTCCCCTTATGTGCCCGGGGGCGTGGTGGCGCAGGGTAGGGTGGCCAGGAGGGCAGGACCAGGGGTGGGACTGCGGGACGATCTGCCAGGGGGTGCAAAGGGCCAGGAGCAACTAGGCAGGGTTCCAGGGTTCGGGGCGGTGTGGGGGAGTCTGCCCGCAAGCTCCCTTGCTCCTGGTGTCGGGGGACGGGGGAGGGGGCGCCTCTGAATCCTCGGGTCTGTGGGGCTCGGCTCCTGTGGGCCAAGTCCCTGCCCCACAGGCGGGGCGAGAGGTCTCTCGGTGGCTATCTCGGCGGCCCGCCGCGGACCCGGCGCCTGGGCCCGCCGTCCCGCCTAGCCTACCGCTACTCCCTCCTGCCGCCGCGGGGGCTGGTCGGATCTGCCGCGGCCGCCGCCAAGCCCCCCCGTTTTGGCGCGGGCCCGGGGCGGCTCCCGGCGGCCCGGCCTGGTGCGAGCGCGGCGCCCCGGCCCGAGGGCGGCGGGGGCGGCTCAGACGCAGATCTCGATGGCCGTGGCCAGCACCACCTGCCCTTTGCTCTTGTCCGGGCGGCCGTCGGTCCTGCCGGGGGGGCCCGGGGGCGCCAGGCCGGCCTCGGGCACGGGCACGGGCACCGGCACGGGCACGGGCACGGGCACGGGCACGGGCGCGGGCCCGACGGCGGGGGGCGCGGGCCGGGAGCCGCTGCCGCTCTCGGTCAGCACCGTCCGCTTGAGCGGCCCGGGCGCCTCGAGGCGCAGCGGCCCGGCGGCGGGCGGGCGGTCCCGGCGGGCTTGCGCGCGCGGTGCGAGGGCCGGCGCCGCAGCTCGGACGTGAGCTCGTGCTTGAGGAAGCGGAAGACCTCCTTGGCCGGCCCGCGGCGCTCGGGCTCCAGGGCCAGCAGGCGCTGGAACATGCGCAGCGCGGGCTCGGTGAAGCGGCGCCACTGCGACGGCAGCCCGGGCAGGCGGCCCCGCTGCCAGCGCACGAACTCCTCGAAGAAGGCGTCCGCGCCCGACGCCGCCTCCCACGGGAAGTTGCCGGTGAGCACGCAGAAGATGAGCACGCCGAAGGCCCACACGTCCACGCCCGTGTCCACCGCGAAGCCGTCGGCGCGGCCGGCCTGGCACACCTCGGGCGCCGTGTACGGGATGGTGCCGCTGACCCGCTTCACGCGGCAGCCCACGCGGCGCGTCATGCCGAAGTCGGCCAGCTTCACGCGGCGGCACTCGCGGTCGAACAGCAGCACGTTCTCGGGCTTGATGTCGCGGTGCACCAGCTGCCGCCCGTGCATGAAGTCCAGCGCCAGCCCCAGCTGCTGCACGCAGCGCTTCACCGTGTCCTCGGGGAGTCCCACCTGGCGGGCCGGGGGTGGGGGTGGGGTGGGGTGGGGGGAGCCGCGCTCAGGGATGGCCACCCCGCCGGGCCCTGCCAGGCCCCTCCCGCCGACCAGTGCCCACGGCCGCCCGCCCCCCCCCCCCCCCCCCGCCAGGCCCCGCCGGCCTCGCCCCGAGCTCCCGGTCGCCTTCCCCGGGCTGCCGCCTGGGCCATGCCTCTCCCCTCCCCCACCTCACCGGGGCACCTCCTCCTCTCTCTCTGGCCCAGTCACTCTCATCCCGCACACCCCCCCCCCCCCCAATGCAGCCACAGACCCGGGCCTGAGCGCCCACGGTGGGCCGGGTGCCCGTCCCGCGCCGTCTCAACCCCTCACAGCTGCTGTTACGCCCACTTCCCTTATAGGGACATGAGGCTCTGAGAGGCCTTGCCACTCACCCCCTGAGCGCCAGAGCAGATTCATACCTGGCACCACCAGACGCAGAGCCGGGAGCCTGGGATTTTCTGCGCACTCCCTCCCACTCCAGGGCACCCCCTCTGGGAAGCCTCTGGTGGCCCCGCGGCCTCCTCTCCCCTCTCGTGCCCCCACTGTTCCTACGCAGCATCAGACAAGGCTGCGGAGGAGGGTGGTGTTGGACTTCATCCCAGGCCCCTGGCCGCTGCCTTCCCAGAGCCTGGCTCAGTCTGTCATCTGGCTTATTTCGCAGTGTCTGTTCCCCCCGGGAGGCGCGCAAGCCTTTATTCCTAGTGTATCCCCGGCCCTCCGGTGGCTGACGTACAGAAGGGGCTCAGTAAATGCTTGTTGGCTAAATAAGTGGTCTGACTGCCCCCCGCCCCCCTCCTACTCTCCCCCTGCGGGGGTGGGAAGACATCTCCCCTCTCCCTGGGCCGCCACACCCAGTACCTGAGGAGGAATGATGTCGAACAGGTCCCCGGCGGGTGCGTACTCTTGGGCGAAGACGTAGCAGTCCTCGGTCTCAAAAACCACGTCAAAGACCTTGATGATGAAGGGGCTGGAGGAGAGGCTGCTGGTGATGCTCACCTCCCGCAGGAAGTTCTTCAGCTTGGTCTTGTTCTTGTTCACAAACTTCAGCGCCATTTTCGTGCCTGACGGGGCAGGAGCCACAGTGGTGAAGGCTCCTGTCCCCGCGCTCCCGCGCATGACGTTCCCAGGCCTGCCCGCACAGCCCGTCCCCGCCACGGGGCAGCGTGTGTCTGTCCTCCTCTTACTGGTAGCAAACTGAGACCCGGGGAGGGGAAAGGACTGGCCAAAGGCCAGGCAGCGAGTCGGGGGTCAGGCCGGGTCTCCTGCCCCAGCCTGCCGGCTTCGGTGAGGATGGCCTGCTGCTTCCTCCACTCTCCCCTCTCCTTCCTGACGTACAGGATCCTCCTTCACGTCTCGGTCTCCCCCCACGCTAGAACGTAGCCCCCTGAGCGCGGGAATCTGTCTCGCTCTTGCTGTATCTCCAGTGCCTACAACAGTGTGGCGCACAGTAGGTGCTCCACACATGTTTGTTACGTGGCTAAGGAGGAGTTAGACACTGAGAGGGGAGGGTCTGCAAGGCATAGGTCCCTGACTCTGCACTTGGGCAGCCATCTGTACCCACTGAGGGTGCAAAGCCGTGTGACGCACCCGTGTCCACAGGGCCCTTACCTGTCACAGGGCCCTCTCTTCACCTCGCACTCACAACCCGCGCCTCATAATGACCCTGGGAGGTGGGCCAGCCCTAATGCTATCCTATTTTTAACAGAGGAGGAAACCTACGTACAGAGAGGTTAAGTCACTTGCCCAAGGTCACACAGAGAGCAAGTGGCAAAGGTCAGGCAACCCCATGTCCAGTGTTGCTCCCGCCGCTGTCAGTGGGCACAGAGCCCCCGCCCCCCGCCCCAGGTGTGTGCAGCTGTGGGAGCTCACGAAGTCCCCATCCCTGACTGGCTGCACGGGCACCGCTGTGAGGCTGTGCTGTGGGGAAGGCATCATGCTCGCGGGGAAGTGAGAAGATTCTGGAGCTGACTTCTGGGGTCTTGCCCTGGCTCACAGCCTCTACAGCTGCATGAACTTAGCTGAGCGATGGGTCTCTGGGTCTCTGTGTCTTCATCTGAGAAATGGAGATGGCCACAGTGACCTCCCAGGGACATCTCCCACCCCTCCTGAAGCGTGGCGCCGTTTCCAAGGACGCACCCTCGGGCTCTGTCCGCTCCGCTGGGGTCAACTACCCCCGATGGGCCAGTGATTCCGCAAACACCACTGCCGGCCCTGACTTCTCTCCTGAGCTCCCGATGTCCCGGGGTCATGCCCTTGGCCCCAAAGCAGCCCACCCTCCGGTCTGGGCCCCGGGCCTCGTCTCAGGTCTCCCTGGGCCGCTCAGGCTACATCTCTCCACCTGGACCACGAGCTCTGTCTGCCTGCTGACCCCTCGGCTCCGGAAGCGAACACCCACGAGCCCCAGGCAAGTCCCCCCGCCCCCCGCCCCCCAGCCTTCACACCCGCCACCGGCAGATGCTCACCCGTGCCCTTGTAGGCCACCAGGTCGACCTTCCCATAGGTGCCCTTGCCCAGCTCCCGGACGAGTTCGTAGTGCTTGGTGACATCGCTAGCGGCCAGCGTGCGGAGGGTCAGTGCCTGCATATCTTCAGTGAGGAGTGGCACGCCTGCCCCCAGCCCAGGGGCGGTCCCCGGCCCACAGCAGGGCAGGGAGCGGGGTGGCTCGGGCTCCGGGCAGCCCACGCTCATCTTCTCCCTGTTGTGGGGGGCGCAGCACCAAATGTGACATCAAGCCAGGGCCCCCTGGCCCAGCCACCCGCTCCTTCCCCGGTACCTCGGGTCCCCGGATGCCAGGCTCAAGATGACCACAAGGGGGCGACGAGCATCTATCCCCTTTCCCCAAGGCTTCAGGGCCAGGCCTGAGCCACACTCCCTGGAGACACGGTCCCTGCCCCCGCAGTCCCCACTCGGGTACCACTGGCCCGTCTGTCTCAGGCTGTCATCCGGACACAGCCTCAGACAAGGCACACGTGTTTACGTCACACAAAGACACTCCGTGTACCAAGTTCACACGGCCGCTCCTGTCGGCAAATACTGATCACCACCTGCTGTTCGCCAGGGGCCTGCTGCTCAGAGCCCTGGGCCCGCATCACTAAACCAACAGGTAAGAATCCCACCCTCCCGGGACTTAGGTTTTGGGGAGGAGACGGGCGATAAACATAGTGAACGCGTGAATTACACATTATGCTACAAGGTGTTAAGGGCTTTTGAGAATGTAAGGCGGGGGGGGGGGGGGGGGAAGGTGCGGTCTCAGGGCAGGGGTCACGGTAGCAAATTCCTCAGCCAAGCAGGCGCAGACAGAACTCTGGCGGGGTGGTGCAGATGTTCCCCCCCCCCCCCCCGCTCCCCCAACAGCCTTACGCCCCTCCCCCTCCCCCAGACAACACAACCCTGCTCAGGCGTACGCGGCTACAGGTGGCGTCCCGGGCCCCACCTCCCTCCCACACCCGCTCCGCCCCAGACCCAAGGCAGAGCCCAGGCCCACGGAGACCCAACCCTCCCCTGCCTCACCCTCCACATTCACAGCCTGACTGACCCCTTCGGTATCCGCACAAGCTGCACCCACACGTCAGAGGCACCGAGTTTGTCCCCAGACGGTGTTGGGGGGGGCAGGGAGCTGCTTCGGGGAGAGTCCGGCGGGGTGGGGGGGCCGGGTGAGAGTGAACGCCCACCTGGGGCCTGCATTTCTTGTCTGTCAAGTTGGCGGTGGGGGTGCTGGGAGCGAAGCTTCCAGGAGCAGGTGCGCACGTGTCTGTGCGTGTACCCGCAGGAGAGGCCGGCACCGAATCCTCCATAAGCTGAGCCCCGGGAGCCTGCCTCCTGGCGCACCTCCCCTTAGTCCCTCCTACCTCCCATCCCAGGTGACTCACCCCACACTTCCCCCAGCCCCCACCCCTGCAAGACAGCCCGGGGGTCTTGGATAGCCGACCTGGAGCTAGCCACCCGGCTTTGAATCCAGCTCTGTCACCTGCTAGCTGCATGGCCTTGGGCAAGTTACTTCAGCCTCCCATGCCTCAATTTTCCATCTAGAAAAAGGACGCATTAGTGCCTTTTCTCTACGGGCTGCTCAGCCGTGGAGCGCTTGGTGCCTGGCACACGTAAGGGCTCTGTAAGTGCCCCGGAGTGGTGTCGTGCGTCCTGCGTCCCCTCCAGCTGAGCCGGCCACAGGCTGCTCTCGGGAGCCCCTCGTCCTCACCCCGGCCCAGCCGCTCCCCTTCCAGGCCCAAACCCTCTTCTCCTCCTCTGCCTTCCCCTTCCCTCTTGGCACGACCCAGCCTCCCACTTCACACGGAGAGGAGGAACATCAGGAGGGAACTTCCTGGCCTCCCACGTCCTCCGGCTGGCTGGGGGAGCAGGGGGCCCTCCGCCCCTCCTCCGATTTGGCTCCTGCCCCCTCTACTTCCTCAGGATCCTGCTCCCCCACTCAGCCCCCTTCCCCTCCATTCATGAGCAAGCCCTACTCCATAGAAGCTTCCCCCGCTGTAGGCACTGCCCTTCCTTCCCTAATCCCTTTGGTCTGAACCGATGCCAGGAGTCTGTCTGAAACGCCACACGAATGCCCTCAGTCTGCAGCCTGGATTAGCCCATTGCATAGACCCCCACGGGGGAGGGATGGTGCCAGGCCCACGGACACAGGGTCCTGCTGCCCCTACCTCTGCCAAGCTCCTTGTGCTGAACCCGACTGGGCCGCGGCACCTGTCACCCGGTCTCTGTGCGGTCCCAGCTCCAGCCAGACGGCGCCCTGTTACTGTAGCCGCCGACTAGGCTAAAGTGGGCGGCATCTCCCCGTGGTGGTCTTTCCTTGCCTTCAGGGCTAGAGGGGGTCACTGGTCCCAACCTCTGCCAAATATCCCTCCCTGCCCCCCACCTCCCCGTGGGGAGAATTCCGAGTGAGGAAACCCAGGCGATCCGCTTTGAGGCAGCAGGGAGGGGTGAGGCTGTCTCTGGGTGAGCGTCCTCAGGCCCCCAGGGGGTCCGATGAGTACACACCCTTTTTGCCTTGAACTCTTCCCCCTGCCGGCCAGTGAGACGCTGGGCTGCTCTGCTGACCTACTTCTCTTGATGATTGTGGACTCCCCGAGGGCTGCTGCGCTGGGCAAGGCCATGGGCGTGCAGGCACATATACGCACCCGTGGGCAACGCTCCCGCTTTGGGCTTTGGCCCTGCCAGTCCTTTGGGGCTGTTTCTACGTCCTCTGGGAGGTTGACCGACTGGCAGCTGCAAGTTGCTAGAAGCTCTTTCTCCCCCTGTCCCCTCCTCCCTCACCCGGGGGCTGTGGGGTACATGGCTCATCCCTGCTGCTTTGGCCGCCGAGTTGCACTGCGCAGGCAGCTGTCTGGGTCTGGGGTGCAGCCACAGTGGGGCGGGTCTGGGTCCCACATTTGCCCCCTGCACTTCGGTTTAGCCCTTGCTTTGACCACCACCCTGCACTGCGTCTCTGTGGCTTCAGTGCCTCTCTCGAGTCTCCTCTGCCAGTCCCGCTGCCCGCCTTGATCTCCCCCTGCCCACAGCCAATCTTCTCTTTATCCTCAGACCCCACTCTTCCAGGAAGGCTTCTCTGCTGCCCCGGGTGCCGGGTCCTGCCTCTGCTGAGTCCCAGGATTCACATAGGGTCTGTGTGGCTCTCTCTGAGGGTTCCTGTTGAAGATCTTGGGGTGGTCTCCACTCCGTCCCCTGTCTGTCCCCATCAACAGGCCAAGAGCTCTCCGGGGGTAGTGGCTACTTTCTCCCAACCTTTCTTAGTTCCTAGGGCCCAGTTTTGGGGGTCCCCACTACTGGCCCCTCCCTCCTTCACAACCTCCCTCTCCCTTCAGGCCTGTTCTCTGCCAGCCGTCAGCAGGCAACAAGGAATTAATCCACACAGCCCTCCCCGTCGCTGCGTCATAGCCCCAGGTACACACCGCCTCTGACCCAGTTATGATGCATGTGACTTAAGAGGCACAGTGGGGAGTGAAAGAAACAGCATGGGCCTTGGGGCTCAGCAGGCTTGCCCTTGATCCTGCCCTGCGCCACTTTTTAGGTGGGTGACCTTGAGCGAGTCACTTGTCTGGGGAAAATAACAACAATGGCAATAGCAAGGAACTAACGCTGAAATGGGGCTTACTACCTGCCGGGCCCTGGACTCAGGATGAGCTCATCTTATCTTCCCAATTCAACGGGTAGGTGTCATCATCACCCCCATTTTAGGGCTGAGGAGAACGAGGCACAGAGAGCCTGAATAACTCGTCCAAGGTCATGCAGCTCGCGTTGGGACTGGCTCCAAAGCCGGTGCTCTGAACCACTGTTTCCCCAAGTCAGAATGGTAGAGCATCTCATCCGGATGCCTTGGTATCCAAGTGGGGAAACCAAGGCCCAGGAGAGAGCAAAGCCTGAGCCGAAGACGCCCACGCATTCGCTCAGCTCCTGCTGGGAGGTGACCGAGTGGCAGGCACTGTCCAGGCGCTTCACGGGTATTAACTCACAGCAGTAGGTAGACCGGCAACTTCCTTCAGGCGGGGACTCCAGGCCAGAGAGTAAACTAAGACACATCCGCCTCCCCGAGTGGTCGAGGGCACATACACCTGGCATCGGTGGGAACTTGACCTGAAACTATTTTGCCTTCATCACCATTGCCTCCGCTTGAAGGAGCGGCTGTGGACTCGGTGGCTGTGAACTTTCCAGCAGCGGGCGGTGGAGGCCCCTGGCTGGCCCCCTGTTCCTCCCATGTAGCCGGCCCTACCGTCCACAGTTCAGCCGACTGTGCCATGCCGGGGGACCTCACGTGCCTTGCACCTCAAGTGTGTGTGTCCTCGCTGGCCCCGAGGGAGGCCCTTGGTTTCCGGTCTGTGTGGCTGAAGGCAGGTGGGTGTCACCCAGCCTTCCCGGCAGCAGTTGTGGCTCTGGCCCTGTGGGCTGGGTCTTCCGCCACACGCCGGGAGGGCTTCCCAAGCAAGAAACAAGACCGAACCGCCTACCACTTCCTGTTGGCAGGTGGCTTGAGCTGGGTGCCTCTCTTACGAAAACCATACCCAATGCACAACCCAACTCAGAGCTACTTTGGAGCCTGCCTTCCCTACCCTCCCCCCCCACATGCATACACACAGTGCCAGCTTGGCAAAATGTCACTTACGGAGTCCTCATAAGAACCCTGGGAAGAAGGGCAAGATGCTCCCTCTGTTTTTTTTTTTTTTCTTAAAAACACAGCTATATTAGTACACACCACAAAATTTACCGGTAGTAGGCGTACGATTCAGTGATTTTAGCAAACGTCCGTTGCCGCAGTCAAGTGCTGCTTTCTGTGTTATAGATGAAGAACCTAGGAGGTTGGTGATTTACTATGGTTCTGGAAAAGACAGCCACTGTCCACCAAAACTTTGTGTTCCCTCTTTTATAATACAGAGCTGCTGCTGGAGGGTGGCTGTCGGCAGGGTACTGCATTTCCTGCCTGCCTTGCATCCGGATGTGGCCATGTGACCAGTTTTCCCCAATGGAACGCGAGCAGCGATGATAGATGTGACTGTCTTTTAGGACTGGGAGGAGTTTCTCCATTCTCTCATCGGTCCTAAAAGACAGTGGAACTACAAGATAGGAAGGAGGAGCCTGGGTGCCTGGCTGTAGGTCTCCTGGCCAAGAGGATCACCCACTCTGCATTTTATGGGAGCCAGGAGTGAACGGCTATTGTGTTAGGCTGCTGAGATACAGGGGCTTGCTTGTTACAGCGGCTAGCACTACTCTAATCCAAGGATTATGTAGCAAGGAGGCCAAAAAGGTATGATTTGAACCTCGGTTTGTCCACTTGCCTGGAGGATGGCCAGTCTCAAAAGAGAGGGGGGCCTGCGCTTACCCTGTCTCCTGGGAGGATAATAATACTGGCAAATGTTTATTGAGTGTTTCCATATGTCGGGTGCTGTGCTGACCACGATGGATTCAATCATTTAACAGTTACAAGCCTGGGCAGCAGGTTCTCCTATCATTACCCCATTTTACAGAAAGGACTACTGATACACTGGTGGGCTAACTAATTCGGGTTTGAACTCAGGCGTCAGGCTTCAGGTCCCGTGCTCTCATGCACCGCGCCCTCTGAGGCTCCCGAAGGTAAACCCAAGCAAACAGCAACCTAAAATGAGACCGTTGTTACAGTCCCAACAGGGAGGACATGTGTTCTCCATCACTGGGGGAGAGAAGCAGAGAGTGGGGAGTTGGGGGCGGGAGGTGAGGTTGGACCAAGTGATATCAGCCAGGCCTTTCTTACTCTCACTCGGGGGGGGGGTTGTCTAAGATTCTCTGTCCCCATAGTACAGGCAAACCCCAAGAGTATCCTTAACAAAGCTCTGGCCTAGAAGGATTCCATCCGCAGACGATTATTGCTGGGTGGGTCACCTCCTTGAGTTCGTCTTATTAAAAGCCGTGTGAAAAAAGCAGCCGTAAGGCATTATTTCAGGTACCGAGTGGGGACAGGGAGCCTGCTTCACTCTACTTCTATGTAAAGCGAGGGGGTGGAGGCTCATTCCCCAAGCCTCCATGCCGAGCCAGCTCCCGATACCCCCTGGCCCCCTTATCTGCCTCCAGGCTTCTGCCTCTGAGGCCTCCTTGTCCGTGTCAGACCCACCCCTTGTCTTGCTTAGGAATTTTCAGTGGCTTCTTAAGTCGGCCTGTGGTGCTTTTTTCCTGCTCAGCATGAATTTCCCTTTCTTCAGGGAACGGCCCCTCTCTCGGGCCACGTGGTTCAGTAAGGCGGTCTCCATCTTGGCTTAGGGGCAGGCCTGACCTGGGCCTAGCTGGCCAGCACATCCATCCCACCTGCCAGGTCATGTGACCGGTTCACAGATGAACCTGTGACCAAAGGTGGCCCACTGGGATCTAGCCCTAGGACTCTGGCTGCAGCTGTCAGGAAAGGGATGCCTCCTGATCCCCTGGGATGCGAAGCTGGAGGACCCGGGTCTGGAGGGGCTGGGGGGCCAGCTTTGCCACCATGCGGGGAGCGCCTGCCTGAGAATGAAGCAACAGAGAAGAAAAGCAGAGCTGTAAGGTGGAGAGGTTTCTGATGACTCGGGACACCTGGATCCAGGCATGGCTAAAGGCAGTTATACTCCTGACCGTTTGTTTCATGCATCGATACATTTCCTTTCTGGCTTGAGCCACTGTGAGTTGAGTTTACGTAACTTGCAACCTTAAGATTCCAGATAAGTATACCCGCTCGGGCCCGGGCACCGCGTAGGGTGCTGGCACGGGGCGAGTAGGTTAGATAGAGTGAAGCATCAGGTAGAAGGTGTGAACCTACACTTCAGGAAGGCAGATAAAGTAAGGAGTCAGGTGACCAGAAGTCCGAAAAGCCAACGTCAGCACTCCAGCATTTCCAAGCAGGGCATGGCAGTGGGGGTCAGGGTGGGTTCCTGGAGGAGGTGACACACAAATGGGCTTTGAAGGGGGCTGACAATCCAGCAAGAAACCCAAGAGCTCCTTGAAAGCAAGCCTCATGCTTTAGTCACCTTGGTGTTCCTAGCACTTAGCCAGGGTGTGACAAATGGCAGGTGAGTAACGCTTTCCGTGTTGGGCAAGTTGTAAATTTGTGTCTCTTGGCTTTTCTGAACGTGACCTTGCAGGCACAGTTATTTCCTCGGGGGCTTGTGTGAGGTAGCATTGGCCCCGTTTTAGCGATGCAGAGACTGATGGCCAGAAAAGAACGGTGATTTGCTCAAAATCGCACAGAAAGTCAGTGGCGGGGCGGCACTAGAGGCCAAGGTGCAGGGTGAGGTGTGCTCTCCCCCCAACAGCCAGGGCCCCAAGCTCAGCAGAGATGGGTGTGGCTGGGAGTGCCACCGGTGTGGACAGAGTGGCGGGAGGTACGAGGATAACGGTGATAGCGGCACAGGGGAAAGTGATATAACTGCTAACACTAAGGATCCCTGTTGTGTGCCAAGGGCCTCACAAAAATTAACTCGTCTAAGCCTCCCAACATCCTACGACACAGGGACTATACTTCACCCCAACTTACAGATGAGAAAACTGAGGCCCAGAGCAGTCATGTTACTTGATCAAGATCATCTGGTCAATGGCAGAGCTGGGATTCAAATCCAGGCATTATCGCTCCAGTGTCCGAAAGCCTAACCACTGTTTCACTGACCCTAAATTGATATAGTACAGATTATCACTCATATTCTCAGTATGCCAATGCTTTGCATTGCTGCTGTCATCCAATCTTCACAGCAACCCCATTTTACAGATCGGGACACTGAGGCTCAGAGGGGGTCAGTAGCCTGCCTAAGGCCACTCAGCCGGTAAATTGCAGAGACCAGGACTGAACACTAAAGTTCCCCTGCTCCGCTCCTCTCCTCTCCTCTCCTCTCTCTGGCCCCAGCCTTCAGCACCACAGGTGAGGACAGCACCCAGGCGGGGTCCAGTGCTAAGTGCAAGGTTAGGAGAGGCGGGAGCTGGGGAAGCAGGCAGGGTGGATGGACCACCGCAGACCTGGAACTCAGGCCTCCAGGGCTGGAAAAGGATGCATGGGTATACTGCCGCTGATTTAACCAGACCCCTAATGGGTTGTGTTCAACTTTTTTTTGCTACTACAAACAATGAGAAGCCTGCACATAACTCATTTTGCTGTGTGCCGACGTGTCTGTAGGCTCAATTCTAGAAATGGGTTGCCAGGTTAAAGGGTGAGTGCGTTTGGAATTTCTGTAGAATGTTCGATTCCCCCAGAGGGCTGTGCCACTGGCCTTCCCCCAGCCGTGTAGGAGAGAGCTGCTTCTTGGTGGAGCAGGGCAGTGGCCACCAGCTCCTTCGCCCTCTCTGGGCTTCTGTATCAGAAATGTGGGGTGGTGGGGGGGGATACGAATAGGTTTCTCACTTGCTTGTTATTTGCATAAAGTAACTCTGGAATCAACATCAGACCTTAATAAAGGTGCTTGACCACCCTTGGCACTGACTCCCACCTCCTCCTTCAGCTACTGCGGTAACCTCCTATCTGGTCCCCCCACCTACCACAATCTATTATTTTTTTTTAAAGCTTTTAAATGTTTTTATTTATTTTTGAGACACAGAGACAGAACATGAGCAGGGGAGGGGCAGAGAGAGAGGGAGACACAGAATCCGAAGCAGGCTCCAGACTCCCGAGCTGTCAGCACAGAGCCTGACGCGGGGCTTGAACTCACGGACCGTGAGATCATGACCTGAGCTGAAGTTGGACGCCCGACCGACTGAGCCACCCAGGCGCCCCTACCACAATCTGTTCTTGACCCAGCGGCCAGGGAATCTGGCAGAGCCTACTCAGGTCGCATTGTTCCCACCATCAGCTCCCATTTCATTCCAAAGTCCTTACGAGGGGCCTCGACTTACCCCTCTGACCTGTCTCCTCCCTCCCTCCGCTCCACACACACCGGTCTCCCTGCTGTTCCCCCAAACGCGCCAGCTCCCGGCCTGGGGGCTGTTCTCTCTGCCCTTAGATGGCTCCGTGGCTCCGTTCTTCCAAGTTCTGCTCAGATGACAGCTTCTCAACCAGGGCTACTCTACTGCACTCCAGTTATCCTGCTCTAGCTGCCCCCAGGGGAGGGTATCACTCTCTAGCGTGTTATATAATTTACCGACTGGCTCTATCGATTGTGGCCGTCTCTCTTCCCCACCAGAACTTAAGCACTAGGAGGGCAGGGACTTTATTGGGCTGGTTTATCCCCCAGCAGCTAGCACAGTGCCTGCACATCACAGGCACTTAATCGATATTTGTTTGGTGAATGAATGAATGCATGAATGCATACATCCCCGGGGAGAGGCGTGGGAACTGAGTGACCAGAGGCAGGGCAGGAATGAAACTTTTCACTAGGATTTCACAGTCCTCTTGGTTCTAGGGAGTAAAAGGAACTAGGCTCAGTCGGTGGTCGAGGCGAAGCCAAAGGAAAATGCAAGGGGAGGCCATGTGCATCCACCTAGGCTCAACAGCCCAGGGCTGGGATTCCCTGAGAGGGGCCAGAGGAGGGGTGGCCCCCGGGAGCCTCCTTGACACCCCACCCTGAGCAGAGCCCTCTCTATGTCCCCACGGCAGGTGCTGTAGTCTGGCTCTCGGCTGTTCACCACCTTCCCTAGAGGGTGTCCTTGATCCTCTCATTTGTTTGCCCCACTGAAGAAATCTGTTCACACGTGGGTCCTCCTATCTGCTGCCAGAGAGTGGGGAGACCCAGAGCCTGGTCCCGCTGGCCCCCAGAAAGAGGCCTATGGGGTGCTTGGAAAAGCACTTGCCCCTGCTGCTGCCCCCAAGGAGCTCTGGTCAGCCACCTGGCTTCCCTACTCTTCAGTCTTCCAGTCTATGAAATGAGCTATTTAGTGGTTCTTATCCCTTCATCGGTCACCGAAGATTCACTACCCTCTCCTCTGAAAAAGTCCACAGCCACCCCATGCACACTTGTATGTACGACATCGGGGGGGGGGCGGTCAGAGCCCCAGGGAGCCCTCAAGAGACTCCAGATAAGGCCTCTCCCTCCCCTTGGCCTTTCAACACAAATATAAACTCTAGCAAACATTCTATTCTGGTCAAAAGGAGAAAGAGAAGAATATTCTCAAATCACTTCCTTGTCTTCCCCCTTGTGCAAATTCCAGCTCCATCCCTTCTTGCTGTATGACCTGAGGCAGGTTGTGCCACTTTCCTAAGCCTCAGTTTGCCCGTCAAGAAAATGGGGCTGTGAATGCCCACCTAACGTGGTGGACCTCTGTAAGAATTAAACGGGCACTGGCTGGACAGAGGGGCCTGGGGCCGTGGTTCCGTCGGGGATTTGGCACAACCTTGCACCACCTTGGGTAAGACCACACTCTGACTTTGTCTCGGCTTTCTATGCTGGAAATGGGGGCTCTGCTAAATCTCACCCCCTGAACCCGCCTGAGCCAGAAGGGGCTTTGGAGGCCATCTGACCCAGCTTCCCCATTTCCCAGGTGAGGAGGCTGAGAGAAAGAGCTGGGACTTCAACAAGATCAAGCAGGCGAAACTGGAAACCTTCTGGCCACTGCCCTCCCCACTAGGGGCAGCCTAGGGTTCCCCTCGCTGCGAGGTTCGGCCTCAGCCTCCCCTCCCAGCTGGCGCAGTCTGCCCCTTCCCTGGGGCACATCCTTGGCGGTTATTAATAGCCTGTGACGCTGTCTGCCTGCAGCTGGTGCCCAGAGCTGGAACAGGCTCTCCGCTCCTTTTTGCCCTCCCGGCCGGACCCTGGGGTGGGGGTGGGGGAGTCCTGGGCCTCACCCCTCCCCACCTGCCTGAGGGCCCAGTCCCTGTGGCAGCCCCTGCGGGTGTGGGAGGTGAGCCCTGTTGCCTGGGTGAGGCGGGCGGCCCAGCACCCGGGGAGTTAGCAGGAGTGGAGGGCCGAGAGCACGGAGGTGGCCTGCCACCGGCTAACTGGCCCGGGGCCCCGGGCTGGGTGTCCACCAGTGGAGAGGTGGTGACCACCGGAGAGACAGCAGGGTGAGCAGAGGTTCCCTGAAGAGACGAGCCCTTCCCTAGCTACGCCCTCTGCTCTTCCCCGAGCCTCTATACACGGGGTGAAACGAGGATGTAGCCTAGCTCAGGAGACACATTCAGGCACCCCTGGGTAGGGCCGCCACCACTTCTCGTCACGGAACTCTGGGTAAGTCACTTGTTCTCTCTGTGCTTCTGCTTCCTCATCAGTAAAATGGGGATAATATGGTACAAGTTAAAGTATTATTAATAACAGCTAACATTTATGAGCCACTTAAAGTATCAGTTCTTTAGGTATATAAAGACTCATTTAAAACTCACAACAGGGGCGCCTGGGTGTGGCTCAGTTGGTTAAGTGTCTGACTTTTGGTTTCAGCTCAGGTCATGATCTCCAGGTTCGGGAGTTCGAGCCCAGCAGCAGGCTCCACGCTGATGGTGCGCAGCCTGCCTAGGATTCTCTCTCTCTCTCTCTCTCTCTCTCTCTGGCCCTTCCCCACTCGCGCTCTCTCTCAAAATAAATAAATAAGCTTTAAAAAATTAAAAAAACAAAAACAACTCGCAACAATCTTGGGAGGAGCTATTAGTATTCCCACTTTGTCCCTTAGAGCTCAGGAAAGCCGAGACTCAGAGGATGAAAGATTAGGTGACGTGTCCTGTGTCACAGAGCTAAGAAGTGGCTTAGAGATGTCTGTCTGCCTCCAGAACACTCCATGAATACTTGTCGTCGAGCATCTACTATGTTCTGGGATCTGGAATACATTCACGAACCAAACGAACAGCCCTGCCCTCAAGGAGCTTATGTTCTAGTTTGGAGGCAGACAATCGTAAGGGTAGGTAAGAGATGTAGGTCAGAGGGCCTAAAGGAGAAAGCAAGGCAGGGAGAGGTGAGGGAATGTTGAGGGTGAGGGATGAGACTGTAGACACTGGGTGGTGAGAAAAGGCCCCACTGACAGGACTACAGGCATGCGGATACTGTGGCGAAAGCACTTTCTCGGCAGGGGCTCGGGGAGCAGTGGGGAGGCCAACGTGGCTGCAGTGGTAAGGGCGAGGCACAGGTCTAGCAACGAGTGACGATGCCGTGTGCAGGGTCTTGGGGGCCACGGCAAGGACCTGGCTTTCACTCTGTGAGATGCGCGCCGAACACCTGACTTGAGCAAACCCTTCCTGAAGCCAACCTGCGTGCCAGACTCTGGGAGGCCAAGAGACGCTATGAACCTGACCTCGCTTCCACTTAAGAGACTTGGAGTGGAGCCCCCCACCGCCTTCCACCACTGTCCCAGGCGTGGGGCTGAGGAGGAAGGGGCGTGGGAAGTCTTAAAAGCTTCTGGGAAAGTTTCGTGGGCCTGCACTGCAGATGCCTCCATGGCCCCGTGTGAGCAGAGGTGTGGGAGCAGGAAAGCGGAGCGATATGTCCAGAACTGCAGCCAGAGCCCAGGCTAGGTCCTGTCGGCTCCTTCCGGCTGGGTTTGCTCTGTGAATTGTGTGCGAATGGTCTCAAAGTGGGCAGGATGTTCCGTGAATCCTAGATGTGGAAGCGTGAATAAAGACCTTCACCTCTGAGCTTCCTTTTTTTTTTCCCCTGTAAAAGTGGGGGCAACATTCCCTCTCTGCTCAGGGCTTGTGGGGACTCACATTCACAGCACGTCACAAACATTCATTCGCTTCATCCTCCCCATGACCCCAAAAGGCAGGCATTACCATCCCTTTTTGTAGGTGAGAGATCTGAGGCACAGAGAGGTTAAGCACCTTGCCCAAAGTCACACAGCAGGGTCTAGAGGTTGTGCTTTTCTCCACTAAAATATGTTAACTGGGGGCCTCGCCACCCCTCCTGGAGACACTTGGGAATCAGGGCTGGCAGATAACCTGAGCCCTTGGGAAGGGAAGGTCTCTCTGCAGGGCAGTGGGCCCCCGGCTAGAGAACGGGAAGTCTTCCTTCTATGATGGGGGAGTCGAACAGACCCAGGGGAGCTACTCTGGGGTGGAGATGTGTGCAGTCTCTCTGGGGCCTGACCAGGAGGAGGGGGGAGAAGGCTCTGTCTTGTCCAGTCCCCACACCCCTGTCCCTCAGGGCCATCCCAAAGATCAGAGGCAGTTGGAACATTCTCTGGCTAATGTCACAGGGACAGCAGGGGGAGGGGGGTCATTGTGGCTTCCTCTGGCCTGGCCCAGCTCATTTGCATACCCCGCAGGGTGTGGCAGAAGTGACAGAGCAAACACTTGAGTAGCAGGCACTGTTAAAAGCGCTTCACTTGTAACAGGTTCGTCTAATCCGCCCCATAACTCTAGGAGGTAGGAGGTTGGAGCTATTTTCACCCCTACACTACATCGGAAGGAACTGAGGCATGGGACAACTGTCTTGTCCAAGGTCACATGGCTAGGCCCACGGTACAGGTGGGATTTGAACCCAAGGAGTTCGATGCCAGTTTCACCCAAACATTTGGTGGCTCATAGAGGTGGGGAGTCAAAATCCTCGCTCTGGGCTAGTGTGGTGCTGTTCTCATGGTGCACTTGACATTGAAAAATGTTCCACTGCTTCTTCCCAACCCTGATATTACACGGCTCCCCGAGTGGGGGCTGAGCTGGGAATCTGGACCTGCCCTGTCTCCAGACTGTAGCCAAACTATGTAAGGGCTCTAACTGGACCCTTCAGGCCCACTGCTGCTGCTTCCTGAGACCAGAAAGGGGGCTCCGGGGAGCAGCGGAGCGAGTTGGTGGTTTGGGTGAGACTCAGGATCTGTTGGAGAGGCTGGTCCTGGCTCTGGCCTGATGCCCAATCGCCGGGGGCAGAACGCCTTGGGAACTCAGTCAGCAAAAGCCCGGCAGGTGCCTCACCTAGAGAGCAGAGGTGGGAAGGAAGACGGCCTCAACTACAGAACTATGGTCAAGCAGTCCTAGATCCCACCCCTTGCCACAGGGTAAGGTTCTGGAAAGGCCCTCATAGACTCTCAGGCTTGAACCCCACCCCATCCTGCCTGGACTCGTAGCAGGGCCATGCTTCATACTCTCAGGCACCACTGGCTCTCAAACACTCCCTTCCCCTTTCTCGGGGATAGCAGAAGCCCTGTGGTCTCCCCAGACTGGCTACGGGAAAACCAAGGCTGCATTATCACCAAGGCTTAGTCACCCATTTACCAATGCCCCTTTGAATATAAGAGTCAATAGTTACTGAGGACTTTTGACATGCCAGATCTCGTCCTAGGCCCTCTCTTCATGCTTTAGCTCACTTAATCCCCCTGATGACCTTGAGGGAGATATCATCCTTGTTTTGCACATAAGTCAGTTGAAGCTCAGAGAGGATAAGTGACTCACTCAAGGTCACACAGCAGCTATGTGGGAAACCCTGGCCGAGTCCAGAGGCTGTGATCGTAACCATGGTGCTTTGCTATCTCCTTTGACCTCGGGTTTCTATAGACCTTCATCTAGGAAGACGGCACACTCCCTTCCAGGGCCATGCCCAGTGGCTGGAGCCCAGTGCTGGCCCCTAGCCCCTAGCCCCGCCACTTGGCAACACCCATTGGCTTCATTAATGTTTAGGGAATGTCAATAATTTTGAGGGACTCTTGCGTCTAGGCCCCCATCTCTCCTGCCTGACCAAAACTTAAAGCAGCTTGGACTCAGTCCTAGAAAGTTAGAGCAAGGAGTGAGCTTATAGCAGAGAGAACCTCTAGTCCAATTCCTCTGGACACCTGGGTAAACTGAGGCCCAGAGAGCAGTCCTCCCCCAAGAGTCCTCGGCAGTAGCTGGGCCTAAAGCCTTGGACTTTTGCTCCTGGAACAATTGAAAACAAGTTTTTGGTGGGTGAATCCTTCTAGCACAATGAACGGTCACAAGACAGAGCCTAGGGTAAAAGTGGGGCCAGGCTGGGATGCTGTGGCTAGAGGAATTCAAGTTCACTTCACCACTCAGCCCCGGAGGGACATTGCTCTGTGAAAGTTCTAACTTGACCACGAGGGAGGCAGGGAACACCCACATGTGCAAAACACACACAGATGAAGGTCACCTGCTGAGCAAACATTTTCTGGCCTCCCCCTGGGCTGGCAAAGCCAGATGCCTACAGGAGAGGGTAGCAGGTCACATAAATGAGTAAGCAGGCCAGTTGAGGCCCTGGGGTGAGCTGGAGGGCAACTGCCCTAAAGAAGGTGGTGACTCTTCAGCTCTGGCCTGGGGTTGCCACACCATCGGAGTCTTTAAGAGGCTCCAAAAATCAGTATTTGTATATGAAATTGTATGTATTTTTTTTTAACACTGGTAACAAATGCAAACATGAGAAAAACACTGATTGGCTCAAGAAAATGCGTCTAGAAGCTGTATTTTCCAACAGGTGCTGTACAGCAGGCTGGGCTCTAGGATGAACACAGCCATTGCAACCCGGACAAGATAGACCCGGTTCCGTCTCCCGGAGCTCAGGGTCTAGGTGTGGAGACAAGGTCTCACAGCACATGTAGACACGTGCCACTGTCTCCAAGCCGCCAAGCATCAACCAATCCAACCCAGCTCTGCACTCTCTCTCTGGCCAGGTCAGATCAAAAGGGGAGGTGGAGGCAGAAGGCTGTTCCTGAGCCAGCCTATGGCAGGACTTCTCAGGTTGAGGGAACAGCCCCCCAGTGGCGGGAGGGAGTCAGAGGACACCAGAAGTGGAAGAGGTGAGTGAGGAGTGAGGGCTGATGTTTGAGAGGCGGGTTAGGGCCTCAACACAAAGGGCTTGGTCCTGTGCTTTATTCCAGACTCAGTGGGGAGCCACTGCAGGTTAGGGAGGAGGGGAGATCTTACTCCCCGTCCCCTCTGGCCTCTTGATGGTTTTCCCTAGGCACGGTGAGTCAAATCTCTGCAATTTAGCGTCAGGCTCCACTCCCTTGCCTGTGGGTCATATGATAAGGCCCCGGGGCTCCCGGGAACCCATTGGAAATGAACTCCTTCAGAGAGGGAGAAGACACACCTGGGTGCTCCTTGTGGCCCAACTGTGATCTATATACTGCAGAGTGAGTGGCTCACTCTCTGTCATTATCTCTGGGAGATGCCACGCGCTTGCCCAAGGTCACCCGGTCTTCAGAGCAGCTGGCCCCTCCACAGCTTGGGCTGAGGGGGTCTGGCCTCAACTGTCCTTGAATGTGCAGGAGGCGCTGCTGGAGGTCTGGCCTGAAGCACCCCAACCTCTTCTCCTGCTAGTCACATCCTCTCCCTTGGGTCAATGCCAGCAGCAGGTGGGGTGGGGGCACTTGGTACTGGGAACGGCGGAGAAGAGGGATCAGCCTCCAGGCTCAGGGCCCCCAAGAATGCAGCAGGATGAGGATCAGATGCTTCAGGTGTGGGGTCAGAACTGGACAGCTGGACCTGACCAGGTCTACCTCCACTGGCCCAACAGAGAGTGGTCTGGGCAAACGAAGAGGGTCTTACGACCAGAAAAGACCAGGAAAAGGGGATCAGGATGTCGTGGGGGAAAAACAAACACACAAACCCTTGACTCCGTTGCCTGGCACATCACAGACACTAGCTAGAGGTTTGTTGAATGAAGAAATGAACAAAGGAACTCCCAGGGGGGCTCCCTGTATATCAAGTCCTGCCTTCCTCAGCATCACTGCCTGCCTGCAGAGGGCTCAGAGAGAAGAGACTGGGGGAAACCCCAGCAGCCCAGAGTGTGTTTCCTCAGCACCGTCCAGCCCCTTCCCAGGATCTCTGATCCAGAATTTCAGGGTACAACATCCCCTGGGCCTCTCGTCTTCCCACGAGCTGCAGGGCCTGGGGTTCGGGACCTTACTGACAGCCAGGCTGGGCCCGGCTTTGTAGAGCCTGGAAAGCTAAAGCAAAAACCTAGAATGGTCCCTTGGCTGTCCAGGACACAATGATCCAACCTGAGGTTTGGCCCTGGGTATTATGGAGGTCAGGAGGAGAAGGCAGTGTTGGGTTTGCTGGCCCTAGGGCACATGGGGACAGAAAGGTGCCCTGACCTGAAATGGCTTCTTCGTCCAGACTACCTCTCTTCCCCAGAAATCAGTGCCTCACTTTGGAAAGAGCTTGCCCCCTCCTGCAAAACATACAAAGTATGGCTTGGGGGCGACCTTCCCTGTGGCCTGGGTGGGGGGCAATGGAGTCACAGAGAAAATATGGGATTCCCACCCATTCTCTCAAACACACCCCCCTTCCTTGCCCTCTCACAGACAAAGACACACACCCAAAGCCCAGGCCATCGCCCTAGGGCCACGCACCGCAGGCCCCCCTCACCTGTGGACATCCCCAAATCTCCTCCCAGGGGGACTCGGCTTGAAAACTCAGCCCGGCCTTGCGGGGAGGGGTATATATACTCCAAGGGCCGAGAGTCCAACAGCTCCAGGTTCACAGTCTTTTGCAGGGCGTGGGGGGAGGTGACTCTCCACCCTACTCCCTCCTCTCCGTGGCATAAGGGGCTCTGCCACTACTCCCCTGCGAGGTCGGGGAGCAGCGTCCAAACCCCAGGGCTAGGGGTGGGGGGGTGGGGGAAGGGAGAGGAGGAGGGGGCGGCTCCTCCAGGCGAGACACAAAGAGACGTCCTTCAGCCTCGGCTCCATGGCGACGCTGGGGAGGGGGCAGTGCGCACCCAATACTTCCTTCCCCACCTGGAGGGCTAGGGACCTCGGCGGCCACTCACCTGGGCCCGGCTTACCTGGGCTGGGGCCGCGGGGACGCCGCGGCAGGGGGCCTGGGCGCCGTCTCGGTTTCCGTCAGCCCGGCCCGGGGGGGCTCAGGGCGCCACAACCATGGGCTGGGATGAGAAGGGCGCCGCGAGGGGCTCAGTCGCCTGGGTCCTGGAGCTTTGAGGGGGGCCCCGAGGCCTCTTGCTGGTGAGGGATAGCTCTTGCTGTCCTCGGTTCCCTAGATTTGGGGTTCCTGTGTACCGGAATTGGGGGGGTCTAGGAACCCCCTGATCTAGGGGCGTTCTGAGCTGAGTCTTCGTGTCTTGAGGTGTGGAGTTGTAATGACCGGGTTCTTGACAGGGGGTCCCAGCAATGCCGGAGGAGGGGGTCACTGCGTTCTAGGTCTTGGGGGGGGGCCCGATTGAAGAGGGGGAGTCTTAGCCGTACCGTAGGGAGGTCACTGTCTTCCGAATACGGAGGAAGTCTCCGCTTTCCCCAGCTGGGGAGTAGCTCTCTGTTGGATCTGGAAGGGGTCTCCCGCTTTCTTGGGGGTCTCTGGGTCCTGGATGTGGTGGAGGGGGATCCCCGCGCTCCCCGGCTGCTGCGGGGGCTTGCAGAGTCCCGGCCACCGGCAGGAACTGGGAGGAAGCCCCTCAGCCGCTGGGGGGCTCCGTTGCCGCCGCTACGAGCAGCCCGGCTCTGCGGTCCCGGACCCCGGCCTGGTCCGGGCTCTGGCTGCGGCTCCGGCTCGCGATCCGCCCGGTTCTCGGGCCCCGGCCCCGGCGCCCGCCCGGGCAGCGCTCCATCGCTGCATCGCGGCTCCGCCCTCTGGCCCGCGCGCACCTGCCCGCCAGGCCCCGCGGCTCCGCCCTCCGGCTCGCGCGCCGCCGCCCGCCCCTTTGTCCGCCCTGCTTGGCGCGCGCTTTCGCGCACGCGCACTCCCCTCGGCGCGCGCTCTCCCTCCCGCCGCGCCCTCCCGCCGCGCGCCGCGGGGCGCAGATTCTCCCCGCGCCGAGGGAGCAGCGCGGCGCCCCCACCCCGCCTTCCGGCCGCGCTGGGTCCTAGCGCCCGTGGGCGCCCTTTCCACCTTCCCACCCCCGTGTTTTCTAGGTCAGAGCCCACGAGGGGGCAAGAACGAGGTTAGAGAGGACTCGAGGGAGTCTGAGAGGGTCACCTGGTCCAGCCTCCCGGGCCCTACGGGACCAGACTGCCCTAGACTGTCCCAGTCTGTTCTTGTAAGGCGGAGCATGTGTCTGTTTCAAGGAGGGAAGCAGCCAAGCTCTGCAATCGCGTGTGCATTCATTCATCCATTAGCCTGTCTGCCCATCCATCCATCCATCCATCCATCCATCCCTCCCTCCATCCTAGTTTGAGCCAGACTTCGGAGAGCTACCAGTCCACTCGGGGAAGAGGTCGTCAACTGGGGCCTCGGGGGCTGTGACCAGCCCAGGTAGGGTTTGCGACTCCCGCTGTGAACAGTCGGTGACTAGTCCTGGAATGCGGCTGATAAGCTCAGCGCTCACTGGAGAGAAAAGAAAGGGGATTCCAAACAGAGGGAGCAGTGTGTGCAAAGGCACGTGTGAAGGAGCATTATTTGATACTGGAAACTGACTTGGAAGGAGATGGGGTAGATGAGGTTGGCGATGAGATAGGGACCACTCGTTCCCCCGCCCCGGGCCCTACTCCCTCTCTTACCCCGATGGGTAAGAGCCACACTGTTTCATTAATGAGAAAGCCCCGACACACCTTCCATATTTCCTCTCTTTGTTCAGGCTGTTTCCTCCACCCAGCATACTCTTCCCAAGCACCCTGTTTTTTAGATCTTTTGGAACAAGGGATCGTAGACGCAAGTACCTATGGGTCACAGAAATTAGTGACTGGGCTCAGGCGTCAGGTGACCGGAAGTGGGGGACACGAGGCAAACTGGAGCGTCATGGGCTTGTATGGACGGATGATTTTTCAAGAGAAGCAGGAAGTCCACATAGTGTCTTCCAGCTTTTCAATATTGGAAACTAATTCCCAAGTTTGGAACTACTGAATGGGCCAAACGAAACACACTTTGGGGTCAAATCTAGCCCAGGGGCCATCATTTTGCAACCTCTGCTCCTGAGAATATTGCCTCAGTTCCCAGTTTTTCCCGCTCCTGCTTCTTTCTAGACTCTCTCTTTTGTTCTAGAATCCGAGTACTATGTGACCATCAGCTCTGCAAAATACAAGATGGATTGGGTTGCTCCTTTGCATAAAATTGCCAAGGACACCCTGTTACCTCCAGGGCGAAAAATCTAACCTCCTTATCCTGGTGTTTAAAGCCCGTAGACTTTGGGCCTCTACCCCTTTCTTTACTGAGGTCCCCTCTTCTCCATTAAGCCTTGAACTTAGCCTAGAATATGTGCTTTCTCATAGCGATGTGCCTTCATACGCTTGGTTTCCTTTGTTTAGAAACATTTCCCCCCTCTTTTTCGTTCTCTGAACAAGTTATCCTCTGAGATATCTCTTCTATGTCTGCCTTTTCTCTCTCACCCCTCCCTGTCCTGCTAATGTTCCAGAGTTGCAACTTTCACCCTTTGTTCTACTCCTCTCCAAGTAAGGCCTTATTGACCCAAACTAAAGGAGGGGTTTGGGTTATGGGGCAGGCAGAAGCGGGGAGAGGAGAGGAGAAAGGAGAGGAAGGAAATGTGTTCCTGTGTCTAATAAACCGAGAGGAAACTGAGACCTAGAGAGGGGGTAGGAGCAGAATCTGGCCTTGCAATGCTCTCAACCACGGTTATTAAGGGTTATCAAGGCCACCTTCTGCAGAAGCCTTCCCCGATTCCTCACCTGGGGCATTTGATTACCTACAATTAGAAAATGTTTGCTAAGATGTATTGTGGGTATTCAAACCCCCTTCCCCAAACCCCCAAGCTCTGCAGGGTGAGAAGTCCTGGTCCCCAAAGGGGGTACACTCTGACCAGGGGATACATCAAGGGTCTCATTAAAACTTAAGCTACGGCTGCTGCCAGGGTACTTTAGACCCCATGTGTTTGGAACTGACAGGCAAGAAGAACGAGTCACTTCTCTGGCAGTCAAAATCGACCCTAATCAATTACTAGAAGTTACTAGAAGTACCCCGATTAGTTACTAGAAGAAGGCAGGGCTGCTTTTACAAAGTGGGAGCCGGGAGAAATACATGTGGAACCCAGTGAACCACTGGAGTGATCCCTTGGCTATGATAACCTAGAGTTTAGACCCTTCAGGACTGAAGGGTTGGGTCACAGCACCCGGTGATCCATCAAGACCAGGGAAGGTGATAGCTGAGAGTGTGGATAAGTAAGAATGGAGAGTGAAGGGGGAAAGGACAGGTACCGGTTCCCCGGATACGGCCCTGAGATCAAGTACAGGAAGGGGGGAGTTCACATCACTAACCACCCTCCTCACAGTTCCCATTTAGAAAGAGAGGCATCCGCGGAGGAGCTGGGTGGCACGAGGCGGGGCAGCGGCGATGGGGTCTCTCCACAGTTCACAGAGGGGTCTCCACTTTACCTTCCTCTAGCTGGTCCCAGTCGATGACTGGGTGCAGCCAGGACACCAAATCATCCAGCTCCTTAGAGACACAGAGCTTCCCTGATGGGCAACTAGGGGTCGAGGACTTCCCTCCGGCTCCATCAAAACTTTCTCAGCGCTCTCATCCCCCCTTCCTTCCTCCGATCCTCATTCCAAGCTTTGGATCTGTTGAGCCCGACGGTTCGCCCAGCCTCCTCCGGCTCCCTTCTGATTTTCCCGCCCAGGCGTTTTCCCCAGCAGGATGGATCACTTGCACATCTGACCCCGTCTTGGCCCGCTTCTTAGAGGACTGAACCAACACAACATATCTGAAGAGAGGAACTAAAATAGCTATGCCTGACGCTGCGGTCCCCTTTTCCCTGACACCTGGGGATAATCCAGTCTTGCCGGCTCAAAGTTCTGCATCCACAGCATTGCGGCCCTTCCGGAGAGGGTCTTGGTGGGTGTGATCTGGGTAGCAGAACACAAAGATAAAACTCAGCTCTGATTTCCATAATAACACAGAAGAGACATCGGGGAACCCCATTTGGGCTTCCTCTGCCTGGGGCCCACGCCCTCTTCGATGCTGGGGAGTCCTCATACTCCCGGGCAATCAATCAGTTTGCTGCTCGCTGTTCATGGAAGCTCGTGAGGCCAGGGACCCCAGGCCTTCCCTTTGGTCGCCTCCTGTATTCACTGACGAATCACAAATCTCTGTTGTGGGGATCAGGGAAGGAGTCAAAACAGAGTCCCCGTCCTTTAGAATATATACCTCATGTTTCAAACTATACGAGTTTGGGTAACTCAACCGGCCGTACTGAAAGTGATCTGTTAAGATGATATGTTGGCCAGGGGCGCCTGGGTGGCTCAATTCGGTTAAGCGTCCGAATTCAGCTCAGGTCATGATCACGCGGTCCGTGAGTTGCAGCCCCGAGTCGGGCTCTGTGCTGACAGCTCAGAGCCTGGAGCCTGCTTCGGATTCTGTGTCTCCTTCTCTCTCTGCCCCTCCCCTGCTCGCTCGCTCTCTCTCTCTCTCTCTCTCTCTCTCTCCGAAGTATTTATTTAATGACTAAACATTAAAAAAATAAAAACTAAAAAAGATGATGCGTTGGCCATATTGATAGTCCCCAAAGCTGGGGGAAAAGGATGGCATTTGGGGATCTCCCCAGAGTGGTCTATGTTCCATGATGCTCCTAATTGCTCACGTTCTCAGTTATAACAAAGAGAAAGCTTCCTGGCTTGTTGGTCCGCATTACGATGGTACCGGAAGAACCCTCTGCCCTGATGGCCACCTGCACAGGATACTGCTGCTGGTGCCCAACTCGTCAGCATGATCAGAGATCCTGGTGGCACTGGTGACTGGGTAGTTCGGAGGGCTGATCAGGTTTCAGAAGCTGAAGATGATGACGTCTTGAGCAGAGGTTGTGGAAGGCGTTCAGCGCCAGGAACAGGAGCCCCCAGGGCCCCTGGGAGACACAGGTCAAGCTATGGCCAATAATGAAAAACCAACAGGTCCACCAGAACCCAAGATGGATCAGAAGGAAGACAGCGGGGGGGCGCCTGGGTGGCGCCGTCGGTTGAGCGTCCGACTTCAGCCAGGTCACGATCTCGCGGTCCGGGAGTTCGAGCCCCGCGTCGGGCCCTGGGCTGATGGCTCGGAGCCTGGAGCCTGTTTCCATTCTGTGTCTCCCTCTCTCTCTGCCCCTCCCCCGTTCATGCTCTGTCTCTCTCTGTCCCAAAAAAAATAAATAAACGTTGACAAAAAAAAAATTTAAAAAAAAAAAAAAAAAAAAAAAAAAAAAAAAAAGAAGGAAGACAGCGGGGCAGCCCGGGACGTACAGCGGCTGCAGGTGATGGATCTTGGAATCTCTCGTTACCTTTTTTGGAGGATATATTCTGAAGGGAGAAACACAGTGTTCCAGCAAGAGTCCTGATGAGCTCCCCACCTCCCGCGTCCAAAGACAACTCTGTGACCGCGGCCAGCAAGATGGCACTGAATAATGGCAAATACAGAATAATGGCGGTGCAGAGAGGGAAGGGCCTGCTTCTTTATGCCATCGCAGAGCTGCTGAGTTGTACTTGGAGCGGCTTTGAAGGGAATTCTCCTCCTTGTAGCTGAAAGCTTGCCAGCGGACATGAGAAAAATATCTCTAAAATCATGAGAGTGGTTGCTCCCAGAGATGGGATCCAGGAAATGGGACTGGGGTCGGGGTAGATAATGGGAATTCGTCTTTCTGTGTCACGTGTTTTCTTTCTTTCTTTCTTTCTTTTTTAAATTAAAAATATCTGACACAGGGGGCGCCTCGATGACTCAGTTGGTTGGGCGTCTGACTCTTGGTTTCGGCCCAGGGTTGTGAGTTCGAGGCCCGCATGAGGCTCTGTGCCGACAGCGCGGGCCTGCCTGGGATTCTCTCCCTCTCTGCCCCTCCCCCTCCCTCTCTCTGTCAAAATAAATATGTAAACACTAATTTAATGTTTATTTAAAGCCAGATCCAGGAATGATCTAAAATGACCCCACCTCTAGGGGCGCCTGGGGGGCTCAGTCGGTTGAGCTTCCGACTTCAGCTCGGGTCATGATCTCACAGTCCGTGAGGTCGAGCCCCGCGTCGGGCTCTGTGCTGACAGCTCGGAGCCTGGAGCCTGTTTCGGATTCTGTGTCTCCCTCTCTCTCTGCCCCTTGCCTGCTCACACTCTGTCTCTATCTCCCAAAAATAAATAAACATTAAAAGAGTTAAAAAAAAAAATGACCCCACCTCTCCGTCTCTGAGAAACACAGGACTGGGTAGTAACTTTGGCTCTCGGGCCCCCTGCCCCTCACACTGTGGCACTCCTTAGGCCTGGATGTGGCCGTGAATGTGGATGTGGAGTGCGGATCTGATACGTCCTCCCGTCCCCCCGCCCGTGTTTATCGCAGAGCATCAAGAAGCATCCTCTGGAATCCTCGGAACAGAAGCAGAGCTACTCAGAACCGCTTCAGTCCCAGCTCCTTCATCGGGGATGGGTCACCAAAGCCATCCCCGGGGACGCAGGCCTTTGGAAGGAAACACGTGCTGTCTGGTGCACGTCCCCCGGGGTCTGGATTTAATGATGCCCTAGTTTGGGTTTCCCAGAAACGGACCCTGAGACAGGGATTTGAGAGGAAATAGTTTATTTGGTAGGTGATCTCAGGTAGGGGAGTGGAGAAGTGAGCCAGGAAGGCAAGTGCACACTGTGGGCGACAGGAAGGGAATCCCAAGGGGGAGGGGGCTCTCAGAGACCGTGTAGGATGTGCGCCTACATGCGTAGACCACGTATGATACTCCGGCCCCCCGTCAGGCACCAGTGAGAGCGGCTGCGGGGGATGCGAGCTGAGCAGGCCGGAGCAGATAAGCCCCCCAGGAAAAGTAATGGGAATGCTGGCAAGTAGAAGTGGGGGAAGGCCCCAGAAAGACTGGATGGGGAGCCGGCCACGGCCAGCACTTACTGCCCCGGGTCCCGGGGCTGGCATGATGCTCATATTGCCAAGTGGAGTAGAACCCTCTTATCCGGCATCCTCTCTCCCCCATCTCTTAGCAACAGAACCTCAATTTTCCCTTGGGGACCCATTTTCCTCGACATACCCTTCCCTATGCACTAGGGGTTCTCGGGGGGGGGTTGCCCACCTGTTCGGCTCTAGGAGGGGGCTTGCGACCCAGAGCCTACCAGTGTGTTCCACCCCCCCGGCCATCCTGATCGTTTCCGAGATAGGCCTGTGCCCCAAGCCAGGCCAAGAGGCTAGAACTCTCCTTCCATTGAACTGTAGAGAGAGGGAGAGGCAGGTCTGGAGTTAGTACCACCGGGGAGGCTCAACCAGAGGACAAGGCCAAAACGGCAGACGGCAGAGCCAAGAGCTGAAGAGTCAAAACCCTCACGCCATCGCCTGAGCCCCTGGATCTAGCCACACCCTAAGACTCCGGACCGTTCAGGTACGTAACCCACTAAAGTTCCTTTTGCGCTTAAGTCAGTGGGACTTGGGTCCCTGCCACTTACAACCCCGAGTTCTTTGCGCTGCGTATAAATGGGGGTTTCTAAAATGTTTACAAACGCAGGGGTAAATGAAAGATTCTGCCATCTGTCCCCATACTCACTATTTCCTCAGCATCCAGGTTGTGAAAGGGAGTTCTCAGAGGGCGTTCAGCCTCCCCAGGAGTAGGGGGTTCAGATCCTGGGAGTCTAGCTCGGGCTCCCTAAAGGCAATCGTTCCTAAGGCCACACGAGGAGCCGGGTAGGTTCACAGCTGAGCATGCGGGTGGGCTCCTGGGCTGCCACAGGGGGCCCGTTTCCCTTTAAGTTGCAGGTTCTTGGCCAAGACATGGATGCAGTCATTCATTCATTCACCCTTGATAATAGGCACGGGGATAAATAGGTGAGTTACGCAGACAACCCTGGCCTTCAGGAGCTTTCAGCCTAGTGGGGGAGACACTGTACTCATCCCACCAATAAGTGGCAAATTCTAGCTGAGACCAGACTACCAACGAGAGACAAAGGTCGGGGCTTTCTGGAGGAAGTGACGGCTGCACTGGGATTGCCAGGGGCAAGCAGGGGCTACGTAGGTAAAGGGTAGGCAAAGAGCCGTCTCGGCGTTCAGGCCCTTTCTCCCCACTTCCTGCCCACTTTTGGGTATCGACCCGCATCACCCCCACCCCCACCCCGGAGCTTGCTCAGCAACTCAGACACACTCTTCCTTTTTCCCACCTTCCAGAGCTCGTATCCCTCAACTCCAGGAAGTTCTGCTTTATGTCTAACCTGCATCCTCCCTGCTGCCAACACAGCCTACTTTCTTTGCTTTGGTCCCAGGGGATGTGTGAAGGGCAGCTGAGCGCCTCTCCCCTAACGCTTTTCACTCGCCTCTCTTCTCAGGGATGCGTCCCTAGACACTAGGCATCTAGGGTATGTCAGGTACTTCCACAAGGCTAGGCCTTCCCCCAGATGGGGAAACCGAGGCACAGGCCATAGGAATGGGATACTTCAATCTCTCCCGGGCCAAGGGCTCTGCCGGGCAGGTAGCCTCCAGGGAAGTTGCCAGGACTAGTCCTTCCCTGGCACTCCAGAGCCCGCCGGTCCTAGGGACACGGCCCCCTGGCCGTCCCATCCCTTCCTCCAGCCCCCGGCCCTCGGAGAACCTCTGTTCATCCCTGCCCGCCTATTTTCCAAGCACAGATTTGTGCCAGGCCAAGTCCTAAGCATCTTACACATATGAACTCATTCAAAACTCACTGATAACCCTGTAGTGTGGCTGCTGTCGTTATGTGTCTGAGACACAGGAAGGTGAGGAGCTTGTTGAAGTTCATACCCTACCTGGGACTCGAACCCCAGGCCGGGCTCCGGAGTCCAGGCCCCAAACCACCCTGCTGGCCAGCTGGTCCATCTCAACCAAGCATCCTCACCTCCTCCTCTCCCCAGATTCCATTCGATCTCGTTTCCTTCTCCCTCCCTGTCTCCCTCCCTATCATGATTTCTCCATTTCTGATTTCTATCTATTTCTGCCTGTGGGCTGCCGCCTGGGAGGGGCCCTGTCCTGGTGTCCTGGGGCAACAGGGGGGGGTTGGGAGAGGGGTGGGGGCGTGGGGAGGGACACAGGGCAGAGGTCTGGGTGGTAGAAGGGCCCGGGGGCCACGCCCCAATCTATTTCCAGCTTCGTGGAGGCTCCGACTGAGCCTGAGCCGGGGTCTGGAGGAGGTGGGCAGGGTGGGAGCAGGAAGGGGCTGGGTGGAGCCAGGCCTGCGAGCCCTAATTAAGTCAGTTAATTAGGTGGGGAGGAGAAGCCTGTGGGAGTTAATGAGCTTGGCTAATTAAGTGGATCCTGGAGAATGGCTCAAATTCTGGTGGCTGGGGAGGGATGGGGGCTTAGGCAGGATGGAGGGAGGGGGAGTGGGATGCCTGGTGCCTCCCAGGTGTCACCAGGGTCTGTCTGCAGCCACCACCGGGGTCCGAGGCCACTACCGAGAACTTCAGTGACCATCGGGGTGTGCAACGCCCCCCCTCCCCCGCCCCCGCCACCAGGGACTGGTCTAAAGTTACCATCAAGGCCCAACGCCCTCACCAAGGCCATATATGCTATTGACATCTGGGCCCGAGGTCATTATCGAGGCCTGGTCCCGCGTCAGCCGTCCCTTGGGGGTTCAAGCTAGGTTCCCTTTGAGCAGTTTGGGAGATGGGGACAGAAATTGAGCCCTGACCCAGGAACCCTTCAGGGCAACCAACACAATCCCTGTGGTGGGTGGGGAGCCATGACTGCCACGCCCACATGCCAAGTTTAAGTCTGCAAAGCATTCCGGCTGTCACTGCCAGCAGGGAGAGCTGCAGGGCTCTTGTCCCAGCTCACAGATGCGGCAACTGAGGCCAGGGAGGAAGGAGCTTGCCCTGGCTCCTCCTCAGCCTCCTGCTCACGGTGCAGACCCGGGAGGCAGGGCCGTGGGGGGGGGGGGGGGGGGGGGAAGAGGACAAGGGAATGTTCTCTTCCAGGCCTGGAGCCAGTCACCTGCTAGGCCACCAGCTGTTCCGGGAGCTTGGAGGCCTTCTCTTGCTTGAGCCCTGTTTCTCTCTGATTGTGGGGTCCTGAAACGCCACCACCAGGGATCCTGGGGCGGTGAGGTGTACCTGATACCAGGGCCGGCTACAGAATGTGGGCCTCCTGTTCAGGAAGCAGAAAGAAAGCTTTTCCCTTCTACCCAGCTCGCGCGCGCGCGAGCTCTCTCTCTCTCTCTCTCTCAGCCTGTCATGGTGGTTTTTTATTTGCTATTTAAGGCCATGCTCCCTTGGGCGTGGGGATATGCGGGGGCCAGTGCAGACCCTCACAGGGGCCCAGGGCCACCCCGCTGCACACTTGGTGTGGAACCTGCCTGCACCCAGGCCCCTGCCCTACAAAGACCAGCCCTGGTCACTGGGTGGGGGCAAGGAGTGGGGAGCTGGGAGCCCCCCCCCACCCCGCCCAGGGGGGTGTGGGAGGGTGGGATTGCTTGTGGCGCAGGCTCCGTCCTCCCAACAGACCCCACTTACAAATTCAAAGATGAAATTATGAAGAATTGCCCGATGCCACCTACAGAGCAGCAAACCCCAAGTTCGGGGCCCCGCGTGACGGCACTGGTCACACCCGGCCAGACACACACAACCTGACGGTCCTTGCGGCCGCTCTGCATGCTCGGTGAACTGCCCCCAGTTCACCTACTTGCTCATTCACTCATTCATTCATTCATCAAATATTTATTGAGTGCCTCCTCCATGCAAAGAACAAAACAGAAAAGATCTCTGCCCTCATTCATGCTAGTGAGGGGGAGAAGGCAACAAATGGGGTAACTGAGTAAATAATTATGCTTCAAGGGATTCGAGTGAGGGAAAAAACAGAGCAGAGAGAGCAAGTCCTCGCAGAGGAGGTTACATTTGAGCAGAAACTTGGAGGGGAGGGAAGGAGCCATACCGATACGAGGGGTCCAGTAGGCCAGCCACGGGCAACAGCCAGTGTAAAGGTCCTGGGGCCAGAGTGTGCATGGTGGTGGTGGTGGGGGTGGGGGTCAGGAACAATGAGGAGGCTGGTAAAGCATGAGAGGAGATGAGAGGTAATGGGGACAGTTCACTCAGGGCCACCATAATAAGCCTTTGGCTTTGACTCTGAGGTGGGAGTTTATTGGAGGGTTTTGAGCAGAGGAGGGATGAGCTTTCGGCGTTAACAGGGCTCCCTCTGGCTGCTATGGGACAGATAGCCCTGGGGGGGGGGCAGGAGAAATGAGGAGGCTTCTCACCCAGTTGGGTGAGAGAAGACGGCAAGTTGGAACAGGGCTGCAGGAGGAAAGGTGGTGAGAAGTGGACCTCTGCTGACAGACTGGACGAGGGGGGTGGTGTGTGTGTGTGTGTGTGTGTGTGTGTGTGTGTGTACGTACAGTTTACCCTGGGTACCCGGACCATGAATTTCCACGAACAGGTGAGAACACTAAGCAGCTCTCTGGTCCCCAGGATTCTGTGCCCTTGAGAGTCGGCTGTCATTTTGGGGGCACCCCCCCCTCCATACCTCTACATTTCTGCCTGCCTCGGGCCAGCTGCTGCAACGTGGAAAAGTTTACATGAACCCTATGGATGGGGGACATGGCCTGGGCAGGGACAGCGGTAAACCCGAGAGCCCTGGTTCATCTGAACAGTGACCCTGTGACCCTGCGACCCACTGTTGCCACATGGGAATGTGCACTCAGGCTCTCAGAGCTTGCAATTTTTCAAGAGACACTGGAAATCTAAATCTTAGGACGCAATGCCCTGATTTTTTAAATATTGGCAAGTCAATTCTTTTAATATTTACTTATTTATTTGGCGGGGGGAGGGGCAGAGAGAGAGGGAGAGAGAGAATCCCAAGCAGGTTCCATACTCAGTGCAGAGCCGGATGCCGGGCTTGATCCCACAAGGGTGAGATCATGACCTGAGCTGAAATCAAGAGTCAGACGCTTAACTGACTGAGCCACCCAGGCACCAGGCACTGAGGCACCCAGGCACTTACCCAGGCAAGTACATTTTTTTCTTAATTAAAAAAAATTTTTTTAAATATGTATTTGTTTTAGAGAGACAGAGCATGAGCAGGGGAAGGGCAGAGAGAGAGGGAGACACAGAATCCAAGCAGGCTCCAGGCTCCGAGCTGTCAGCACAGAGACTGATGTGGGGCTCGAACCCACAAACCACGAGATCATGACCTGAGCCGAAGTCGGACGCTTAACCGACTGAGCCACCCAGGCGCCCCAGGTAAAATTTTGATGTCAGGGCAGGCTATACCCCTGTGTGGGACCAAAGATAGGACAGGGGCTGCTTCCGTAGGCCCTCTTCGCATAGCAACATCTGCATCTGGGGTGTCTGGAAACCCGGATCCCCCTGGGGCGTGGCTTGATAGGTCAGCTCTTGGCAGGTCTAGGCAGGAGCCGGGGTGAGGGGCCGTTAGGAGAACAGTTGGCAAGGAGCGACCCCTATGAGCCCTTTGGGTGCCAGGCAGCGGCATAGCTCCAGGGATGATATGGTTCCCAGGCAAGGGTTGCCGCTGGTCCCCTGGGCACCCCAGAGCAGGGAAGAAGGTACAGTGGCCAGAAGGGTGAGACCGTGGCCAAGAATGAGCCATAGGGTGAGATTTGCTCCAAGACAAGAGAACCAGCATGAAGGGAAGGCGCCTGGACTTCTCCTTGTCCCTGCCCTAGAGACCACCCTCTACCCCAGCCTCTGCTGTCCCCAGACTCCCCCCCCCAAAAGCCCACCTCCATTTCTCCATTTCCCTGGACCTGGGCTGGGCTGAGGGGCTGCGGGAGAAGCAGAGAGAGAGAGAGAGAGAGAGAGAGAGGCGATAGCAAAACTTCCTCCGCCATCACGTCGGGTCAGCATCCCCGTGTGGCCCTGTGCTTCCCAGGTGTGACCTCATTCATCCTGCCAACGTCGGAACGACGGCTGTGCCCATTTTAGTGCTGACGAAAATGGGTCACAGAACAGCTGGGTAACCTGGCCAAGGTCACAGGGCCTTGGGAGTAGTGGGAACTGCAGTTAAGCCCAGGGATGTGTGGCTACAAAATCTAAAATACGAACACAGAAACTGTCAGATAAAAAGAGTCCAGAGCCTCACCGCCGGCCACGGGCTGGGCCAGTCGCTGCATGTGTGAGCGCAGCGCTCCCTCTAGCGGCTGGTCTGACACAGTGCAGGGAGGACTGGGACTCTCTCAAGCGCGCGCGCGCGCGCGCGCGCGCACACACACACACACACACACACACACACACAGACACACACCTGTTTACTCTCTGGTTCTCCAGAGGAAGACCACACCATCTCCATCTTCTGCTCCCCTACAACCCAGGACCCGTGGCCTCTACCCAGCTGGTTCACCCAAGGCCCCTCTCCTTGGTCAAGGGAAGCTTGACCTTGGTCAAGCTGCGCCAACCCCGGGGCATCTTCTCGCTGCTCCCCTGCTTGTCCCTTTCTCTCTGTCGATGCCTGGGTCTCTTTGTCTCCACCCGTGGTTCTCTCAAACTTGGCTGCACGTTATAACCCGCTGGGAAGCTTTCAAAAATCATGATGCACAGGCCACACGGGAGAGGGAATGAATCCGTCTCCTCTCACCATCTTTGATTTCCAGGGACGGGGGGGGGGGGGGGGGGGTTCCGGGAAGCCTACGTAGGGCCTCTCGGTTTCCCAACGTCGTCTGCTTCCAAGCTTATACCCCAGATCTCACCGCCCCCCGCCCCCCCCCCCCGGAGATCTCTATTTTGTTCAGTGTTTTCCCCCTTCCATCCCCTTCACCACTTGTTATGATATCCGGCTGTAGCAGCTCATCGAGCTCATGGAGACCATCACCCCTTTCCGCCACCGCCATCCGTCTCGTCCCGCTCGGTCTCCGCCCGCCACCACCAGAGCTGCTGCCCGGAATCCCCGCTCCCCCGCCCACCTCCCTCGTGGCAGTACCCGCTTGGCCATCACCGACTCTCTGCCTGCACCGAGCAAAGCCAACACGGCTCGGAGCGTCCCACACCGGCCTGGCAGCTTCCTTTCTGGTTCATGGTCTTTTTCTAAAATTGTTTTTAAGTTTATGTCTTTATTTTGAGAGAGAGGGAGGGAGCGAGAGAGAATCCCAAGCAGGCTCCGCCGCCGCTGTCAGCGCAGAACCCCCTAGGGCGCTCGATCTCACCAATCGGGAGAGAGCGTGACCTGCGCGGAAATCCAGAGCCAGACGCTTCACGGACTGAACCACCCAGGCGCCCCTCCGGTTCGTGGCCTCGCAGGGGCGCTCATTGCTGCCGCGCAACCCCCGCTGGCCTGCCAGCTGCTTTTCCCCCCCTCTCTGAGAAGGGAAACTTCCATTCCCCTGTGAATCTCCTAGGGATCTCCGCGAAGGCAGGCCCCTGCGTGTCTAACCCGCCCCCAGGCGGTGCCAGTGCTTCCGGTCTGCGCCCCTCCCTCTGAGCCGCAAGGTCTTGGACGACTCTCTCCCACCTGCTCCTTTCGCCTCCGACCGCGGCTCCCACTTCACGGAGCAAACAGATGGATCAGACTGCCTCCCGCCGGCAAAGCGCAAACCCACCCAGCTGCTCACTTCTCGCTTCTTCCCATCTGCTTTGGGTGGGGGAAGCTCTCCTCCTGTGAGGCCAAGCCTCCCTTGGGACCTCGTTGTCTCAGGACTCCGCTCCCTCCCTGCCCCACCAACCTCCTTCTGGCTCCAGGACTGTTCCCACAGCAGGCGGGCTGGGCATCGCCTCCCTCACCCCACGCCTCCAGCTATTTCTTGGACCCCCCCCCATCCCCCTGCACAGTGTGGAAAGCTTCCTGGCAGAGTTGGCTTCTCGTCTCTGCCCTGCCACCTCCAGTTCTCCTCTTTGTGCTTCGTGTTCTTTCCACTATCCTTTTGTAAATATGGTTCTGATTTGTAGTCAAGTTCAACGGGGCCGTAGCTTAGAATCAAGAAAAGCGCACCACCCCCACCCCTATCCCCATTTCCCACGCCCGAAGGGCAAGCCTTTCGACTCGGGGCAATTTTTCATTCTGTGTTTCCTATAGAGCACCTTCATTTGCTTCTTGCCAGGTTTAGGCTTTCGCTGCCGACTTCCTACTTGGGAAGAGCAGGATTTAGCTCCCTTCCGTCCCCCCACCCCAAGATTCCTGTCCCTGCCCTCCTAATACAGTCGTATCAGAATATCTCTGGTGTTTACACGTTGTGGAAACATTGTGGACATGGAAACATGTGGCATTGTATGGTTTCTTCCCCCCTTTTCCTTTTTTATAATAGATTTTTAAAAAGAGTAATCTCGGGGTGCCTGGGTGGCGCAGTCGGTTAAGCATCCGACTTCAGCCAGGTCACGATCTCACGGTCCGTGAGTTCGAGCCCCGCGTCGGGCTCTGGGCTGATGGCTCAGAGCCTGGAGCCTGTTTCCGATTCTGTGTCTCCCTCTCTCTCTGCCCCTCCCCCGTTCATGCTCTGTCTCTCTCTGTCCCCAAAATAAATAAACGTTGAAAAAAAAAAATTAAAAAAGTAATCTCTAGGCCGAACGTGGGGCTCGAACTCATGACGTTGAGGTCAAGAGTTGCGCGCTCCACCGACGGAACCAGCCAGGCGCCCCTGGACTTTATCTTCTAAAGCAGTTTTAGGTTTAAAGAATTGTGAAGAAAGTACATATCCCGCCTCCTCCTTCCAGGATCCTATTACTAACGTCTCGCATTAGGGCGATACGTTTGTTACAATGGATAAAGCAATACACACACCACTATTCACTATAGTTTGGGGCACCTGGGTGGCTCAGTCAGTTGAGCCTCCAACTCTTGATTTCATCTCTGGTCATGAGCCCAGGGTTGTGAGATCGAGCCCCGCGTTGGGCTCTGTGCTGAGTGTGGAAGCTGCTTATTAGGATTCTCTCTTTCTCCCTCTGCTCCTCTCACGGTTCCCCCTCCTCCCATGCGTGTGCGTGTGTGCGCGCGCGCGCGCACACACACACACACACTCTCTCTCTCTCTCTCTCTCTCTCTCTCAAATAACATAAATAAAATAATGTTATAAAGTCCACAGTTCATCTGAGGGCTCACTCTGTGCTCTACGTTCTATGGTTTTTGACAAATGCATGGTGTCATGGACCCACCCTTGCAGAATCATACAGAATAATTTCATTGCCCTAAAAAGCCCATGCTTCACCTGTTCATTCCCCTGCTCCCTCCCCACACGCCCCTGGCAACCACTGATCTTTTTACTGCCTCTGCACTTTTGGCTTCTTCAGAACGTCATGTAGCTGGAATCGTAGATTACATACCCTTCCGGACTGACTTCTTAGCAATATGCGTTTATGGTTACTCCGTGTCTTTTCATGGCCTGATAGTTAATTTCTTTTTATGGATGAATAATATTCCATTGTATGAACGCACCACAGTTTATTTATCCACTCCTCTGTTGAAGGACATTTCGGTTGCTTCCAAATTTTTGGCAATTATAAATAAATCTGCCATAAACATTCATGTGCAAGTTTTTGTGCGGGCATAAGTTTTCAACTCATTTGGGTAAATCCCAAGAAACGCTATTGCTGGATCATATACTAAGACTTTGTAAGACACTGTTGGTCTGTCTTCCAAAGTGGCTGTACCATGTTACATTCCTGGCAGCAAAGAATGAGAGTTGCTATTGGTCTCACATCCTCCAGCATTTGGTATTATCAGTGTTTTGGATTTTAGCCATTCTAATAAGTGTGTAATATAGTATCTCACTGATGTCTTAATCTGCTATTCCCTAAGGACATATGATGATGAGCATCTTTTATGCGCTTATTTGCCATCTGTATATCATCTTTAGTGAGGTGTGTATTCCAATCTTTTGCTCATTTTAAAATTGGGCTGTTCGTTTTCTTACTGTTTTTTCAAGAAATCTCTGTATACTTTGGTTAATAGTCCTTTATCAGATAAATAGTTCTTCTGCATTTCTTTTTTTTTTAATGTTTATTTATTTTTGAGAGAGAGAAAGAGTGTGAGTGCAAGCAGGGGAGGAGCAGAGAGAGAGAGAGAGAGAGAGAGAGAGGGAGGGAGAGAGAGAATCCCAAGCAGGCTCCATGCTGTCAGCACGGAGCCCAATGTGGGGCTCGATCCCATGAAGATCCCAATGAGATCATGGCCTGAGCCAAAATCAAGAGTCGGATGCTTAACCAACTGAGTCACCTAGGAGCCCCTAGATAAATAGTTCTTTATCAGATCAATTATTTTTGCAATTTTCCCCCCATTCTATGGCTTGTCTTTTCATTCTCTTAACAGTGTCTTTCACAGAGTAGAATTTTTAAATTTCAAGATTCTTTCTCTTTTCTGCACAAAAGTTTTTTTTCCTATGTGTTTATGTCTAATTTGATCCACATTCTCTCCTACTTGTGTAAATCTCTCACGAGTTCAAATACTTAGGCATTCTATCAATTTCATCTCCTTAAAGAAATATTTTCTAGAACCTTTTGTCTTATTTCACATTTTTTTTTTTTTTTAGGTAGGCTCCATGCCCCTCAGTTGGTTGAGCATCTGACTTTGGCTCAGGTCATGATCTTGCAGTTAGTGAGTTTAAGCCCCGCGTTGGGCTTTGTGCTGACAGCTCAGAGCCTGCAGCCTGCTTCAGATCCTTTGTCTCCCTCTCTCTCTGCCCCTCCTCTGCTCATGCTCATGCTCTGTCTCTCTCTCAATAAATACACATTAAAAAAATTTTTTGGGGGGCGCCTGGGTGGCTCAGTCGGTTAAGCATCCGACTTCAGCTCAGGTCACGATCTCACGGTCTGTGAGTTCGAGCCCCGCGTCAGGCTCTGGGCCAATGGCCCAGAGCCTGGAGCCTGGTTCCGATTCTGTGTCTCCCTCTCTCTCTGACCCTCCCCCGCTCATGCTCTGTCTCTCTCTGTCTCAAAAATAAATAAACGTTAAAAAAAATTAAAAAAAAAATTTTTTTTAAGGGGGCTCCATGCCCAATATGGAGCTTGAACTCACAATCCTGAGATCAAGAGTTGTGTGCTCTACCAACTGAGCCAGCCAGGTGTCTCCCTTCTGAGTTATTTCAATGTGAAATGCCTGTCTTTTCATTTCCCTTCACCATCATCTGGGAGATTCCCTTTACCTTCAAAATTTTGGGGCCCTTGTAAATCTGAAACAATCTTTTTCCTACTCTCACTTTATGGACAGTTTGGCTAGGTATAGAATTCCAGGCTGACAATCATTTTCTTTCATACTTTTGAAAACAGCTCCACTGTCTTCTGGTTTTCCGAATGGCTGTTGAGAAGTCTGATGTGATTTCGATTCTGGATCCTTTGTAGAATCTTGGAGAATATTTTTCTTGTTCCTGTATTTTAAAATTTACTGGTGACTAGCCTTCGTGTGGGTCTGTTTTTATCCTGTGATTGGACACAGTGGACACTTTCTACCTGGAAATTCAGGTCTTTCCATTCTGAGAAATATTGGAAATATTTCATTATTTCCTGTCTTCTCTTTCTGGGACTCTCTTATTCAGGTGTGAGATTCTTGCACTGGTCCTCTTATTTTCTTACTCCTTCTTTACTATTTTTCACACGGTGGCAGGCCCAGAGGTGCCCTGCTGGGTTCTCCCTTCCAGAAGAACTTGTCACTCAGCTGTGAGGAATGCAGGTGGCTGACAGCCTCCAACCACAGGACCTTTGAGATCAGTCACAGCCTCTGAGCTAAGACCAAGGTCTTCTTGGGCAGCCTTAGCCAGCGACTGAGCTCAGCAGACACCAAGGTCTGGCCATTTCTGCCATCTGAGGGGTCCCTCGGATGGACAGTCTTTGTTTTGGGAGCCCCTCCTGGGTTGGCCAAGAGTTTGTTTGGGTCTGCATCCAGGTCAGGTGCTCTCTGCTTAGATCTGTTTCCATCTAGCTTTCAATTCACAGGTGTCAGATCTACAGCACGGTTTGAAGATTCTCCCTACTTCATCCTGCTTCCTCTTCCTTAATTTTCATGGGCATGAGCCATCGGACACTTCTTGCATTCCTAACTCTGTGTCACGATGTCTGTGACTGGAGGATCCAAACCTACACATGTATCTTTACCCTTTTGCTCTACTTTTTGAAAAATTTCTTTAACTTTATCTTCTCATCCAGTGGTCAGCAAATTTTTTATTCAGGGCCCAGTGGGAAATACTTGAGGCTTGTGGGCCATATGGTCTCTGTTGCAACTACTCAACTCTGCTTGTGTGAAAGCAGCCACAGGACATAGTAAATAAATGAGTGTGGCTATGTTCCACTAAAACTTCCTTCCTTCCTTCCTTCCTTCCTTCCTTCCTTCCTTCCTTCCTTCCTCTTTCTTTCTTTCTTTCTCTCTCTCTCTCTTTCTTTCTTTTTCTTTCTTTCTTTCTTTCTTTCTTTCTTTCTTTCTTTCTTTCTTCTTTCTCTTTCTTTCGAGAGACTGTGTGTGCACGCACACAGGTGGAGGAGGGGCAGAGGGAGAGAGAGACAGAATCTTAAGCAGGCTCTACACCCAGCACTGAGCCCTACTTGGAGCTTGACGCCGGGCTTGATCTCACAACCTTGGGATCATGACCTGAGCCAAAATTAAGAGTCAGATACTCAACCTACTGAGCCACCCAGGCACCCCGCCAATAAAACTTTATTCAAAAAACAGGTGACAGGCTGGATTTGGCCTGCAGGCCATAATTTGCTGACCCCTGTTCTAACTCTTTCAAATATGTTTTCCATTTCTGTACGATATTCTTAGTTTCTAGGTACTTTTTTTTATTTGTCTTGTTCATTCTCAGAGTGTTTTTTTCCTTTCAAGATAGCATCTAGTTTTTGTTTCATAGTTGCAATGTATTTTCCTAAATTTCCAAACATAATCATAATTATTTTGTTTTTAGGCTTTCTGTCCCTTGTGTACTCTGTTTCCTCCAAATTCTGTTTTTCTGTTTGTTTTTGCTCTGCTTCTTATATTACAGGTTTTTCTCCAATGTTGACGGTCTGTGGTTACCTGCTCATACTTAAAAGATTTAAAAAGAGCCAATAGAATAGTGGCTGCCTCTGTGTGTGTGTTGGGGCAGGAATGGATTGGGGCATGACGAAACTTGCAAAGGCGTTACCTTACATGGCAATGTTCTAGATCTCAATTGAGGTGTGGGTTACACAGGTGTATACATTTGTCAAAACTCACTGAGAGGCACCTGGGTGGTTCAGTTGGTTAAGGGTCCAACTTCAGCACAGGTCACCATCTTGTGGGTCATGGGTTGGAGCCTTGCATCGGGCTTTGTGCTGACAGCTCAGAGCATGGAGCCTGCTTCGGATTCTGTGTCTCCCTGTCTCTCTGTCCCTCCCCTGCTTGCATTCTGTCTCTCTCACTCTCAAAAATAAAATAAACATTAAAAAAAAAAAACTCATTGGGACGCCTGGGCGGTTCAGTCGGTTGAGCGTCCAACTTCAGCTCAGGTCATGATCTCCCGGTTGGTGAGTTTGAGCCCACGTCAGGCTCTGTCAACACAGAGCCAGGAATCTGCTTCGGATTCTGTGTCTCCCTCTCTCTGCCCCTCCCCCACTTGTGCACGCACGCGCGCGTGTGCTCTCTCTCTCTCTCTCAAAGATAGATAAACATAATAAAAAACCCAACTCGTTGACCACTTAGGACTTTTACATTCCACCCTATGTCTTGATTACAGAATATAAAAATACAGTTTATAAAAGCAATCCGATGAATATCCCTGTACGGGGGGCGGGGCTGGCTGACTTGGGGGTTCAATCTAGAGAATTCCGGTTGGGCTGTTTCACAGGGAGATCCCTGATGCCAACCTACAAAGTATTCTATTCTTGGCCCTTTAGACTCTAAGATAAAGGACAGAACTAATACAAAGAGAAAGAAAGCAACTTGGAGAAAACAAAGACTATGCAGGGAGAAGAGACTGAGAACGAACAGGAAACGAAATAACAACACTAACAAAATACTCATCGTTAATGTATCCAGAGACTGAGGGAATGAACTCTGGCATGTCCTACCTGGAAAGGTGAGTCCTGACCTTGCAGTCATGGGAATCCAGAGCAGGAAGGAGCCTGGGGGTGATGGTGGGTAGGGGGCGGGGCTTCCTACAGTCAGGAGGTGGACTTCAAAAAATCCTTCTAGTTGGGGGCAGAACTGCCCCCTCATCATGCTGTGGCCTCCCGTTCAGAGACCCCGTGTTTTATCCTCTCTGGAGAATAAACCTCCAGCCTTTGTCAGGGCGGGGGAGGGGCGGTCGCCGGGCTGTGCCGGGTGGGAGAAGGAAATCTGAGAATTAAGGCCCTTCTTACACCAATCCTCCTGTCTCAGGTCCTAGCTCTAGTCCCATTTCCGGAGGGCACTTAGCCCACTAACGCTGGAGCCTTTGGGGGGTTTGTGGGGTTGGCTGGGGAGATTCTTGCCTTTCTCACTCCCAGAGTGGGGCTCGCTTCCGGTGCACGGTCATGAGGGTGCTAAATCAGTTATCACAGGCTCATCTGCCTTCCAGACTCCGAATTCTGTTGCTGTGGTCTCCTTTCCAATGTATCCGTTTTTGCTGATTGGTACTGTAGTGGGCAGAATAATGCTTCCCCGCCCCAATGTCTGTGTCCTAACCCCCAGACCCTGTGAGTATGTTACCTGGCCAAAAGGGGCTTTATAAGATGTGATTAAGGTTAAGGACCTTGGCACGAAGGGAGGATCCTGGATTATTCAGGTGAGCCCAACCTAATCACATGAAGCAGGAGAAGCAGAAAACCTTTCTTTCCCGGCTGTGATCAGAGAAAGAGAAAGCGGGACCAGAGAGATGCTACCGGCTCGTGGGAGGGAGGGGGCCACAAGCCAGGGAGTCTAGGGCACCTCGGAAAAGACTGGGAGATGGATTCTCTCCCCTCAAACTTTCAGGAAGTTCTTCCAGAAAGAGCTCCCTGGGACAGCCTTGTCAACACCTTGATTTTAGCCCAGCGAGACGTGTGCTGGGCTTCTGACATACAGGATGAGATAGTAGATGTGTTTGGTCTTAAACGACCAAGTTCGTGGCGATTCGTTATGGCAGCAAACCCGGGACTGATAGGTGCACTTTGAAGAATCCACTCGCTTCCTTTCAGTGGGGTTTCGGAGAAGTTCGGCGTGCGTCTTCAATCCGCCGTCTTACCCGGGTGTCTCCGCTCCCGCCAGCTTTTGTCTCCACCCCTTCGTGAAACGTTCTTAGCGAAGTCACTTTCGACCTCCGTGTTGCTGAATTCTCATTCTCATTTTCCTTGACCGTTTGGCATTTTTGAGATGAGTTGCCCATTCTCACTCCTCCTTGAGATGCTTTTCTCTTGGCCACGGGGACCGCACCACACGGCTACCAATGCCACCTTTCTGCTGATGTCTCTGACGGTCTGTCACCAGCCAAGAGTCTCCTCCTTCGAGCCCCAGACTTCCGGAATCAAGCCCTCACTTGACATCGTCCCTTGGGCAGCTCACGTGCTTCTCAAATTGAAAACACCTGTGGCAGAAGTCTCACCACACCTCCCCTCCCTTGGGTCTTCCCATCATTCCCATGCATTTCTCCAACCCCAAAACTCCAGGTTCGTCCCACATCCCTTTCTTGCTTTCCCCACCAGCAAATCCTGTCTCCCGAATATATCTAGAAGCCGTCTGCTTCCCCATCTCCAAGGCCCGCCTTGGCCCAGGCCGCCGCCACGGCCCCTCCGTCGTCACCATGACCTGCCCACTGGTACCCCGCGTCCACTCTGGCCCAGCTGCCATTGATTCTCTCCAGAGCTTCTTGAGAGATCGTTTAAAATGTCAATCGGATGATATGTCGTCCTCCACTTAAAAGCCTCTGGAGGTGTCCCAGTCCTGTCCAGGATAAAATCCATTCCCTTACCACCGCCCACGCCTGTGTCATTTAGCCCGTTCCTCACCTCATGTCACTTCCCCCCCGCCCCCGCCCATTTGCTCCGCCTGAGCCACGCTGACCTGATATGTCCCCACACTCCCCTACCTCTGGTCTGCCCCTGGGCCTTGGCGCGTCTGTTCTCCGGGCCTGGGATGCTCCTACCCCCACTCTGCCCGGCTACCTCTCATTCTTTAGCTCTCAGATGAAATGTCCCTACCTCCCCTGTTCACCTTATGCAAAGGGGGTGTCTCCCCCCCCCATCCCTCTGGTCATTTCCTTAACAGTGGGTTTGGATCATAGTTGTGTGTCTGTTTAATCATGTCTTCTTTGGCTCCCCCATTGGATACAAGCAGGACGGGCACACAGATAGTATCGTCACCTTCCGATGTCTAGTGGAATTTGTGGAATGAATGAATGAATGAATGATCGCCCCAACAGACACACCGCGCACCTGTTATACGCCAGGTGCTTCGACATATTTCAAATTTTTCATTTCCACGGCCCTGTGAGGTTGTCACAGCTGGGCTACATATCCCAGGGGTTTTGTCTTGTTTTGTTTTGTTTTGTTTGCAATTAGCTGTTCTGGCCAATAAGTGCGGGCCGAGGCAAAATAGGCCACTTCCGGCTTTGGCTCAGGAACCCTCACATGTGATTCCTGTTCTCTTTCTTCTCTGTCTGCCAGTGGTTGCAGGGGATCCGGCGGTGGGTGCTGAAGCCCTGGGTGACAGCCGAGTGAGTCACAAGTTGGGAGAAGCCCGGGTCCCCGAAAGACTGAGGGGAGCACGGTCCCCACGACACCCCGACCCCTCTGGAGCTTTGCACAGGGAGGAGCTGGGCTCTGTCTTGTCCAGCCGCTGCGATTTCCAGGCTCACTTGTTACAACGGCTAGCCTCACCTTAATTAATACATCAAAGCGTCCCATGGAGGTGGCTTTGAGGCTTTTGCTGACAACGCCTGAGAAAATCCAACTTTAATTTTGCAGAGGCCCAAGGAGGGTTACAGAGAAGCAGGGAGGAGAATCAGCAGGACCCAGGGCTGCTAAGTATGGCTGTGGCTATTGGGAGTGAATCCTGGTGCCTTCCAGGGGGCTGGAGGAGGGGTGAGAGGGGCAGGGGGGTAGGGGGGACACCTTCTCTAAGCCCCTAAGGCGACCCCACCAAACCTCACTGCCCACTGCCCCTCCTACAGTAGGAAAGAAATATTCCAGAGCCTTCCTCCCACTCACTCCAGCCCGCAGCCTGGGTGTCCACATCACTCAGTATTTTTAGCTTCACCACCTGGCACCTGTGGTCACTGTCTGCCCAGCCTGGCGGTGTCCCCTCTCCGGGCCTTAAAGGGCCAGCACCCACCAGCTGGCAAGGAGACTGGCTTCTGCAAACGCTGTATCCCCAGGGCAGGAGACAGAGGGGAGTCCCCCGCGTTGGAGGGTGCCGACATTTGGAGGCGGGAGATGGGAGGAGGAAGGGACAGCACGATCTCACCGGTGCCTGTCTGTGAGGCCCGTTTTATCTCATTCTAGAGTTTCCCAAAGAGTGGTTTGCTCAAGTTGCTCCCCTGGGCCCTGGCCACAACACCACACCGGTCCCCTCTCAGACCCGAGGCCGCCAAGTCTCCAGGGCGGGGCCCGGGAGTGTGTGTTTTTTAACCACCCACTCCGAGGACGCTGGTACCCTATGTCCTCATATCATCATTCGTTCGACAAGCGTTCTGAGCCCCCACCATGAAAATAACGCTTCTCTCTGAAGTCCATTGCTGTGGGACCCACCTAGGGTCGCACTGAGTCTCCAGCTTGGGCCCTCCCCATTGTTCACTCCTGGGGCCTACGGATTAAGTCCTGGGCTCAGCAGTCAAGGCCCCTTGTGATCTGGCCCCCTGGACCCGGCCAGCCTCCTCTCCCCGATCCCCCTTCTTCTTTCTCGGATGACTGAGCTCCTCCCGTTCCCACTGCCTGTGATGCCCTCTCCTCAACGTCACTCGGCACCTGGGGGAGGACCCCAGGGTCTCCTGGGGCCCCTGCAGGCAGAAGTGGTCCCCCTTCCCTTCTGACTCCCTGAGCACAGTGCACCCACCCTCAGCAGGGCGCCCATCATTCTGCCACGCTGATCTGTTTGCGTGTCTGTCTCCCCTAGCAGGCTGTGACCCCGCCAGGGCTGGGGCTGAATGATGGACTGACAGCCATGGCAGGGAGTATCTCCCATTCCACAGATGAGGAGACAGAGGCCACAGAAGGAAAATTATAGACTAGGGTCCAAGAGAGAAATTCAGGGAGGAACCTGGTCCAGGCTGCAGGAGCCCCCACCCTCGCCCTCCTGAAAGGGGCCCGGAAGGGGCACCTGGGTCGACCCTCAGCCCGCCCTTCTCCCCACCCAGGGTAGTGCTGACTCAAGCAGCGATGGAGGCGTGGGCGGGCTGGGCCGGAGCAGAGGTGACCCCTGTGTCCCCTGCAGACTCTCCATCCATTCCCGGAGTCTGTGGTCACAGCTTGGGTAATGCACTTGGCTGGAGCCCGGGTTTCCCTGCAGGTGGGGGCGGGGAGAGCTGGCAAAAGGGACAATGGCCCTTGGGGCAGGAACCCTCACCGGGGCATAGCGCACAACCCTTTTCCTACAGGTACATCGAACTTGCACCCACTCCCGCAAACATGTATGCACAGGCACAATCACACACACGCCCCCAAATGCCCAGTCACACAGCCACGCCAACCTTCGTTCTCACCCCTTCGCCGCGCTCTCCCTTTTCCGCACACACACACTCAAGCACATATGTATATATATATATATACACACACACGCAGACGTCTTCACTTAGTAATTCAACAAAGACTGAACATTATCAGGTGTCAGTGCGTTGCAGGGAGGAAAGGTGGCTCTCAGCTCAGGGTGGGGCAGGGGCTTCCTGGAGGGCTTCCTGGAGGGCTTCCTGGAGGAGGAGGCATTGCCGCTGAGCCTGGACGGTGGGGAGCCCGGGAAAGGGAAGCCTGGGCAGTTTTCCCCGGGGGGGGGGGTGACTCTAGGGGAGCAGAGCACAATGAGGTGGGTGCGGTCGGCCCAATCACACAGGCCTTGAACACCCCGCCAAACGCTGACTTCATCCTGTGGGAGTGGGGAGCCACGGAGGGCTCGGAGCAGGGGGTCAGGCCCGCAGCGGGAGAGGACAGGAAAGTCACTGCGGGGCCAGAGCGGGAGAGCCAGGGCGGAAGCTGTGGTGAGAACCAGGTGAGGACCTGTCTGGCTCAGGGAGGTGACAGAGGGTGGTAGGCAGTGGACAGACAGAGAGTCCAGAGCAGGTCTGCGGGGCCCTGGGGGGCCGAGCCCCTCGCCCTCGCCCTGTCTCTCCCCCCCCCCCCCCCCCGCCCCAGCACTGACCTCTGCAGTGGGACCTCTTCCAGAAGCTCCTCCTCCTCCTCCTTGTGGAAGCACACGAAGCAAAAGGCTGGGACATCCTCGGTCCCACAGCCCAGGGGCCAGGCTGGCGGCAGCTCCAGGACGGGGCAGGGGTGGCTGCTGGTGGCCTCGGCAGCATCGTCCCCGGCCTGGGCAGGGGTGCCCGAGCCAGAGCGCTCCAGGGTCAGCAGCCGGTTGGCCTCCGGGCCCTGCGCCTGCCCCCCTGCCACCTGTGCCTTTTCGCTCAGGTTACCCGTCGCCTCGGCGGGTGGGAGAGCCTGTGGCTCCGTCCGATGGGAACGCCCGTCCTGCCCCGCAGGGCTGGGCCCGGCCAAGTGGCTTCTGGCCGGAGCCTGGGCTCAGAGGTGGCTTGCTGGGAGACAAAGGTCCGGCAGGGCCCCTCGCTGCCCCTCGCGGAGCCCTCGGCCCCCCGGCCGCCCGCTGTGCTGCCGCCTGTCAGAGCCGGGACCGGGAGGGCAGGCTGGCGGACGCCCTGTCCGTCTGTTCATCTGTCTGTCCAGACGGCAGCAGCGGTGGCTTCCCTGAGAAAGTTTGTTCTTCCCTCCTGGGGTGGGTGGCGTGGGCGGCCTCCAGGACAGAGGATCGGGACCTGAGGCTCCAAGGGGGGGGAGGCCCGCGTGAGGCTGGCACGGCACCCACGCCGGCCCCAAGAAAAGTTCTGGCCCTCGGAGTCCCGGCTCTGGCTCCGGCTTCTGCCCGGAGCTCGCCTCCCTCCGCTGCCTGCTCTGTGCTCCCTCCGACTCCCGTGGCCGCTCCCAGTGGCTGCTCCGCAGACCGCTTGGCTGTGGGTATTAATAGCTCCACATTCAAGCTGAGAAGCCTGGAGGTTAACTCCTTCCCTGCCAGAGCTGGGGAGGCCGCCGGGGCGGGGCAGGCGTGGGCGGGGGGGGGCGGGGGACAGAAGAAGAGGCGGCGCCTCAGTTCCGCCCCCACCTGAGCCCGGCTCGCTTCTCGGCAGGACCCTCTCAGATGCCACCACCTCCTGCCCACGAGTCTCGGTGCAGCACGGGGCCATCGGGATCTCGGTCAGCGCGCCTGGGCCGCCTGCACCCTCCATACGCCCCTCCTCCGGGGAGCCAGGGGGGCACTGGGGGCTCCGGACAGCACCCCTGCAATGGACAGGGCTCTGAGCTGAAGGGAGTATCTCCGGGACTCCTCCGCTCACACATCCACCCCTCAAGCCACTGGATCCTCCCGCCCCATTCCCTGAACAGCCACCATCTCTGACTTTGGGTCCGGTTCTCTCACTGGCTTGGGGGGCGGGGCGGGGCGGGGAGGGGAGGCCCCCCAGTTGAACCGCATGCAGCTCCCACGGGACCCAGGGACCGATTCCCTGCACTGGTACGTCCTACGGAGGAGCATGGGAATAGGGTGGGAGTAGGTGAATCTGGGTCGAATTCGCTTGCTTGAAAAATGTTTCAAGCCTCTGTGTGCCAGGCACTGTGCTGGGTGCTGGGGACCCAGCAGTGAAGAAGGCAGACACTTGTTCCTGCCTTGGGGGGGGGGGCTTGCATATGCCGGCGGGAGGCCAGTGGGCCACAGCCCATCTACGTGGAGCCGGTGTGTGGATTAGAACGAGGCAGGGGCAGCCGTCTAGCACCAGTGTGCGGTGCCCATCACAGGCTGGGTTTCAGCCCCACTCACCTTCTCTGCAACTTACAACCCACGGAACCATTCACAGCGGCCCCGGAAACATCAGGAAACAAAGGAGAAATAAATTCGGAGTGTGAACCGGGCTAGGAGAAAATACAACGGGGAGGTGTGGGAGACGCTGAAGACGGGGACTTGGTTTGGTAGGGTGCTCAGGGAAGACCTCCAGGGGAGGTGACATTGGAGCCTGGAGCTGTGACCAGCAGGAGGAAGAGGCAGCAGCAGCCAGAGAGCTGGAGGGAGACCACCCAGGGAGAGGGGTCAGCAGGTGCAAGTGCCCAGAGGCAGGAACTATCTCGGGGCTGGGTCTTAAGGAGTGAGCAGAGTTTTTCCGGGGGCTTCAGGAGCAGAGGGAGCAAAGGATAGGTAAGGGGGCATGGTGCCAGTGCAAGGCGGTCAGAGATGTAGCAGGTATTCATTGCAGGGCTTCCTCTCCCGGGGCTCTGCGGGTGGAGGATGGGGGGGAGAGGGGGGGAGCAGGAACCTGGGTCAGCTGAGGGGCTGAGGAGGTGGACGGGGGCGAAGAAGCTTGGAAGGAAACATCTATATTTGTTGAACTGAATTCCACTGGCTGGAAGGACAGAGCTGTACTTTCTTGGCTAAGAAAAAGTGGGGGCTGGGGACACAGCCCCCACACATCGTTGTTTAGGCTGTGCACACTGCACAGGGCATCCTGGCAGATGGTGAGTGGGGGCTGATATCCAGCCCTATCTTGCTCCGCCAAGCTTTGTCTCTTTAGCCCCGTGACAGCACGGGGTGTGCGTGTGTGTGTGTGTGTGTGTGTGTGAGGATGGGGGGGGGAGAGGTCACCTTTTGCTAATTGGTCAGCCTGAAGAGTGCCTTCTAGTTTTTAATTTTTTAAACTTTATTTATTCTTGAGAGAGAGGGAGAGAGAGAGTTGAGCGAGCGCATAAAGCAGGGGAGGGGCAGAGAGAGAGAGAGGGAGAGAGAGAATCCCAAGCAGGCTCTGCACGGTCAGTGCAGAGCCAGACGTGGGGCTCGAACCCACGAACTGGGAGATCATGACCTGAGCCGGAATCAATAGCTAGAAGCTGACTTAACTCACTGAGCCACCTAGGCGCCCTTGAAGGGTGCCTTCTTAACATCAGTCCACCTAGAGGGGTGTCTTTTTGGAACTGGTCTATCCAGAGAGGGTGACTTATTTCTAATTTGCCCAAAGCTGCCTCTTAGGCTGGGCTGGGGGGGATGGCCTAGAGGCCCCAGGTTCTAGTATGGGCTCTGCTACAGTCCTGTTGTATGTTTTGGGCCAGTCACTGTCCCTGTCGGGGACCGTAGACCTATAGACTTAACTAGAAGTCAGCCAACCCTGACACTCCGCAGAGAAGGGAATGAGCCTAGAAACAGGCAGACTCCCCTGGGGTCACCCAGTGACACACGGCAGAGCTGGGCTCCTTGACTCTCACCTCAGTGCTCAGTGTTTGCCTGGGTTGCTTGCCATGGAGACTTGGTCTTTCCTTGAAGGGAAGACAGGAAATGAGAGGAGGCAGGAGGAAGAGTGAAGATTCTGGGAGAAGGCGAAGGAGGAGGAGGGGAGGGCAGGCTAGACCAGGCTATGGCTCCCCGGGGTGGGAGTCAGAAGGGGTCAGGGTGTCCCAAGCCTCTAGGTGCCCCTTCCCCCCTCCCCTGGTCCCCATGGGTTGTCATTTGTGGACGTTAATTATTCACGATGCTGGTGCTTTGCCTGGTTTTAATGCACTCGGATGGCGTTCTCTAGCTAATGGGGAAAATCAATAGGTTTTAATTCTCGGTGGCTGTGAAGCTCTGTCTCCTGTTTGGGTGACTGGGCCTGGCCCTTGGGCTGGGGGGTGGGGTTGGAGGGTCAGACCAAGTTTTCAGGGGCCTGAGACCCCACCTTTCCCTCTCTACCCTCTTCTGATTCCGGCCTGGGGAGGAAAGATTAGGGACCAGGCAGCTCCAAACTCTGCCCCAAGCATCTCGGAGGGTCTGCGCCCTTAAGTCAACCATTCGCTGCAAAAGGGATGACCCGTATTCCAGACCTATGGGCCAGAAGGACGTCAGCAGAGGCAGCCTCACCAGCTTGTGGGTGCCAGAGTCAGGCCTGCAGCCCCGGGCCCCTGTGTTTGTAGTCTGGGGGCGCCGTCCCCTGTCCTGGCCTCAGGGTCAGCCCCGGTCATCCTCCTGGGCTCAGGCCAGGCTCACAGACCTGCCTCAGGCAAGGAGGGTTGCTTGTCCAGGCCTTGCATTCTTGAAGACGCTTCTTCCCCCCGCCACCCCAAAGAGACTTCTGATATGATTTCTACGTGCAGTTCTGTATTCAGGCATGACAATTTCCCTGACAGGGCTGAGGCCCAGGAACATTCGTGGGACATTACGAGCATGTCTTACTGTCCCAGCTCAGACCACATCCTCCCCACAGCATCCCATGGGATGCCCTGAGTCAATATCCTTTATGAATCCTGTAATTACCTTGTGAGCGGAACAACTGTTTTGCCCTGTATTTGTGTGTGTGTTAAAAGCGTTGATTAGGCAAGGGTGAACGTTTAAGATACCCCTCGGTCTTCGTAAGGTTGTTTTTGGCACGTCTTCATGTTTCCAGAACACAATGAGCCTCCAAAAAAGGGAACCCAGGCCTTCCCCGGGGGACCCAGGACCCATGCCTGGCTGATTGGAAACACTTGAATCCTCGGCAGGGCCTGTCTGCTGGGTTCCTAGCTTAGTGCCGTGGCCCTCTAGAACCTGGGGAGCAGGACGTGGAGAAGGGTGACTGCCGGGCCTCACCCATCCCGTCCACCCAGGCCCCAGCCAAGCCCCAGAGGACGTTCCCCGACATCCCCTTATTTCCCACTTAGGACTCAGGGGTGCAGAAGGCACAATGGGCCCATCTCTTCAGTTCATGACACATCGTTGTTCTTGGTCCATGCGGAGCCCCTCCTGGCTTTTATTCATTTCTCTATTTGTTTTTACCCCCGTGGATGGCGGGCAGGCAAAGGCTGCTGAGGTTTACTCCAAATACCCACCTTGCAGGCTCTTGGGAGAATTATATGAGTCAGAGTGTATAAAATGCCTAGCAACAGTAACTGGTCACTTAAGTTCCATCTCCTGGGCCTCTCTCTCTCTCTCTCTCTCTCTCCCAGGGCTCTCTGAAGCTTGGGCAAAACACCTTCCCCTTTGGCATACTGAGTATGGCTGGTGTTTTTCAAAGTCCTTCATTCAAGATCTGAATGATCACTTGGATGAGCCTCATGGTCTGGTGAAGAAGCAAATATGGGCCCAACTAGCCCTGATTTCGATTTCGAATTCAGTAGTCGCTGGGTGCATACTCTGGCCAGGCCATGTGCTGGGCAGCGCTTGTGGGGGCCCAAAGAGGAAAGGGCCCCACCCAAGGGGGATTCTATGCCCAGTGGGGGTGGGTAGATGGCCCTTTTCTCTCTCTCTCTTAGGGTACACTAAGCCACTGTAACAAAGAGGGCCCACATTAACAGCGGCTCAAAAAAGTCTTCGATAAGTCAATTAGGAGCAAATGCCAAAGTTGTACTTCAAGTTTGCCACGAGGTAAGGGGCTTATAACCAACTTGGTTCAAGGAGTCCTTTCCCCATTCTAGGGAAAAGAATGGTTAGATACTTATTGTGTAACACAAGAAAAATAGAATGTCTGATTCTGGATCATTAGCACCGCTGGCTGACAGTTGAGTGGATGGGAACCTCGCTTCCCAGAAAAGGTCTTACTTGAATTAAAGTTTATGTGAATGTTGTTTAAGCATTCTGTTGAAAATGCCAGTGTCTTTCCAGAAGGAGCATGTGAATTACATCACCAGGGAAACGTTTTGTGTCAATCCAGGTCGGGTCCCAGTTTATCACGAGGTGGATATTTATTTCTCTTCAGGTAACAGTGCAGAGGTAGGTGGTCCTCTGGGCTGAAGCTGGCTTATGAGCACCGTATTCACATTTTAGTCCTCAAGAGGGAGGGAAGATGGAGTGATGCAGAAGAGGCATTCCTCACTTCTACTCATATTCTCAGCAAGTATTTAGCCCACCAGCATGAAAGGAGACTGGGAAGTTCAGGCTCCATCAACACAACAATATGCATAGCTAAAAACCAGGGCAGAGTATTACTAAAAGGAATAAGGGAGGTTAGGATACAATTAGTAGTCATGAAGCCCTAATTTATAGCCAAGGAACTGAACACTGTTCCCTGCTTCCTGCCACAAACTGTGTGCCCGTCCATTTCTTGGTCTTTTTAGTTGAGGAAATATATGGAATAACCAATCTATATTGGACCCAGAGAACAGAGGTTCCAAGATTTAAAGTATATCGTGTGCTTGAATCTATAAAGAAGAGTTTTTAGTTTTGTCAGGAGAGTTTGAGAGTGCGTTAATGAAGGTGAAATGAAAACGTAAAGCAATTATTAACTCCAGTGAAAACAAAAAGCTGACAAGGGAAATGTAATCATAGTATACTATGTGGCTGAGGTGTGCATATTATCGACCAAGGCATAATAGTATAAATACTAAAAAATTATTTTAACTAAAACGTCATATAACTACATTGGGAGGATGAGGACAGGATGCATGTGTGTGGGAGAGGCTGGAGTGAGGGTAGAGGAGAACTAAATTTTCATTGCCTATATTAGGAAGTAAGATAAAAAACCAAAAAAAATAAATAAATAAAAAAATAGGTGTGTTAGCATGGTATTTAGAATCTTGCCATTTAAAGAGTGATCCACGGACCAGCAGCATCAGCATCACCTGGAAACTTGCTAGAAATGCAAAATCTTGGAACCCACCCCAGACCCGCTGAATCAGAACCTGTATTTTAACAAGATCCCAGGTGATTCACATGCTCCTTGAAGTTTGAGAAACCCAGACTTAGAAAGAGAATAGCAAACAGAAGGAAGAGTCAAAGAGTTGAATTTGCTGCCTTTAGGAAAAGATCTGCGGTACAGAGGGGTAGGGGGTAGGGGGCTGCTAACTTTTTATATAAGCCTGCAGCTTTTTTTTTTTTTTTTGAGTTTTAAACAATGTGGAAGATCTATGATGCTGAAAAAAAGTAAGTCAGGCTCATGATTTTAAATCCCAACAATACAGGGGTGCCTGGGTGGCTCAGTTGGTTAATCGTCTGGCTCTGGATCATGATCTTTTGGTTCGTGCAGAGCCTGCTTGTGATTTTCTCTCTCTCCCTCTGCCCCTCTCCCGCTTGTTCTCGCTCTCAAAATACATAAATGAACTTAAAGAAAGAAATAAAATCCCAACGATACAAAATGGGATGCAAAGTCCTCCTCCTACTAGAGACCCCCAAGCTCCCCTTTCTCCTTGTCCATCATTTCTACAGGATACATTCAGAATTTTTCTCTGCATATCCACCCACTGTGCGTATGATTATCCTGTTTATTTTTTTATGCACATGCATTGCACGAATTTGGGTCTGGCCATTTTTTTCCTCAACAGTTTCTTGGAGATGGTTCCAGGTAAGTGCATATAGATTTGCTTACTTCGTTTATAGGTTGGTTTTATAGGCTATTACAGGGCGCCTACTATTGTAACTTACTTAGCTGTTCCCCTACTGATGGGAAATTAGGCTCTTTCCAGGTTTCCTCTGTTTCAGGCAATGCTGTAATAAAGCTTTTTGGGACGTCACTATGGCGTAGAGATAAGGCCCTGGGCATAGCGTGCCTGGGACTAGAAACCCAGAGCTGCTGTGAAGGTCAGTTATTTTATCTTCACGTGTCTCAGTTTCTGTGAAATGGGGATTAAAAACAATACTTTCTCGAAAGGTGGTTGGGAGGGATTTGTCCCATGGCTATTTGTTGAGCATCTATTACGCGCCAGGCACCGCTTTAGACCCGAGGGATTCAGTAGTGAACAAAATATAAAATTCCCTGCCTGTGTGAAGATTATAGCCTAGCGGTGGGAGACAGATAATAAGCGAGATCAATTAATAGAACCCAGGATGGTGAGGGCTAAGGAAGTGAAACAAGGAAGAGGGTTGGAGTGGGTGGTTTGCAATTTTAGATAAGGCAGTCATAGATGGCCTCACTGATAAAGTGACACTTGAGTGACAGAGACCTCAAGGAGATGAGTGGTGAGTCACGTTATTGCTGGAGGGAACACGCTCCAGGCAAAAGGATCAGGGACAGGAACTCACTCCTTCTCGAGATGGCTGCTGGTAGTGGGAAGGGTGCCTTCTACCCATGAACCTTAAGTCCACCCTTCGGGAGTCGTACACAATAGAGCCCCTCCCCTGCCGAAGAAGCCCAGTGGTCTCAGAGAGGGGCTGGGGTTCCCAGCCAGGTGGGGTCAATCCCTGGCACCAGGGGCCTTTGCCTTGAGACCTCAGGCCTTCCTCGGGAGTCGTATGTGGCTGGGAGGAGGAACCAGGGAGTGAGGGGCTGGGAACGCTATCAGTCAGCACACCGAGGTGGACTGAGCTTTGCAAAGACAAGTTTCACGGGCTGGGCGAGCTGTGTGGAGATCTCGGCGAGGCAGGTCTTGGGTCTGGGACAGCAGCCCTTTCAGGCCTTGTTGATCTATCCTCCTGAACCCGAGTAAGATGAGTTCTAGCATTTTTCTGCGGACAGTTTTGGGAAGGCAATCTGATTGGGAGAGGAAGAGGAGTTTGTTTTGAGGCAGCGATGGAGGGCAGGGGTGCCATTGAACTTAGACTATGGTGATTTGGGATGACTTGGGAGGGGGTCTGATGAAGTGGTGGGAGGGCTAAAGCCCCTCAAGCCACCCCTTAGCATCACCATGGCCCCAGAGTCTTAGCAGCAGGTGCAGGAAGGTCCTTCTCATGCTCTAGCCTCAAAATCTCTCTCTAGCATCCCCTATGGGTAGAGTCTATGCAGAGTGCTAACCCAGAAGATAAATGGTTTGCAGAGCCCTGTCCTCTGCATTGCAGAGCAGTATAAAGAGGTAGGTTTGAGCTTAATATCCGGCATGAGGGCATTGCAAATTAGCGAGGGAAAGATAGGCTACTCTTTTCTTTGAGAAAGACGTATATCCAGATCGTCACTTACCGGATACCTAACTCTTTAAATCATAGGAAACACTAGATAGAGGAAAAGTTTCCAACTTAAAAATAAAACTATAAATGAATTGGGAGAAAACAGGAGTGAATTAAAAAAAATAATCCCAATGGGAAAATGTCCTGCTGGTCAGAAAGCAAGTTCAGAAATTACAAATTTGACTGTAAAAAATGTTAAAATTTCTTTAAAAATTTTTTTAATGTTTATTTCTGAGACAGAGAGAGACAGGGCATGAGTGGGGGAGGGGCAGAGAGAGAGAGAGAGAGAGAGAGAGAGACACAGAATCGGAAGCAGGCTCCAGGCTCCGCGCTGTCGGCACAGAGCCCGACGCGGGGCCCGAACTCACAAACTGTGAGATCGTGACCTGAGCCAAAGTCGATTGCTCAACCGACTGAGCCACCCAGGTGCCCCTAAAGAAATGTTAACATTTTTTGGCAAAATGTTGGCAAAAGCTACTGCCAACAAAATAAACACAAATGGCCAACTATTTTTAAAGCTAGTTAGTAATCCATGTGCTTTAAATATCTTACAATTTTGTCAATTATGCCTCAATAAAGATTAAAAAAATGACGGATAAAGGCTGATATCCTTAACACAAAATTAGCTCTTACAAATCAGAAAGGGAGGGCCCCACGAACCCAACAGGGCAAACAGCACAGACCAGGAACTGGCAGTTCCGAAATAAAGAAATACAAATAGCCAGCAAATATGTGGGGAAAGATATTCAACTTGTCTTTTTCCTCAAGGGTCTTTGCACTTACTGGTCCTTTGTCTGGAACAGTCTTGCTCCGGGTAGCCACACAGCTGGCCACTCAGTTCCTGGAAAGTCTCCTGTAACATCTTCTGGGGCAGGGATCCCCGCCCCCCCTTCTATTGTGAGACAAGGCTGGCGGGTACCAGGCCACGCCCGCAGGTTAAAGGTTTTGATTTGATCCTAACAGCAAGTGGAGGCCAACGTGGGGGGCAGGGCGGTGGTAAAGGGCCCACACAGGTGATGCAGTGGTCCAGGGTTCCAGTGGGGGTCTGGAACAGACTGGTGGGAAGTGAATGAATTAGAGAGAGATTTCGAGGGCAAATCTCAGGACTTGGTGAGGCTTGATGAAGAGGAAGGCCCTGAGGATGATGTCCTGCTTCTGGCTCGAATATCTAGACGGATGCTTGCATATCTAGACTCAGTCACTGAGGGTGGAATGGGGGACCAAGAGGGCAAACCTGGCCTGACGGGCGCCAGGGACCTTGGAAGCATCTGGTCGGAGTTGTGGAGCAGGAAGTCAGAGGTACAAAACTGAAGCTCCAAGGCGAGGTTTGGACAGACAGCGATTAAAGCCAAGGGTGTGTGTGAGAGACGTCCACTGGGGACAGTGTGGAGTGAGGGCAATAGAGGGTCCCAGCCCCGGTCTTGAGGAATCCCCAAATCGGATCGCCACATACGGGGCATGAGCCCGTGAAGGGAATGGAGGAGGGGAAGAAGCCAGCATCATAGAAGTCAGCTTTTCAAAAAAGAGGGAGGGAGGCTCAGTCAACACTCTGAATGCCATGAGGGGTCAAGATACATGAGGACTTAGAAAAAGTCCACTGGATTGAATGCCAGGGGTAATCTTAATGCTGGTTATCTCAACGTTGGCACTCTTGACATTTGGGCTAGATAATTCTGCGTTGTGGGGGCTATCACGTGCCTTGGAGGGCGTTCAGCAGCATCCCTGGCCTTTACGCACTAGATGTTGTTAGCACCCCACCCCCAAGCTGTGACAACCAAAATTGCTTCCAACGTAGCCTGGTGTCCCCTGGAGGGCAAAATCACACCCCCGTTGGGAACTCTTGCCTTGGTAGTGTTTTGGGTAGGCGTGCAAATGGAGGCAGTGACATTAGATAGTTGTTTCTAGAAGTATGCTTGTGGAGAAGAGAAGAGAAATAGTATAGTGCCTGGAGAGAACAAGGGAGAACGTTTGGAAAATGTATCAATAATGATAAAGTGTCAAACTTTTGGATTTCTTTTGGCCATGCTTTAATAGGTGAGAAATAGCCTCTTGGTATGGTTTTGATGTGCATCTCCCTTATTATGAGTGAACTTGGCATCTCTTCATAGGTTTGAGGTAATTTTTCTTTAGAGACTCTCTTTTGTATGTTTGTAATCCATTTTTCTATCGGGTCATTGGTCTTTTTGTTGTTGATTTTAAGAGTTGCACGTGTTAGGCAGAAGAGCCCTTCATTTGTTCTTTGTTTGTTTTTTAAGTTTATTTATTTATTTTGAGAGCGAGCACGTGAGCAGGGCAGGGGCAGAGAGGGAGAGAGACAGGGAGTGACAGAAAATCCCAAGCAGGCTCTGTGCTGTCAGCACAGAGCCCAATGCAGGGCTCGATCTCATGACTGTGAGATCATGACCTGAGCGGAAGTCAACGGTCAGACACTTAACCCACCGAGCTACCCAGGTGTGCCAGAAGAACCCTTCATTTGCAATTTGAGTGACAAATATTTCCCCCCAGCTTGTCGTTTTCCTTTTGACTCTCGGGAGGCGCTTATGTACACTTCTGGGGGGTTCCAAATTTGTGCAATTCTTGTGATTGACAGTTTGTCATTATCTGTCAAAATTACTGATGCATTTATCCTTGACTTGGCAGTCTCACTTCTGGGAATTTACGCTCTAGAGCTACTTGGCATGGTCGAAAATGTGTGTGTGTGCAGGGGGAGGGCTGGTTGATCATTGCTGCTTTTCTTTTTCTCACGAGACTGGAAATAGCCCGACAGGGCACAGATTAAATAAACTATGGTACATACATAAATGGAATATTTTGCTGCTATAAAAAAAATGAAGTGGGGCACCTGGGTGGCCCAGTCAGTCCAGCGTCTGACTCTTGGTGATTTCAGCTCAGCTCATGATCTCATGGTTTGTGGGTTCAAGCCCCGCATTGGGCTCTGTGCTGACAGTTCAGAGCCTGGAGCCGCCTTCGGACTCTGTGTCTCCCTCTCTCTCTGCCCCTCCCCTGCTCACGCTGTGTCTATCTCAAAGGTAAATAAACATTAAAAAAAAAAACACAAAAACTGGTGAATTGTCTACTCTTTTTTTTTAAGTTTTATTTTATTTCTTTAAATGTTTATTTTTGATAGAAAGAGAGCATGAGCGGGGGAGGGGAGAGAGGGAGGGGGACAGAGGATTTGAAGAGGTCTCTGTGCTGACAGCAGCGAACTCACATGCTTCGAGATCATGACCTGGACTGAAGTCAGACATTCCACTCACTGAGCCGCCCAGGTGCCCCTTACCTAACCCTTTTAAAAGTTAATGGGATAAGGGGCGCCTGGGTGGCGCAGTCGGTTAAGCGTCCGACTTCAGCCAGGTCACGATCTCGCGGTCCGGGAGTTCGAGCCCCGCGTCAGGCTCTGGGCTGATGGCTCGGAGCCTGGAGCCTGTTTCCGATTCTGTGTCTCCCTCTCTCTCTGCCCCTCCCCCGTTCATGCTCTGTCTCTCTCTGTCTTAAAAATAAATAAACGTTGAAAAAAAAAAAGTTAATGGGATAATAATAATAATAATAATAAAATAAAAAATTAAGGGCACAGATTCAGTTGAAAGGGGTTGAAAATATAGAAGCGAGAAGTTTTCAAGAAGGTAGGAGAAGGGGACACCTGGATGGTTCCATTGGTCGGGGGTCGACTCTTGATTTCGGTTCAGGTCACTGTTGTGGGACTGAGCCCCACATCCCACTGCTTGGAATTCTCTCTCTCCCTCTCTCAAAATAAGTAAATAAACATAAAAAAAAAAAGAAGAAGGTGGGGGAGGGTGGGATTCAAGGTCCAAGTATAAGGGTAGGAATTTGCCTCAGTTTCTCCCTCTGTAAAAGGAGGGTTCTCAAGCTAACCATGAAAGGCACCTACCACTGACCTTTGTCAGACGTAACCCTCACCTTTTCTCTGAGACCCAGGACCGACTGGACACAGATATGGGCTGCACGAACGGGCCTTGTCCTCAACTTCTTCAAGCGCACTGTGGGCGGACAGTCGGTGGTCAGTGGAGGGCCTGAGCCAGTCCTGGCCTCCTGGAGGGAGGGAGAGGGAAGCCCGGAGGGAGGCCGTGGGCCTGCAGCCAAAACTTTTTCAGTCTGCCCACACCCTTCTCCAGCCACACCAAGCCCACGATGGGGACAGATGGGCCCTAAATTTAGCTGAGAAGCAGCCCCAGAGGGAGCTCTCGAGAAGCAACCTGAACAGTGGCCATCAGCCTGTTAAGCCCCTTGCCTCACAAAAGAGGAAACTGAGTCACAGAAAGGGCAGAAGCGGGATTGACACAGAGCCGCATCACAAGCTAGGTCTGGCTCCTGCGAGCAAAGGGGAGGATGAGCGGCGTGGTGTCCCCCTCCCACAGTGCATGTGTTGAAGTCCTGACCCCCGCACCTCTGAGTGTGACTGTGTCTGGAGATGGGGTCTTTAAAGTGGGGATGGAGGTAAACTGAGGTCACTGGGGTGGACCCTAAGCCAATATGATCGGTGTCCTTAGAAGAAGAGGAGATTGGGACACAGAGACGCACAGGGGGAAGACCACGTGAGGACAGGAAGAAGACGGCCGTCTGAGTGCCGAGGAGGGAGGCCTCCTGATACCCTACTCTTGGACTTCCAGCCTCCAGATTTGTGGCAAAACATATTTCTGGTCTTTAAGCCGCGCAGCCTACGGCACTTTGTTGCAGCCTCCAGAGCGGACTGACAGAGTGCGTCTCCCGGTCAGGCCAGGTCACAGAGACCCAGACTCCACTTCCTCTCCCACCTTCTGTTTTCTTTTTTTTTTTTTCTTTTTTTTTTAATTTTTTTTTCAACGTTTATTTATTTTTGGGACAGAGAGAGACAAAGCATGAACGGGGGAGGGGCAGAGAGAGAGGGAGACACAGAATCGGAAACAGGCTCCAGGCTCTGAGCCATCAGCCCAGAGCCTGACGCGGGGCTCGAACTCACGGACCGCGAGATCGTGACCTGGTTGAAGTCGGACGCTTAACCGACTGCGCCACCCAGGCGCCCCTCCCACCTTCTGTTTTCAAGGTCACCTCTTGCACCAAGATGGCTGCTGGAGCTGCCCATGCGGACAGCAACAAGGAAGAAGGGACAAAACGCGGGTCCCTTCCTCTTAAGGAGACTTCGTGTAAGTCCCCCAGAGCAGTGTTGCGGACATCTTTCTGGCCACCACGCGGTCACACGTCTCACCTTGCTGCGGGGGAGTCTGGGAAATGTGTTCAGCTCGAAGTAAGGGTTTACTCCTAAGGAACAAGGGGAGAATGGGTGCCGGGGGGAGGCAACCAGCCATGTCTGTTGCAGACCGTCACTTCAGTCCATGTACTCAAGGGTGCACGAGTAGCCTTCTTCACTTTTGACATAGTTCACTCTGATTTTTATTGCAAACCAAGATGGCACGCATACCTTCCTGTGTGAATGTGTCTAATTCCTGGGTGGCTTTTGAGGCGTCTAGCTATGGTGGGCCGTGCCTGTCCTGAACTCCTCTGTCCATGAGCTATCTACCCCCGACCATGAGCTTACACAGGCCACCTCGTTTCTGTCTGTGCAGCTCCTTTGGCCTCTTCTCGACCATCGTCAGAGCTCCGCGATCAGGATATCCCGCTGCTCTCATGCCTGCTGGGAACCAAGGCACTCTGGGAAGCATTCTTTCCATCTGCACTTGGACTTCACGAACCTCGCTTTGGAGTCCTGCTGCTGTCCCCACAAGAGGTAGGGTTCAGGGCCTGCCCTCCCGAGATTTCCCAAACGCTTTTTTCATTACCTCTCCTCCTCCTCCCTAGACCCCGGGAGAATATTCCTGAGCCGAAGGGGGCAAGCCCTACTTTTGGCTTTTATGTGTCTCCAGTAAGGACTTAAGGTATTGGGGCACAAAAGCCAGGCTCATGGCCTTTTCTGTTTCTCACCGTCTCACATCCCTCTCTTGAGGTGACAAGCATAGCTTTTGGCTTGGTGGCAGGAAAGAAAAAAAGAAAATATCAAGAAATTGGGTGGGGGGGGGGCCTTGGCTGGCGAAGTCTGTAAAGCATGCAACTCTTGATCTCAGGATCGTGAGTTCGAGCCTCACATCAGAGATAGAGATTACTTAAAAAAACTAAAAAAGAAAATATCAGGACATTGAAAACAACATAGGTCGATGTCCTAAAAAGATTATCCTACCGTATTTGCAGTAAACTTTCCTGTGGTTGACACTATTTGGCATTCCCTATTCCTCGCCTTCTACTGCCACTGTAGTCTAGAAAAGCTAAATATTTTCTTTCCTAGCCTCTCTCGCAGCTTAAGGAAGCTGTATTTCTCAGTTCTGATCAATAAGATGGGAGCAGATGGCTGCTCAAGGTTTATAGGGAGGCTTTGACTTTATCCCCCCAAAGCGGGGGGCGGGTATGGCTGACACATTCTCTTTCCCTCTGCTTCTTACTTTGAATGTGAACACAATGCCTGGAGCTGCAGCAGCCATCTTGCCACCATGAGGGCAAGGCTAAGAGAATCATAGAGATGCCATTGCACCATTGAGCACCTGAGTCTACACAGTGTCATTTATTTACTATTAAGCAAAAAAACAAACAAACAAAAAAAAACAAACCTAAAAACAAACCAAAAAACCCCCAACCAAACATGAAAGAAAAAAGAAAGAAAGAAAGACAGAAAGCAAGCAAGCAAGCAAGCAAGCAAGCAAGCCAGTCCTCATTTTTGAGACTTTGTTACTTGTTGCTGAAAGCATTTCTAATGCATATACTATCACTTTATTTAAATTAGCACGAGTGGATTTCTGTTTCTTGTCACACACTGTGCCGAAACAGTGACAGCCTCTTGAATTCTGGACCACGTGGATGCAAGACAGTTCCTAACCACCCTCCATCCTGCTCAGCCCAGGCCCCAGCCGCCAGTTCTGTCCCGGTGGTTCCCATGCCAGACTCTGTCAGAGTGAGTCATGTGGATAAGATAATACTGCCCAGGGGTCCTAAACAGAACCTTCAAGTAGGTTCTGTAGGTAGGTCCTTCAAGCAGGCTGGAGGATGGAGATAGTCCACTAGCTATTGTCAACCTTGGGACCTACCACATCTCTTCGGCCCCCTTTTGGGCAGCAGAGGCCTCCATTCACCGAATGTTTGAAGGAAAGCCAGACCTGTCTACTAAAGGTCTTCAACAACGTGAGTCATGATATGTTGGGCCGGTCCCTGCTCCCAGAGGAGGTGCCGGGCTGAGGTCTCCCTTTACGTGAGAAGTCCCTTTGCTAGTCTGTCCCTTCTGTATCCTCCCTCACCGGAGGTCATCAAGGCCTGGAAATAGAGGAGTGACAGCGCGGATATGTACCATCCAGGACTTCAGATTAGATTCCACCCAGCTCAAAAGTGATGGTTCAACGGAAGCTAACCTAGAGTAAGTTGTAGGACGCTTTCCGGAATAATTCAGGAAGAAAATCATTCTCTCTTTTAGACTTATTCTTGAGAGGGTAAGAGTCTGGTACAGCCGGGGTCTGCCACTAGGGGAGAGCTTAGCCAAGAGCCAATGATAAACTAAGAGAAAGCGAGATCAAGTTTCAAGGACCTGCCAGGAGTCCCTGGATCAAGCTATGCCTGAAGACCACTGACACCCAGACGTTTAATACATATGAACTAGAATATATACCTGTTCCGTTAAAGCCGATTTGAATTGCTTGTCTCTTATACAAACTAAAACAGTCTTGAGAATTTCAGCCCATGACAAACAGCATGGCAGGTGAGCAGCTAGGCTGAGACCTAAATCCCAAATTGCCTGCTGTCAGATCCAGTGAAAGGCACTGATAGGCCAGAGCCTGACTCCAAAATGTCCCCAGGAGAAAATGTGTGCACACAGCTTCTCTTGATGTTTGAGTTCTGCCTTGTCTCTGAGGATTTCCCAGACCATTGGGTTCGACCCAAAGTGCATCTCTCCACTCCCCACATTTGTCTGTGCCGTGCCTTTGGCATGGGACTGTGTGCCATTTCATTCTGTTCTTGTCCTGTTCTGGTCTTTAAATCTTGGCAGACTTGGGCTGCTCTTTGGCTTTTCTTTTCTTTTCTTTTTTTATTATTTTTTCAATTTTTACATGTATTTATTTTTGAGAGACAGAGCACAAGTGGGGGAGGGGCAGAGAAAGAGGGAGACACAGAATCGGAAGCAGGCTCCAGGCTCCGAGCCATCAGCCCACAGAGCCCGACGCGGGGCTCGAACTCACGGACCGCGGGATCGTGACCTGAGCTGAAGTCGGACGCTTAACCGACTGAGCCACCCAGGCGCCCCTCGGCTTTTCTTTCTTGATGTGAACTCTGCCAGGCCAAGGGGCTGGCTGTTATTGATCTCCTTTTCCCACACAGCTCAGGGCTCAGCACACAGATGGAACTTTTGGGTGGCAGCACGGGACAATGGAAGGAACACTGCTTTGAATCCTGGCTCTGCCACTTACTAGCTGGGTGACCTTCAGCAAGTCGCTTAATTATTCCGAGCCTTAGCAGGGTTATTGTGGAGACCGCATACTATCACGTGTCATTCGTTTGTTTGTTCCTTCAGTAAATATTTATTGAGTGGGCGCTCTGTGTAGGCATGGGGCTAGGGGCTGAAAATACAATGGCGAGTGTAACAGTCAACATACAGTTTGGTTGGAGAGGCGCCTGGGTGGTTCAGTCAGTTGAGCGTCTGACTCTTGATCTCCCCTCAGGTGCTGATCTTGGCGTCGTGGGTTCAAGCCCCATGTGGGGCTCTATTCTGGACATGAAGCTTACTTAAAAAGAAAAGAGAAAGTAAGAAAAGAAAGTATACTCTGGTTGGTGGTAAGCAGAAGAAGCAAACACTGTTTCTTTTTTCGTTCTGACACACAGACGTCATTTTTTAGCTTTCCTGGCAGTTGGGTGGGGCCGTATGACTAAGTTCTGGCCAATGGAATCTGGGGGGAAAGTGATGTGATATGTGACCTTTCTCCTCACGCACGTCCAGGGGAATCCTTTACCTTCTCTGTTTGCCAGCAGATGCAGAAGATCTGATGACTCCAGGGACCTGAAGGAGTGTTGAGAGCCAAGATCAAAGGGCCTGGCACCCTGAAGGATTTGCCAACATTCTGTAACTGTGACACGAACAAGAAGTAAACTACTGTGTTAAGCCACTGAGATTTTAAAAAAAACCTTTTTTTTTTTAATGTTTATTTATTTTTGAGACAATGCGAGAGACAGAGTGCAAGCAGTGGAGGGGCAGACAGAGGGAGACACAGAATCTGAAACGGGCTCCAGGCTCTGAGCTGTCAGCCCAGAGCCCGACGCGGGGCTCGAACTCACGAGCCGCGAGACCACGACCTAAGTCGGACACTTAACCGACTGAGCCACTCAGGCGCCCCTAAGCTACTGAGATTTTAGGTTGTTACTGCAGCATAGAGTACCTTGACATCAAGTGTGGCCAACTTAAGTAAAAGTGAATTTCTTGGAAGGAAATGGGCTGTTCATGGGGTCATCAGGAGCCTTAGAAGTGGGCAGGTCCAGAGGCTAAGGAAGGAGGATGTGTTCACACATCCGGAACAATAGTCCAAACATTTCTTTTTGTCCCAATATTCAAATTTCTGGGAAGGGGCTCCACTTAGCCTAGTTTGGGCCATATGCTCCTTCCCTTGGCTAGAGGAGAGAAAATCTTTGATTTCAATCCCTACTCACTGTATTTAATGAGAGGATGGAAACGTCAGAAGGGAATTGAGGGGGCGATGGACGTTGGGCAAGATGAAAACAAGCACTCCCTGAAATGAACACACTTCCTTCCCTCTTTGCGTTCCAGCCAAGGGGAGGCCCGGACTAATCAGGTCCTCCTGCAGCACAGCACAATGACTGGGGTGATCTCCATGATGCACAAGTACAGGCCACCCAGATGTGGGCCGAGAGGTCAGGGAGAGCTTCCCAGAGGAAGTGACATTTGATCTGGTGTTTGAAGTGTGATAGAAATCTACTATGTAAGAGGAGAGGGGGCGGCAAAGGAGAGAACATATGTAATGGCTAGGAGGTACCACAGGAGAGGTGAATTTCTCTTTTCTTCCTCTTCCCCAAACATGAGGGACTTGGAATCAGGGGAAACGTCCTCTTTGATTTTCAGTCATCTCTAAGATATGGAACAAGGGAGCTAAAATCAACATGATTGACAGATGATACAGTTTTGTTTGCTTTTTTTTAAGTAAGCTTTATGTCCACCGTGGGACTTGAACTCACAACCCCGAGATCAAGAGTTGCACGTGGTAAAGACTGACCAAGCCAGGCTCCCCTCAGGTGATACAGTATTATACCTGGAAAACCTACGTTTCTTCCAATCTGTTGGAAGAAACAAAACAAAACAAAACAAAACAATAAAAATATTCACTTAGTTGGCTAGGTCCAAAATTTAACTAAAGAAATCGATAGCTTCCCTATTTATACTAACAACAACTGCTTAGAAGAGATAATGGAGTGGTGGCCCCATCTACAATGGCAACACAAAAGATAAAGGACCTAAAAATAAACTTCATAAGAAATGCATAAAATCTATTTGAAGGAGGGGCAGCCGGCAGGCTCTGTCAGCTGATCTCAGGGTTGTAAGTTTGAGCCCCATGCTGGGCGTAAAGATGACTTTAAAAATCTATATGAAGGAAACTGTAGAATGCTATTGAATGATGCAAAAGACGACTGAATTTCTTTCTTTTCTTTTCTTTTTTTTTTTTTTTCTAGGCTTTTTCTGGATGCGGGAGCAGCTACCCAGTCCCTTTTCCTGGTCTCCTTGTATCTTTATGCTGACAGGGAACTTGGGCTTGGTGTCTTCTTGCTGTCACCCTACTGGAACACGGTGCTGCTCCTGCTGTCCTGGCCGGTTCTGGGCACATCTTTTGTTTCATGCATCAGCTTCTGGCGACAGGTCTGGCCTCTTTCTGGGAACTAAGTCACCTTACTCAGTGCCCGGTTTGGGGTTGGCGTCTCCCGTCTCAAACAACAGCTTGGGTTCATACCTCGCACTGTATACCGATATAAATTCTATGTAGATCAAAGATTTACCTATGTTTTTGAATTAAAGATATAAAAGTACTTGAAGAAAGCATGAGTAAATTCCTTTAAGTATTGGCATGGGAGCAACCTTATAAAGTTTGACTCAAAATCAGAAGCCATAAAAGATCGATCAATTCAGCTATAAAAAATAAATTAAGGCTTCTCTGTGGAAGAGTGAAACCATAAGCAAAGTCAAAAGGCAGCAATCTGGGAAAAATATTTTCAAGCCAATATCACAAAGAGTTAATCTCCCTGTTGCATAAAGAATTCCTAGAAACATAGCGAAAGAGCCCAGCAACTCAATGGCAAAGAGGGGCAGAGTACAAAACTGGACAGTTCACCAAAAAATTGCAATGTCATCTCTCAGATGGGCAAAAATCCAGAAGGCTGACAGTATTGACTATTGACTATTGACCAGTCTGTGTAGAAATAGATACTCTCTGTGTAGCTGGTAAGAGTGTACAGCTCCTATACAGGACTATTCAGGACAATCCATCAAATCACAAAGGCATTTACCCTTTGACCTAGTAATTCTACTTTTGTGAGTTTATCCTAAGGATACACCCGCGCATTTATGTGTATGCATAGGGTAAGTTTTTACAGCATTGGTTTTGTTAATGAATGAACGGAAACCGCATTTTCTTGGGTCACATGCTTACCTCTGATACTGAGGAGTGGGGTTGGCCCCATCCAAGCTCCAAAAACCAAGTATAAAGGAAAGGTGATCCTTCATAGAAAAACTGGAGTTATCGGAAGGGACAAGAAAAAAACAACAACAACAGATGTCCCCTGCATCATCTATACCCTTCCTGTGTCACATGATGGGGACAACTTCCTTTACTGGAAGGCTCCAGAGCAAACACAGTGATACAGCACTTAGATGTGTTTGGGGAACCAGTGGTGGTGTCTCAACTACCTTCTAAGGGCGGTGGGTTCTATCAATGTGAGGGCCCTTAGCTCTGCTGAACACCCATGATGCGTGTGAATATACTAACATGGGGTAGCATCTTGGGCAATGTTGAGGTGACTGCGTCATAGTGAGGAGAGAGGCTTGAGATTTGGGATGAAATTCTAGAGGGGAGGGGCGCCTGGGTGGCGCAGTCGGTTAAGCGTCCGACTTCAGCCAGGTCACGATCTCGCGGTCCGTGAGTTCGAGCCCCGCGTCGGGCTCTGGGCTGATGGCTCGGAGCCTGGAGCCTGTTTCCGATTCTGTGTCTCCCTCTCTCTCTGCCCCTCCCCCGTTCATGCTCTGTCTCTCTCTGTCCCAAAAATAAATAAAAAACGTTGAAAAAAAAAATTAAAAAAAAAAAAAAAAAAAAAAAAGAAATTCTAGAGGGGAGAAAGATGAACTAAACAGCCAGGCATTATGAGGGGGGGAGGCGCTAAGGGAAAAAAGCGATCCAGTAGCAGCCCAGCTGATGAGGGATTGCAGGAAATTGCAGATGGTGGGAATGAAGGCTTCAGAGTCTTTGCTACGAGATGTGCGATGTAAGTCCTCTCCTCCGTACCACATCTTCAGTAAAGAAGGGTCCCTACTGCTTTGCTGTAGCGTTTCCCTGTTGAGGGTGAGACTGCCTCCAGGAGCACTTGGAAACAGGTGGGCTTGGTTTTTCTTGTCCTGATGACCTCTGGGAGGTGGAGGCATGGTCATTACTGACTTGGTGACCAGGATGACGCTATCTGGTGAGATGTCTCTCGCACGAGGCCGGTCGCACCCCCACTGGAAACGCTGCTGTGGTGTGAGTGGATTGTTTGGGGAAACTTAAAGGTGTTCAGAATTTGGGGTCCAAGTTGAGGTTGGGCAAAACCAAAGCACACAGGAGCCAGAGGACAAAGGACTGACACTTGCGTCGCACCTGTATTTAAGATTTGGATTATGTGTATAATCACTGCTTAATGAGTCTTTTTATAGCTTCCTTCCTTGCAGCCTTAGTTTATTTCCCCATTTGTCATTTGCTTCGTAATAGGCTGTTCTTTTAACTTTCTGCATTTTACACTTATTTTTTGTTAGTTCTAATCTGCATATAAAACAGAGGTATTTTGTACTCAATTTGTATCCATTGGCCCGCAGACCGGCCTCATCTTCTCCTTTGTCAGTGCCATATTCTTGGATCCGTTTGTGAACTTTTATCACCTTCCCCATTTTTGCGTGCCATTACTGTTCAATAACACACTGGGTTTCCTAAATTTAGATTTTGTTGAGGAAATAATTTTCGATAAAAATAACTATTACACACACTGTTCAGAACCAAAGTATTGCAATTTCGGACTTTCTTCTATTAGTTATACATATGGCTGGCTTTAGCACTTCATCATTACTTCTGAAGTTTGCCGTGCGCACAGAAATCCATTTCAGCATCTAGCTCACGGTGAAAGTGGGGCATTGGGCTCAAGCTGGAGGGTCTCTAACCAGAAGGTCGCCTGGGGCTCACTGAGGCTGGGAGACCTGGGTGTGCTTTGGGGTTGGATGGGGAGGGGATGACCTTGTATGAGGTGCTTCCTGTCCTTTAAGGATGCAGTCCCCAGAGGTGGCACAGGACTTATATGAGGGGGTTGTCCAGCAGCTGACTGGGGATATGGAGAACTGATTTTTCACAGCCCTTCAAGAAAGCTGTGATGGCTCCTCATTAGTTTCCTTAAAGGTCAGATCCAGGGGCTCCTGGGTGGCTCAGTCGGGTAAGCATCTGACTCTTGGTTTCAGCTCAGGTCATGGTCTCATGGTTCGTGAGTTTGAGCCCCGCATCGGGCTCTGTGCTGACACCACGAAGCCTGCTTGGTATTCTACCTCTCCCTCTCTCTCTGCCCCTTCCCACTCATACTCTATCTCTATCTCTCTCAAAATAAATAAACTTAAAAGGTCAGACCCTTACTCTAGTGTTCTGGTTATTTACTGTTATATCCCCAAACATAATGATTTCGCATACCTGCTCATTATTACCCCTCATAGTTCTGCACAGTTGATGGGGCCTTAGCTGGGTGGTTCTTATTTGGGATCTCTCATACTGTTGCAGTTAGAGAGGTGCTGTGGGCTGGAGTCTTCCCAAGTCATGACTGGGCTCAATGGTCCAAGATGGCCTCTTCACTTACATGGCTGGTACCTCAGCTGAGCTATCTGTGATGGATTTTTCTGGTCAGGCAGTACTCTCTCTTTTCACATGGGCTTTCCATTTGTCTGGCTAGAACTTCCTCACAGCTTGGTGTTCTCAGGTAATCAGACTTCTTACATGGTAGCTGGCTTGTCTCAAAGATAATGTCCTAAGAAACCCAAGCAAATAGTATACAGCTTTTTAGGAACTAACTTTGGAAGTCATGCTCCATTCCATTCCATTTTACTGGTCAGAAGGGAATTCATAGGGCCAACCCAGAATCAAGGTCAGGGGACTACACAAGGATGTGCATTCCAACAGACATGGTTCAGTGAGGGCATTCTTTTTGGACCAGCTACCACACACGGTCTCATGTGCTAGTCAGGAGATGTCAGGTTTTGTTGCAGCAACAAACCACCCTAAACACCAGTGCCTCAAAACACAAAGTCTATTTCTTGCTCATTCTGTTGACCCGGTGTAGTAGAGGGCAGCGTTCCACCTTATGGTGCTCCAATCCCAACATAATGGTTCACAGGGCACTATGGCAGAGGAGAACAGAATCAGAGGGACTTGAAAGGAAATGCTAGCCAAGGAAATGCTCTGGCCCAGAAATGACGTGGGTCACTTCCAGCCAGCTGGCCTTGTCCAATCCAACCACAGGAAGTGGGGAAGTATAAACCTCCCTTGTACTCGGAAGCGAGCCAAGGCAGATATCGCTGAACACTGGAAGTCTCTCTCCCATCATCCCCTGCCCATGGGTAATTCTTGTTGGATATTTCTGGTGGGTGTCACAGCTAGGTAAGACCTCAGACAAGATTTCTCCCTTAATCATATTAATGGGTGTTTGCAAACAGCTCTTTATTCTACATGAGGAGGTCACTCAGTAAGCGACATTTGAGTTGGGTCTTCAGGACGAGTAGGAATTTGAAGGGGAGGGAAAGAGACGAGGAAAAGGACATTCCTAATGATAGAATGACATAAGCACAGGCTCAGAGACGTGGAAGAGACTGCTGCTTTCGAGGACCCATGAGGAGTCCAGCACGGTGGGCTTGTAGAGGGAGAGGAGATAGTAAGGGCGGCTGTAACTACGATGGAAACAATAATAAATAAGTAATATTTATTGAAAATCTTTTTAAGGTGCCCGTCACAAAACACTTCCCGTGCTTCGCCACAGTAATGGTACTGTTCTGCCGAATCTCTTCCATTTGCACCTCTGGGGTCCCATTTCTTCTTCTCTCCTGTGTCCTTCTTCTCGCCCTGTGTCCAGGAGGTTGGCCCCGACCACTATATCACCAGGCTCCCTTGCTCTCTGGCTTCTGGTTGGATTTGTCCAATGGGGAGCCCCAATAGGAGATGGAGGGAAGAGAGTGCGGTCAGGGTATTTATTCCACTGGCTTCCTCCCTACAGGAGCACCTTCGCTGGTTGCTTCCTTCACCTGCTCTCGCACGATTCCCCCTAGACAGATTCTGGCAAATGTTCCTCCACTTGCCTCTTCAGCCCTAGGGGTACTCAAAGTCCTGGTGTTACGAGACTGGGGGTACTGTATGGTCTTTTGTACGGTTTCCTTACACCCCTTTAAAATAGCTCCCTTATCAATTCCTCAAATTCTAACTAGAATTTCTTGATAGAATCTGACTGATACAGGTATGTAACTGACCAGGTGGGTACCAGTATTGCTCCCATATTATGGATTAGGAAACAGAGGTACAAAGAGTTGAGGTGACCTGCTCAAGCCATACAATGACATAAGAGTAAAGACTCAGGCAGAGTATGGCTAGAGAGCGCCAAAGACCTTCAAAGGCCTTAAGTGCCATGTTAAACAGAGACTGTTCCTATCATCTATAGAGGGTACCAGATGCTCCTCCTTTCTTCCTTTTTTCATTAAATCCATAGTGGGCGATACTCCTATGCCTCCTGAGAAACCAAGGTGCTTCCTTGCAGGGAAAAATGAGAGAGTTCCTCAGGTTCCGATGGCTTCATAGAGCCGTGGTGGCGCTCAGAGAGATTTTTTTTTGCCATAGGGCGAGCTTTTCTGGAGATTGGGGCCGAGGGTGTGACTGAGGTCCAGCCAATCAGAGCACCACAGTCCCCCTGGTCACAGTGATTGGCTCAGGAGTGATCCAATCAAAGCCAATGGGACTATTTTCCTGAAACACTGGTAGGAGAGGCAAGCTTTCTTCTCTACCAGAGAAGATAAAGCATGGACATGCCAAGGGTGACGGTGTGGATAGAGGACCCCCCCCTCCCCCCAATCAAGGAATCAGAACCAATAAATAGAGAGAAACGGAGTTCTGTGATGCCACTTCGGACTCTGCATCCAGCCGCGTCCGAAATCCACCTAAACCTTTGGGTGATCCTCCCACACGAGACGATAAAGTCTGTGTGATAGCGTTCCCACTCCAGGGTCACGACCTTGTCAGTTGCCACGGAAAGAGTCGTGATACAGTGGGAGAGAGCTCGGAGTGGGAAGAGGACGGGGCACTCTGCAGCAGGCAGGCGAATCTCTGTTCATCCGGCGAGACCCAATGAAAATGCTATCATCTTCGTCCAATCCTCCAACCACGTCTCTCTCCCTAGCTGGTTGCGCCCTCCCGTCTTCCTTGTGCACCCAGAAAGTTTGCGCACACCCCTCCTGTAGCACCTTATTGTGCGGTAATTGTTGGGGTGGCTGTTTCTGCCGTGAGGCAGCGAACACTTTGCCTGAGTGTTATTCATTTTGGGATTTTTGGTCTTTGGCGAAAGGCCTGGGGTAAAGTTGATGCTGGGTGTTTGTTGAATGAATAACTGAATGAATGAGACCAAGGCAGCGGCAAAAGGAATGGGCAGGAGGAGCTGGATGGGGGCCATCTCTGCGGTGCCAACAGAAAGCAATAGCAGCCTTAAATCTTTTTTTGGAATAGACAGGATCGAGATTAATATTAATAACAAAGTGTTATTTAGTTGACTTGGACACAATCCCTGGAGCAAAATTAATAATACCTGTGATTTATATGCCTCGTGTGCCAGGTGTTCTGCGGACATTCAATTTAATATTAACTCCAGCTTGGCAATGGAGGTGTGCTGATCGTGTAGGGGCCCCACCGCACCCACTTTATTACGGGGAGTTGAAATCGACTCCAGGGAAATAGCAATTCCATCCTCCTCCCATGTGGCTGGTTCAGGGATGGGTAGGCCTGAGCCAAGTAAGACCAGTAGGATAAAGTTTATTGCCACGAGAAAGGGTGTGAGATAAGATGCTCTCTCTTGCCGGATGTGAACCCGGAAGTGTGTGGCCCTGTCTGTTCCCGGCAGCCATCTTGAGGACAAAGCCAATCCACTGAGGAGAGCAGAGCCAAGAAAATCCTGGAGGAATGGACCCAGGGCTTCCATCACTCCCAGCATGAACGTGACCTTTTTCTTCTTTTCTTTTCCTTTTTTTCTTTTCTTTCTTTTTTGTGAGCTCTACGCCCAACGTGGGGCTCAAACCCAGGACCCTGAGGTCAAGAGTTCCATGCTCTACCAATTGAGCCAGCTATGGGTAGACCTATTGGCTGGCCTATTTCTGGATGTCCAGTTATGGGAGTTATGTGAATCAAAGGCATACCTCTGAGTCTGGGTTGAGTTTCTGCTATTTCAGCCAATTACACACAGCGAGGGAGTCAAGACTTGGATCGTCATGTGCTTATCATACCTCAGCTAATGGTAAAAGCTGGGATTCCGCTCCAGATCCGTCTTATCCTACAGCCTTTGCTCATCCCACTGAACTGAGCCAAGAAAGGTCAAGTTACTTGGTCTCGGTTCGGATTCATCCGTTTACCTTTTGATATGGTTTCCCTAATACAGGCAGTTTCTACTGCCTAGAATATTCTATGCATCCTCTCTTTGCCTAGAAAAGTACAACATATCTTTCAGGCCTCAGCTTAAGTTAATGTCACTTCCTGGCCTTCTCCCCGTTCCAACCCTGGAGATTAACTTAGATCCCTTGGCCATTAATTCTCATGGTGGTTTGTATTTTTTTTTCCACACTTTTTTTTTTTTTTACATTTATTTATTTTGAGAGAGAGAGAGAGAGAGAGAGCATGCAAGCAAGTGGGTGAGGGGCAGAGAGAGGAGAGAGAGAGCGAGAGATTGAGAGAGAGAATCCCAAGCAGGCTCTACACTCGATCTCATGAAAGGAGACATCATGACCTGAGCTGAAATCAAGAGCTGGATGCCTAACCGGCTGAGCCACCCACGCCCCCCTTTCTTCCACGCTCTTATCCCAAGTATAACTGATTTCTTATTGGATAATACTTTTAAAATAGCTTGTCTATTTCATAAGGGCACATAGGTATCTGTTTTCACCTTACCGAATCCTCAGAACAGTGGATGTCACGTAGTGGGGGGCAATAAATATTTGATGAGAGAAGGAATGAAAGCTCTTGTTTTCTGTGGTCAGGAGTTCTATTGGTAATTCTCCAAGTGTGGTCCCAGGACCTGCCAGCATTAGCATCACCTGGGAACTTGTTAGAACTGTCAATCATTAGGCCTCTTCCAGACCTACTGAGTTAGAATCTCGGAGAGTGGGACTGGGATGGCAATCTGTGTTTAACAAGCCCTTCAGGCCATTCCAGTTCTTGCAGGAGTTCGAAAGACACCGGGTTATACAGATTTGCTCTAGTCTATGCAGTGGGCACACAGTAGGGCTTAGCCTCTGTGGATTGGGGTTCTTTCCTGCTTCTATTTTTCTTTTTCTCTCTTACTTTCATACTTACATTCTTTCTTCCTTTCATTCTTTCTCTCATTCTTTCTTTCCTTCTTTCGTTTCCTTCCTTCCTTCCTTCCTTCCTTCCTTCCTGTCTTCCTTTCCTCTTCTCTCTCTCTTTCTTTCCCGGGGGAGAGTGAGTGAGCAGGGAAAGGGCAGAAAGAGGGACAGAGGATCCGAAGCAGGCTCTGTGCTGACAGCAAAGAGCCTGATGTGGGGCTCGAACCCACAAACGGTGAGATCATGACCTGAGCTGAAGTCAGAGGCTTAACTGAGCCACCCAGGCGCCTCTCCTCTTGTTTCCTAAAATCAGCACTTTCACAAGGAAAGCGCATTGGAGGATAGGAACAGGAACTCTTCGCATTCTATGCCCTCTCAGAACCTCTGCAGTTGCTGCTAACTTCAGCTTAAAAAAATTTTTTTTTTCTCTAAATTGCGTTTTTAAGTCATCTCTACACCCCACATGGGGCTTGAACTCACAACCCAAGATCAAGAGTAGCATCTCTACCAACTTAGCAGGCTTAAAGGTTTTATTTTATTTTTTTTAAAGTCATCTCCACACTCCGTGAGGCTCAAAGTCGTAACCCCAAGATCAAGAGCCCTCCAGCATGCTCCCACTGACTGAGCCAGCCAGGCCCCCTACTGCTCCTTCAGCTTTGATCACGCTTTTCCACTATTATCCGACTTTATTCTTCAGGTGTCAGTCTGCATTTTCATCCCCTCCCTTCCTTGCTATCTCGGCCAGCTGCGTGTTTGTTGGGTTCCTAACATTCACAGCACTCCTTTCTTGCAGTTAGTTTGTTCATTTGCCCTTTCCTTGTTTCTCTGCCTCCGCCAGCGCCGGGACGACAGCAGCCGTGCTGACTGCACTAGTCCTAGCGCCTGGGTCCTTAGCAGGGCTGGCTAACGTGTGCGTGGACTAAAGGACTGTAAGCTCCACGGAGGGCAGAGGCGGCGGGCTCCCGGCCGGGGAGCCTGGCGCGAAGACGCTCCCTAAAGCTCTGCGGAATGAATGGGCCAACGAAGCGAAAGGGAAACCGCCCCTTTACTAAGATGGCAGGCTCGGGCCCTTTACCAACATGGCCGGCGGCCCGCGTGGATGGGCGGCGAGCGCCGGGCGGGGCCGGGCGGGGGCGGGGCCAGGCGGGAGCCGTCAGGTGCGGCCCCGCCCCGCGCCCCCCCACCCTCTCCCCGCTCGATTCCGGATTGGTCCGGTTCCAGCGCCGCAGCCCGGCGGCCGCGCCGTGGGGCCGCGCCGGGCGCTCGCCACTTCCGGCGCGTTGGGGCTGTTGGTCGGGGGCGGCCGCGCGGCGCGAGCGGGCGGCTCCGGGGCGGGCGCGCGCGCAGGGATGCTCCGGGGGGCGGCGGCGGCGGCGGCCGTGTGGGCTGAGGCGGCGAGGACAGCGCGGGCCCCCGGGCCTCTACCCTGAGCCGGCCGCCGGGGCTGCGCCGCCGAGGCCCCTTCAGCCTTCGCCCCTTCAGCCTCGGGGCCCGGCCCGCAGCCGCTTCTGAACGCGGAGGCCGGGAGCCCCTGCCTGGGCCCGGAGCCTCCCCTCGGGGGTCGGGCCCGGGCGGGGGGCCCCGAGCCGCTGCCCTCCTCGCCGGCCTCCGAGCCCCATTTCCTGCTTTTTCAGTTTCCTTGGGGAGGGGCGGGTGGGTCTAGATGAATTTGTTCCGGGGGTCCCCGGCGAGGCGGGCCGGGGGGCCGAGCTCTTTTTAGAGGGTCCCCGCGGGGCCCGGGTGGGGCAGCGGTTGTCTTTGCATGGGCGGGGGACTTCCCGAACCTGCCGGGACCATGACCTGAACTGTGCGAGCGGGACGTGTCCGAAGCTCGAGAGCCAGCTCACCTGAGCCGCCCCTCCCCCGGCCAGCATGGTAAGTGGGGTCCGAGCCCCTTCCCGCCCCGGTGCCCGGCCCGAGGGGTGGGAGCGGGCCCCGGGACTGCTGAGCCATCGCTTCTCCTCCGGGCGGGGAGAGGCGCGTGCCGAGCCCAGCAGTGACACATGCGTGCAGGCTTTGCAGCCCCGGCTCGGCGCTCCCCTCCCCCCCGTGATGTCTCAGGACTGGGAGGGACCTGGAAACGCAGCCGGCACTCCCCTTGCATCTGGCGTTTGCCTCTCTCACAATGTGGCATGTTTGACGGGGGCTCTCCTGTATTTATTGAGGGCTTACTATGTGCTGAGCGACTGACCTGTGTTATTTAAGGAGCACACCAGCTCTCTCCTGAAGTGGGGAGACTGAGGCACAGAGCAACTAATAACCCAGCTCAAGGTCACTCTTACGTGACCGTGGCGCGATTTGAACCTAGGCACTTTGACTTCAGAGCTTGTGTTAGGTAGAACACACAGAGCTGGACTTGGGGGCTTGCTGTAGGCTTATAAACGAGGAAACGGGTTGCGATTTGCAGAGGTCACTGATCTGGATAACAGCAAAGTTGGGAACAGGGGTGCTCTTTTGACACCCAGTCTGCTGTTCTTTCTGCTTCGTGCTCTGGCCTTTTCCCTGGTAGTGCTTGGAAAACTATTCATCCTTCCACATCCAGCTCAGAAGCCACCTCTTCTGAAGATACTTGCCACGTTTTTCAGACCCATAGACACTCTCAGTATTCCCTTAGATTTATGTACTCCTGTCTATTAAGCCTTTTGTCTTTTTTGTTGTAATTGTTTCTGAGCCTTATCTCTCTACGGAAGTAGATTCAGTTCTCTCAAAGATGAAATTGAACCTTTATCTGCCCCAACTCCTGGTACATAGTAAGCCCTTGGGGGAGCGGTTGACTGCTCAGCCTGTGTCTGTGTGCTTCCAGAGAAGGAAGTGGTCTTCGGGCTGCCCAGTTTACCCCTGTTGGGGATTTCGTGGAGAAAGGGACACAGTGACATCTGTGATCTAGACGTTCAGGCCAGTGGGATTTTTAAAACACTCAAGGAGCCTGTGGGTGTTGTGTTGGGTTCTGGGCATAGAGGGACAGCCTCAGGCATAGGCCTTGTCTTCGTGGGGCTTAGGCCATTAATGGTGAGCAGCACTGTGTAGTAGGTCCTATGTGTAATGGAGTGGCAGATCAGTTAAGCTCTCTGAGTCCCAATTTCATCTGTAAAATGTGGAGCTAGGAACGCCCTAATGAATAATCCAAAGGTATGAGATAAGACATTTAGTGAGTGATGAAAATAATACTCAGTATTTCTTCCTTCATTTGTTCTTTCAAATTAATTTTCTTGTTTTTCTTTTTTCGATTGTAAAATACACAGAACTTAAAATGTACCATTTTAATGATTTAAAAAAAAATTTTTTTTTTTTTAACATTTATTTATTTTGGAGAGAGAGACAGCCCGGCAGAGCAGGGGAGGGGCAGAGAGAGAGAGGGAGACACAGAATTGGAAGCAGGTTCCAGGCTCTGAGCTGACAGCACAGAGCCTGATGCGGGGCTTGAACCCACAAACTGTGAGATGGTGACCTGAGCCAAAGTCGGACGCTCAACTGACTGAGTCACCCAGGCGCTCCCCATTTTAATGATTTTTAAGCGTACAGGTCAGCAGCATTAAGCGCACTTGACCCTTGAGCAACATGGGGGTCATGGGCACTGACCTCCATGCAGTGGAGAATCGTGTATAACTTTGGACTCCCCCGAAACTTTACTATTAGTTTCCCCGGAAGCCTTACTGATAACATTAACAGTTGATGAACGTTTATTTTGTATGTCATGTGTATTATATACTATATATATTTTTTTTTAACAATTACTTATTATTGAGAGAGAGAGAGATAGAGCATGAGCAGGGGAGGGGCAGAGAGAGGAGGAGACACAGAATCCGAAGGAGGCTCCAGGCTCTGAGCTGTCAGCACAGAGCCCGACACGGGGCTCGAACTCACAAACCGGGAGACCATGACCTGAGGCGAAGTCGGACGCTTAACCGACTGAGCTACCCAGGTGCCCCTATATACTGTATTCTTAACAAGAAAGTAAGCTAGAGAAAAAAGTGAATAAGAAAATCATAAAGAAGAGGAAATACATTCAAAACCACGTTGTTCAAGGGTCACTGTACATTCACATGGTTGTGCTTTCATCCCCAGAACTTTTTTCATCTCGCAAAACTGAAACTGCATCCATTAGGCAATAACTTCATTCCTTTCTCCCCCATCCCCTGGTGACCACTATTCTATTTTCTCTCTCTGTGAATTTGACTCTGTATCTCATATAAGTGGAACCATACAGTATTGGGTCTTTTCGTGACTGCTTATTTCACTGAGTATAATGTCCTGGAGGTTCAGCCATGTTGTGGCATGTGTCAGAAATTCCTTCATTTTAACACTGAGTAATATTCTATTGTGGGTGTAAACTCACATAAAACTCCTATAAGCTCATATTTTGTGCGTCCAGTCATCTGTTGATGGACACCTGGGTTAACTTGCACCTTTTGACTTGTGAGTAATGCTGCCGTGCATAGGGGTGTCCAAATCTTTCAGTGGATTTTAAGTCCCCACTATACGGCAGGCTCTAGGGAATGTCAGATGAAAAAGCAGATAAGCTCCTCCCCTCGGGGAGTTTGCAAAGAATGTTGCTTTAGGACCCCGGGCAGAATTTTATTGGTTATTGACTAAGCAAGCCCAGCACCCTTGCATTCAGATTTCATTAATAGGCAGGCAGAGCATCCTGAAAATGGCCACCTGGGAGCAATTATTGTAAAGTAGTTGACTTCATGTTTACCTTGTATGTCTTTTTCTGGGGGGGGGGGGTAAGTTTCAAGTGAAGGTTTTTGTAACCTAGACCTCACATACTTAAGCACCCAGGGGGTGGCCACAGTGGATGTGATGAGAAAAGGATCTTTTTTTTAAATTAAAAAAAAAAAAATTTTTTTTTATTTTTTTAAAAAAAATTTTTTTTTTCAACGTTTATTTATTTTTGGGACAGAGAGAGACAGAGCACGAACGGGGGAGGGGCAGAGAGAGAGGGAGACACAGAATCGGAAACAGGCTCCAGGCTCTGAGCCATCAGCCCAGAGCCTGACGCGGGGCTCGAACTCACGGACCGCGAGATCGTGACCTGAGCTGAAGTCGGACGCTTAACCGACTGCGCCACCCAGGCGCCCCAAAAAAAAAAAATTTTTTTAAAACGACTTTATTTTGAGAGAGAGTGTGCAAGTGGGGAGGGGCAGAGGGAGGGAGGGGAGGGAGAGGGAGAGAGAGAGAGAAAGAGAGAGAGAGAGAAAATCCCAAGCAGGCTCTGTGCCTTCACAGAGCCCAACTTGGGGCTTGAACTCATGAACCACGAGATCATGACCTGAGCCAAAATCAAGAGTCAGAGGCTTAACCAATTGAGCCACCCAGGTGCCCCGAGACTAGGACCTTCTAATCACAACATTTTTTCAGTTCTGACACCAGGGGTTCATATCCTATAGGTATCCCAGGGTCGGGTGTGGACGGGGCAGGCCTTGTCCTCAGAATGCAAGGAAGTTGTTGCCAGGTGTGTATTTTACAGGAGGAGGAGCTTTTCCCTGCGATCACAGCTCTTTCTTTATTCCGGGAACTTTTTCCTCTTAACATTTTTACTTTTAACTAAGGGCATTAGTTGACACGTTTGAGCCTTTTTAATGTCTTCTTTGTAAAACTTCAATTCTGATGAGATGAAAATGGTGTAATAGGAGAAAACCACCATTTGTTGTGTGTCTGCTGTAAGCTAGCTGTTTCTCATTTGTTCATTTTTCTTGTGGTCAGTCATTCAGTATCTGTATCTGGTCTGGTTTACTGGACCAGCCCTGCGAGGTCACATTGTTACGAGGGGGGGAAATGACACCTGATGGAGGTACCTGGGTGGAGCTGGCATTTGGACCAAGGTGCTCTACTCCAGAGCCTGTGCTTTTGGTAGTTCAGATCTTTCTCGATTTCCAGTGGGGTTGTGTCCTGATAAACTCAACGTAAGTCGAATATATTGTAAGTCAAAATGCATTTACTACCGAACATCATAGCTTAGCCTAGCCTACCTTAAACATGTTCAGAATACGTAAGTTCGCCTACAGTTGCACAAAATCACCTAACACAAAGCCTGTCTTACAACAGAGTGTTGAATATCTCATGTCATTTACTGAATATGGTACTGAAAAGAATAGAATGGTTGTGGGTGTAGCAGTTGTTGACCCCGCTGATCGTGTGGCTGACTGGGAGCAGTGGCTGACTGCCACCGCCCAGCATTAGGAGAGAATTTCGTACTGCGTGTCACTAGCCTGGGAAAAGATCCAAAGTCAGAATTTGAAGTATGGTTTCTACTGACTGCGCATCGCTTTTGCGTCCTCCTGAAGTCGGACCATTGTAAGTCGGGGACTGTCTGCGCCTTGTGCTGCCCCACGTGGAAGATCATGGAACAGGATGGGGGATGTCATTCGACTACATTTTGTTGGGTCCTGAGGTAGATAGTGATGGGGGCCGGGAAGTATGGATATTTCCTTTAAACCCTCCCTCTAGGAGGTATCTTGACCTGCAAATTTAGAGCCAGTTAAAAAACAAGATTCGTAGTTGCAGTACAGAATCACTAGAACAGCTATACTGTAACTACAGTTGATTAATTCATTGGCGTGTTGTTGTTGAATTTCGGCGAGTTCTGCAGTGATGTAATATCTTGAGGTTCCCACTCCTCTGAAAAGTGGTTACTTCACATTGAATGAGCTGTTGGTTATTGTGGAAGTTTTGTGCAAAATCAAGTTCTTGCTTAAGTTAGTGTTTTTCTAGTTGCTTAGAAAAGTGCTTTGGTTACAAAGACTTCTTATGTTTTTGAATGTTGCCTTCTGTGAGTGGTCCCAAAAATGGAGGCAAAATCACACCTTCCGTTTGGCCACTCAAATGGTGTGTCATCCCCTTGTTCGTTAATGGTGTCACGTGGCGCACCGAGCCCTGGGAGGTATGAAGAGCCATGACGGTGCGGAGAGATGCCAGGGAAAGGTTCAGAAGTACTCAGGCTCTGTCGTCCGCAACGCAGCTAGAGCTGGGCTGGGAAGCAGGTTAACTAGCCAAGAAATGACATTGCTCAAATGATGGGATTACTTTACTGGGAAAAACACAAACTCTGTAATGCATAGAGAAGTAATTCTCTACGGTGAGCGAGAGCTTTTTAGTGCCTCGGTTCATTCATAAAATAATTTATTGATTTCCTATGTCAAGCGTACAATCCTAGGTACTGTGGATATAAGAATATAATAGTTAATACTTATGGGGCTTAGCATACACCACATATTTTACATATGTTCACTCATTTACTTCTCTAAGCAATGCCAGGAGGTAGAGGCTATTTTTATTTCTCATTTTATGGATTAGAACATTCAAAGCCCTGAGAGGTTAGGCACCTTCTCAGGGTCACATTGTAACTGAGTGGTGGAACCGGGATTCAAAGCCAGGCAGTCTGGCTGCGGAGTCAGAGCTCATAACTGTTACACTTTGACCCCAAGAGGGTTAGTATTGCCCTGTCCTCTAGGAGCCAGTTTAATGAGGCAGATGGGACTGTCTCCTGGTGATTACAAGAGACTGTGATAAGGGTGATAGTAGAAGAATGCATTGGTGCAAAAAGGCAGCATATCTGAGGGAGACTCACTGAGGAGAGGGGCCAGGGAGGGTTTCCCAGCAAGCGTATTGGAATCTTGAAGGGTTAGGAAAAGTTGTCTGCAGATAGTTACAAAGATCAGATAGGTATCCCTAAAGATAACCAAAAACAGATGTCAGGGGAAAGTGAAGGAAAGAATTAAGGTAACATTTGTTGAGTGCCTACGACTTTGTAGGGCTTTAGGTACTTGTAGGACACAAACGTGTTATTTCTTCTCATTGTACATACCTTTACCTCTGCTGCCCAGGCCAGCTTCTGCCCCGTTTCTCTGTTCCCCTTTGCAATAGAACTCTGGGGAAGAGTGCTCTCTAATTCCTCACCTTCCATTCTGTCTGCCTCGCACATCAAGGTGCATCAAGGTTCCTCTGTCCACTGGTGCTACAGCTGAGATGATTAGTTCCCAAGCCCTCTCCAGGGCTCCCACGCCTTCACATCCTGCTTGCTTGCTTTTTGTGGCATTTACCTTAAAATTTTTTTAAATTTTTTTTTTTTTTTTGAGAGAGAGTACGCACGCAGGGGAGGCCCAGAGAGAGAGAGAGAGAGAGAGAGAGAGAGAGAGAGAGAGAGAATATATATCCCAAGCAGGCTTTGCTCCATCTCATGAACTGAAATCATGACTTGAGCCAAAATCAAGTCAGACACCCAACCGACTGAGCCACCCAGGCGCCCCCCCCTCCCCTTTGAAGTGAGCTTTATGCTCAACGTGGGGCTTGAACATATGACACTGAGATCAAGAGTCGAGTGCTCTAGGGACTGAACCAGCAAGGCCCTGTGTAACATTGACCATTTTAAAACATTTTATATACTTGATGTTATTTATGAGGTCTATTTCTTGTTATCTCCTTCTGCTAAAATGTTAACTCTGTAGAGCTGGGGATCTTCACTTTGTTCACTGATGAATGGCAAGAATCTGGAACAATTTCTGGCAGAGTAGACAGTTACATTGTAGGAATGCTGTGGATGTGTCGCGTGTTCAAAGGGCCTTTAGAGAGCTGGAGTAAGCTAGGTTCCCTGTGCCCAATAGAACTTGCCGAGAGAGGATATTTCAGAAGAGAAGGGTGTAACTAATGTTCAAACCATTGAATAGACTGGTTTGGCCATGGTGGTTTGTGTTATGTAATAGTTGGAGAGAAAGCCATAAAGGTGGTTTATGACCAGGTTATGGAGGGCCTTCCGTAGGGAGTTTGGCTTTGTTGGCTGGTTTTTCCTTAAAGGAAAACCATCTGCTGTGTACAGGTTAGATTGGTGTGGGAAACCAGACATGACACCTTGCCTGTATGGCTGTGCCAAAGGTTGGTTTTTAGGTGTGGAATTAGAGTGAGGAAGACTTGAGCGAGAGAGTTGTCATTTTTTAAAAAGTAGATTCCAGAGTTAAGGGATAAAGAAAAGGGAAAAAAACTCAAGTTGACTTTGGGAAACTGGTGTTTGGGAATAGTGGAGGTTTTAATTAATCGGTGATTTGGATTTGGTGGAATGGAGGAAGTGATAGGTAAAGAAACGGACAGGAAGATGACAGGAGAGAGGCCCCACGCAGATAAAATAAGGGGTTTGCTCTGGAAGGAGGTGGGCATTTGCTACGTTGAGATGCAGGTGATTGGCATCGGGCAGGACAAAGGTCTTGACGATTGACGAAGCGGGACTTAAGTGGGAAACCTGAGTCATCTTTAACTTCCTCTTTACCTTATGCCTCTAGACTTGGGGATGCTCTGCTGACCTGTGTTCTGACCCCCGCCCTTCCCTCCATTCCTTCTACTTCGGTCAGGGTTGTCTCTTGCTTTCAGTCTTGGTGTCTTGACAGCTTCCAGGTTCTCCCTCTGCCAGTCCGTCTTTTGTATTCCTGCCAGAGCCACCTCTTGGAGCTCAGATGGAAGCGTGCCATTCGACCCCAAATCATTCAGAGCAGAGACCCAAGCTTTCCACAGAGTGGCGGGAAGCACTTGGGCCCTGGATTTTCACAATTTCACTTTTAGTCCTCTCAGTACGGATGAAGATGATGTATTAAATGCTTACAGTGATGTATTTGGAATATCTTTTAAAGACTTGCCAAATTATACATGTTTCCTAGCCACAGCAAACCACCTGTGATTCCCAGAACAGTGAGTACTCTTCATACTTCTGTCTTTGCTCAGTGCTGTTCCCTCTGCTCTAATGTCCTTTTCTTCATTTTTGCAGGTGACACCTTCCCCACCATTTCAAGGTCACCATAAACACCTTTCTAAGGCTTTTCAGCTAGTAGTTTAGCATTTATCATCTTTAAATACAGTTATGTTTTTTTCTTTTGACTTTTATTATTTTGATATATTGTTTTTTATTATATAGGAATTACAGGACTACATGCTTCTAGTGTCAATTCAGAAGCGTGAGGAGCACAGTGTGAGATCTTCAACTCGTTTTCTTTTAGTCCCACTCCAAGTCTGCGGGTGGGGAGGATTAGATCTTTGTCTTTAAGAGTCTGTGTCAGGGTGAGTCTTAGGCCTCTTTGCTTTTCCAGCCTCTTTGCATTTCCAGCATCTGTAAGCATTCTGTAGATACTGAGGCAGTCAAAAGAGTCAGGTGTTAAAAGAAAAATTCAAGAAGGTCAAGGAGGCCCTAGACTGTAGTAAATGACAGTGGCAGTTTTTGGAGAGTGTGGTAAGATTGTAATGGAGTATGAATGTAGTAGGCACCCTGTTTTTCCAAAACCTACACGCTCACAAACAGGCGCCCTGTTTTTCCAAAGCCAGCACGCTCGCATGACAGCATTTTCCCCCTAGACGCGTAGAGGTGGGGAACAGCAGGCCGGGGAAGTTGTTAGAAATGCTGTGTAGATGCTGTGCTTAGGGGGAGGCTCCAGCCACCAATTGCTGCTGGAAGAACTGTTGGGGCGCAGTGGGGATGGGGTGTGGTGAGGGAGGGGTTGTGGATACTGAGGAAACTCACGGCGCAGAGGGAAGTGAGGGAGGTGGCAGGAGGCTGATGGGAAAGGAAGGAAGCTGGGGGTCAGAGGGAGCAGAAGGTCTGTGTGTGTTTCATAATTACACTCAGCAGCAGCCATTGTCGATGGGCCCTCACGTACACTGCATACGGTACCTCCTTTAATTTAATGACAGCGCTGCAA